>NC_044207.1:7562693-7882693 GCF_900880675.1 Sparus aurata | reverse complement strand
CAAGCGGATTCCCTTCACACACACACACACACACACACACACACACACACACACAGACACACACACACACACACACACACACACGTACAGACACACACATCCGCTTTCTCTTCATTCTTCAACCCAAAACACCGGGAGACCTTTTAAAGTTACTCAAAGGCGGACGGGACTTTGGTCCTGATCCTCTGGATTTCAAGGTGTGTGTTTGTGTTCATTCATTCCTCTTTGCGCGTGTGTGTGTGTGTGTGTGAGCTCCCATGCTGTCCTGGACTCGGCTTCCACGAGACACTTTGCTCATTAGAGGGAAGAGAGGGTGACTTGAGTGACTTCTCGTCGGCTCCCCGCTCAACTTGATCACAAGTCCGGTCCCGTGGTGCGAGAGGGAAAGGCAGGGTTTCAACGCCGTGTGTGTCGGCTGGAAAATACAGCGTGACACACCTGGGCGTGTGTGTGTGTGTGTGTTAGGGGAGATAAGAATGGCAGGACTATGCAGATTGTGAAAAAATACAAATCTTTGCATTAAACCCCCCAAATTTTTAGAAGGTAACATACATTAGCTCAAATTTAACCGTAATGAATTTGAACTTATTTGAGCTTCTGCAATCACACAAAGTGCTGTACTTCCTGTGTGGCTGCATGAAAAGGGAAATAACAAAAAATATATACAAAAATCATTGTTATCATTGGCCACAAAATGACAGTATGTCAGCCCTAAAAATCAAAATGTCAAACATTACACAGAATCACTTCAAATCAGCAGAGAGAGAGGCACAGAGATGTGCCATGAGATCCTATCTGTGACTGTGTGTGTGTGTGTGCCTGTCAGATAAAATACTGCACTTCCCCACCCAGCGATCTAGAAAGGGGGTTTGCCGGGTAGCATCCAAAATGTCAACATGTACATAAGTACAAACATTTCCTCTCGTTTCGGACTGACATTAAAACCGAGGGGAAATTGTTGCGGAGAATAATCGGATCTCTGAAAAGAAAAGTTCACTTCTTGGGCTTTGCGCGATAACCAGCGATCCAAAGAGTGCAGGAGGGAGACACCGGCATGTTTTAAGGTTTTTGGTTGTATTTTTTTCCCCGATAAAACTGCCGCTGATGTGACTCGGTAGCGAAGGTGTCTCGCAGGTCCTGCGATGATGAAAAGCCACCCGGATTATTTGAATCCTGTAAATCACAGCTAAAAGTCAATGTGTAAAGCCAAGGTCTATGAAACTATCAGTGTGGAATAGAGAACATAGACGATATGTTACCGCATTGCCAAGTGCTACCACTTAATACCATTAATCTTGGTGCACCGCCTCCCACCCACCCCCCCATCTCTTTCACTCCATCTCCGCGTTGGAGTGCTCAGCGTCCTCTAAAAGTATGGATCTTGACCGCAGCCATTTTCCGTGGAAGAGGGAAAGGCTAAAGAGAAAGCGCTGACCCCTCTTCGCCGCAATTTTCCCCTCATCAACTTGTGAGACTTCATTAACTTCCATGGGGTAATTTCTTCTTTCAGTGCGTTTCTGAAAGGGGTGGGGGTGGGGGGGGGTGTTATGAGGTTCTCTTCCCACCCATCTATTCCCGGCTTTTTCTCCCGCCTTTATCTCCGGTCCTTAACTGAAAAGATTCTGTCCTCGCTCTGAGATAATGCTTTTCTTCTCTTTCCCCCCAGAGCGTCGTCTGTAAAAATTCCGAAAAATGACAAGAAATGTGAAGGTTGATTTTAGGAAAGTAACGTTGGTATTTACTCGAATAACCCCAACATTTTGGATATGAAGATGTTATTTCTTGGTGCACAAAGACACCACCGCAAAACCTTCCACTTTCTCCCCACTTTCACAGCAGCGCTAACATGCACAGAGACACCCTCTGAAGGTAACGTTTCACAGCCTTTATCCCCCAAGAACACTGAATAAAACATCCGCCGCCGAACCCCATCGCAGGCGGCTTGATGCTCAGTCGAGGCCCCAAACGTTGCATGATGGGAACTTTGAGTCAATGCTGCCCTCTTCAGGAATATTAGTGTCACTGTATGTATACCTTTTTTTTTTCCAATGTAGGTTCACTGTTCTTTTTCTCAGCTGCACAAAAGTCTTCAAATGATCCCAAAGACAAGTCTCCTAAAATAAATCATTTTCTTTGTCGATCAGAAAAAGTGTGTCTTTAAAGCTGCTATAATGTTTCAACAAAACAAAATATAAAATGTCATCTACAGAGAATTATCACCTGAATCTGCAACTGAATGAATCCCAACTTGGTGGAGCTTTATAGGTGAGTTTCAGCTCACTGTTTAGCTGTTGGACTACAACTTTGCTGGCCAGGTTCACTCTCACTGCTCTCGTAGTGTAGGTTTCTGTCTCAGCCGGCATCTGTTTTCAGCTAAAAAGCGTTTTTAAAAAACCTCACTGTACTCTACCTACACACAGACACTGTGAGAGACGGGCTGGTGAACATGGTCGAGCATTTAGCTGCAAAAGAGCCGGAACATTCCCTCAGAAGAGACCAAAAACAGAGCTAATATCGTTGGACAAAAACACCATCAAAATGAATGATTGCTTCATGACTGAGTTTAATGTGTGATAATATGCCAGTAAATAAAACGGTTATAACAAGGGTTAATGACAGCTGCATTCCGTCCAGGTGTGCAAGTTACGTCAAACAGTGCACCTGTGCTTTTCCTATTCCATCTGATCAAAATTTCTGCCATTGGAAATTCCTATGGGGATAGCAAGACCATGATACAACGCAACCTACAGCGGACGCAGAGGGTGCAAGTAAGTAAACATACTGAAATAATCTGCTTGAGTACAATGTGAGGCACTTTACCAAAATGTTTCATTTTTAATCCCACTTGGTACTTATTTACTCCACTACATTACAGACTACATTCAACCTGTTATACCACTACACTTACTGAACTGATACAAGTTACTTGATGTGGCTCAGGAGGAGCAGTCGTCCCCGGGCCCTGCAGTCTACATGTCTAAGTGTCCTTGGGCAAGAACCCAAATTGTTCCCGGTGGTTCTTCCCTGAATGGTTACTACTCCTGACGAGCAGGTATAGGCACTGCTACCACTGTGTGAATGTGTGTGTGAGTGGTTGAATGTTGACTTTAAGTGGTCGGTACAATCAGAGAAGTGCTATACAAGTCTATGACACTACAGAATACACTGTAATATGGTGATGTATCATATAATACAGTGTATGGTGTGTAGTCAGTATACTGAGGTAATGTGAGAACTATTTGTTGGTGTTTCTCTTACGGTGTGATGCTGTCTAACTTCACTGTAGATCTGGTACAATAGTCATTGGAAACACTTTACTTAGTTATGACCATGTCAGTCAAGAACATCTGAATTTGAAACTTTGCACCACTTTGGCCATTTATTACACTGAGATGCAGTTTACTTAATAATCCAATGATAGAATACACACATTATGTCTATTTACTTGGAGAAGATTATTTTTTCCATTGTAGTATTTCACTAAACCCTCACTCCAGTAAAGCATCTGAATACTTGTACCAGTACTGTCTGAGGGTGATCCTGTTTTTTTCCCAATCACAGGCAAACTTCCAAACTTGTAGATATTTTTGAGGTAAAGATATAGTCTGTTGCATGTGTGTCCTCGATGTAACTCAACAAAAGATGAAGCCACATCACCGAGAGCAGTATTTGTGTAGCACTTTGGTTCAGACTGAACAGGGCGACCATTGAGTGCTCCCTGCGTCACTGAGACAATGCAGCAGCAGGATCAGAGCCGTCTGTCTCATGTGCACTCCAGTAAGCGATGTTCATCCGTCTGTGCCGATATGTAAACTTTCCTCTTTCTCCCTTTCCTCCGAGCAGCTCTACATGATACATGAAGTGCCAGGGCCAGGCCTGGCGCACAGACAAATGCCAACCAGTCGCTCTTCCAAATGTCAAATCTGACATGTCGTAGACATTCAATAACCATCCCTGCTGGACCAATTCAGAGCCACGCTCTTCAAACAGTCCCTGATGTCTCATGACGAGGGCGGAGCGGAAATGGCTGCGTTTTATCAGCCTCTGGGTACGAGATGGCATAGACACCTCGTCCCGCGATGGCTTTTGTTCAGTGAGCCCTCAAGTGATGGCGTTTATTACGTACACAGAGCGATCTCCTCCGGTTACCAGCGGAGGAACAAGGTCGGGAGATCAGCTGAGGTTAAAACAAAACAGCCTCCATGACAAATAAAAGAAAGAGCTTCTATAAACTTTCCCCAATTAAAGAAATGCTTTGCCTCGACTACACCCTGTCCATGGTTCAGTCTTGTCAATGAACAATAAAAGCAGGATGCACTTTCATTTTTAAATTGTAAAATGAAATATAAACTTACAGTTGCAGACCGGTTTGAACACGTTTTGTGCCGGGTACACTGCAGGAGAGACGCTTTTTATACCCCTGGTGCAAGGGACAGCACAGGTATGGAAACTATCCAGGTCTGCAGTACATGTGTAATTAACATGACACCTTTTTAGCTCAATACTGCAACTGATAAAGCCAAGACAATATTTCAGTGGCTTCACAAAAGGATTTTACTAATAAGAGCTATATCAGCTCTCAATTTAGAACAAACACTTTACACAGACCAGTGCAAATATTGTTTTTGAACAATTTTTTAAAAAATCTGCAAAATTAGTTGCATCATTTCTGAATATTAACGCAATTTGCACAGGGTTCCAATTTGTTTGGGAGCCAACTTTAATCTAAGGCGGCAACTAATGATTACTTTTGGTATTGAATAATCTGCTGATTATGTAAGGGATAATGCCCGACGAGGTGTCCATAAACAGGAGTTAATGGACGACGCGGAGGCCTAAGAACCGTCCGACACGCAGCGAAGTACGGTTGCCTCCGCGAAGTCCATTAACTCCTGTTTATGGACACCTCGTCGGGCATTATCCCTTACTTATACCACGGTCACTTGCCAAAGAAAAGAAATTCGGAGCATTAATTTACATTTTTCATGCATTTTACAATCAAAATATAAAGTTTTTCACAAGCCATAACTTGGTTTCCCTGGTAACGCCTGAGGGTTTGACTAATACCTGGAACAATCATTACTCTCCAGTAAGATTCTTATGCAACGGAGACGTTGTTCACTCCTCCAATAAATAGGACGGATCATAGATACGACTTGGCAACGGGAGATATTCTAGTCCGCTCAGCCATGAGCCAGAAAGCTAACGCTATGCTAGCAAGATTCAAAGTCAATAACATTGCATACGTTTGACAGACAGTAAATATAATTTGACAGTATGCTCGCTAACCAATTAGCTAACTATCCAGTCATGTCATTGTCCCCAAATCAATAGCAAGATTTTCACGAACAAATGACCTGCCGTGTGTAACGTTACTGTAGCCGCAGCCTGAAGCAGAGAGTTGAACAGCGAACAGGATGTGAGATTATTCGCGTATCAGTAAATTTAGAGAGGAAGTGTACTTTCTGCAGCTTGTGTGTTACAGTCGCCACCCTGTGGTGTTCAGAGGATAAGACACTGAAGGACTGACGGACTGCACTCAGTGCTGGAAATAAAATATTCAGATTTGATATGCCAGCTAGCGCATTGATTTACAGCGGTGAACAGTCAATTTGACTGGAACTACTTAGTAGGTGTCCATATATCAGGGGTTAATGGACACCCTGCAGCCAATCAGAATCGAGTATTCCCCCAGACCATTGGTATAATTTCAGTTAAATCAAGTCGTCCGTCAAAGAGTATGAAAACTGTGCATAGTAATGGCCCAAAGTGACGTCTCCACTTCTTTTGACCAAGGAACAGTCCAGAACCTTACTATGATTGCTGTGATGAATGACAACAAAAGGAAGGAAATCTTTACATTGAAGTAGCAGTAACCAGCAAATGTTCAGCAGTTTAGCTTGAAGAATGACAAACTATTAATCGAGTATAAAAAAAACAACTGGTCGTTATTTCCTTTCGTTTGGTTAACCCAGGGAGTTTCAAAGTTTTTCAGCCACCAAACCCCCTACTACATTGTACGAATTCTGCTGCACATTAAACTGGGTCTATAGAAACCATGTACTGTAGGCGTAGAGTGCCATGTATATCAAGATGGCAGCTGTTACAGCATGGCTGATCTGCAGAGCATTAGTATTAGTGGAAAGACCTTCCACCTTAAGCCACAGTCGTCAGCTGTTCCTCCTGTGGCTTAAGGTGGAAGGCCTTGCATTGTTTCTTGCTCGATAGGAGACAAAACCATCACGACAGCCAGTTTAGCAAATTGGTTTCAAATGCGGCAGCCAACATTTGTGACCATTCAAAAATGAAGACGCTGATCCAACTTTTCTTTGAGCATTCGGATTTATTGAAGGCACATCAGTTAGAAAGAACACAATAGTTGTGCTGGACATATACATTCATTGTCAATCACCTTTTTTTTCCCCCTTGAAACTAAATCATGTGTATCACATGTCAGGGCTGGTCAGTCTACAATTTATGGACCCAAAAAAAACAAACAAAAAACAAACACTAAAAAAGGCATTTACTGTTTAAGGCAAACATTTTTGAGAACTTTATATTACAAAAAACCAAAATAACGTGATTTGATCTTCATTTTTGTCAGTTGCCTTCATTTTTAAAGCACCCTTGAGATTTCATTTTCGTAACAAATCGAGATTAAAACCATAAATACGTTGTAAATTTTATAAATAGGAGAAACAGATTATTAATACCCTCGAGTGTTAGAATCACTACTACTAATCTACAATGTATCACGTTTCACAGCAATATTAAATACCATTTAAATGATCCTAAAGGATTTATTTTCCAGTGTAGAGTAATAGTTTGTAGTGTTATTTTTTACATATGGTTTGTGACTGTTGCAAAAACATTTGAGTAGGCAGGATTAGGCCATTGTGCCACACACTTTAGCGGTATGTGAGTTAGCGTTTCATAAGGCTGGTTTTCCAGACATGGATTAAGTGCGGTACACCTAGACCAAATGTGTGGAACCTTCCCATTATCTGCACTGGGACGGAAAACAGCGGCAGGATCTTGCTCCAGTTCGGCTCAAATTCCTGCTGTCTTACAACAAATTCTCGCCTCATCTTCTAACCTATTTTCCGATCTCTGAGATGACCTCGGGTGTCTGCTTTTCTTCACCTCTCTTCAAAATCTGTACAAGAGGGTTAACAGAGGGTTAAGCGAAATCTTGTGCGTTTACCGCCAGAATTCACGGATTCTGAACCCTATGTCTTTTCTTTAGCTCAGTCCCTTCGGAGTCCTTCATACAGGCAACCAGGAAATTGCGGCACTTGAGAGCATACTCCTCTGGAAACTCGCGGAAATGACCGACATGAGGACTGGAACCAAAATCAAAACAGTCCACTGGGACGCCTTTATGCTTCAGGCTCTCCACAAAGACCTCGATGTCCCGGTGGCGGATCACCTGGTCATCTCTGGAGAACAGGAAGAAGTGAGGCCAGGCGGGCGGCCTCTCCTGCACCGCGTCATAGTGGTTCTTGTGGACGTACTTGGTCAAGGGGTACAGCACGACTCGCAACAGGAAAACAGTCACTGCAAAAAGAGCTAAGAGGACATATCTTAACACAGGACTTATTTTGGGCCCCAGGGTGGCCCTCAGCGCACGCAGGGCCCCGCGGACATTCCCGCTGCCCGGGGCGCTGTCCACGACAGCCCCGATCAAACGCAGGGAGCTGAACTGCTTATCGCTGTGCAACAACTCTACAATGTAGCGGTACAGCATGAAGCCACCGTTGCTGAATATGTGAAAGAAAATGGGGCTGTTCTCCACCTCGTAGTCATAGAGGATCTCCAGTAATTTGAGGGCCGTGCTGCTCAGCTCCTTGTAGCCAAAAGACTCAGAGATGAAGACGGTCTTCAGGGGAGCCGTGTAGCGGACGGTGACACATCCCTAAACATGGAGGAAAAAAAGAAATGCACCATAGAAATACAGTAGATTCATGAGCTGCTGTGAGAGGTACCACTTCAATGCAACAGTGAGCAGAATGGTTTGTGAGAACATTTTTGAATTGACTTTATCACTCATTCCCAACCTGTTCATTGTAGATGGAGCTGTATTTGGAGAGGTGCTTGTCTTTGCAGCCAGCCCAGCCCAGCAGGATCACAACTGGCTCCTTTGTCCCCTGCCAGTGCCTCTCTGAAAACAAACCAGACGATGAAACGGCACGTTACCGACGCTGTCACGCCACAGCTAAAGCTAAAACGAAGCTAGCGTGCTAGGCTAACGCTCGGCAGGAATGTCATTTTCACGGCTTTCCTCGGAGGATATTGTTAGCGCGCACGCTAAGCTAGCCGAGGGGCATGAACACACGGCACAATGAAATGATGCTCACCCGATATGCCTGCATCTGGAAACACGATGTTGTAGTCTATTTCATCGTCTGCCATGTCTGCGTGCGAGGGTATCAGCTGTCGTTCTCCACCGGGGGTGTTTGGGTCATTTGGCTGTTGTTAAAAAGGGATGATGAACAAGCTACAGAAGCGCTGGGTTTAGCAGCGCCAGCTTGGAAGAAACCGCACAAGAGCGTACAGACAGGTCAGTGGACTGTCACTACACCGGAGCATGTCTTCTTCTTTGTGTTGCACAACAACAGCGAACAGCATCCAGATAATGTCGCAACACCGCCCCCCTCTGTAGGACAGTGTTACGACATGTCGGTCGATTTCTGCATCCGTTTCTACAAAACTAGTTTGAAAGTTGTCAGTGAGGAACATTTACGCTGCTTAAAGCGACATTATATACTTTTTTGGCGAATAAATTCAACTCGTAATTTAATTAATGGGGTAATAATGCAAACCCTTGTTCCTCATAACTGAATAAACAAGCTGTTCTCAGTACACTGTTCGAAGCTAGAATGGTGGCAGGGTCCACCACATATTCACAAAGTAAAGCAGTATGAACTTGTTTTGTCCTTTAGGGTTTGTTTGTTTATTCAGTTCAGTCATGAAAATATTGTTAATTTACTTTGTTTAGGCATTAAGAAAATCAGGCAATGAATATGTTTCTCTTCTGATTAAAATTTTGTACTCAAAACTACACAGTGCACCTTTATTCCTTCATTTGAGGAACTTTTTTTAAAAACTTAATACTCCACTACCTAGACTAAATCTTGTGCTTTTTACACCACGACATTTGTCTGACAGTGTTATTCACGGTGTCATGGTGTCATCTTTTGTGCTCATGGTGAACCTGTACAGTACGTTCCAGTACATTTATTTAGGTACTGGGATATGAAAATAACAGGGTAACAATTCAGGATTTTACAAAGGATTCATACTGTAGTTATTTTTTTTAACTACTGGGTACCGATTCTTTTATTACAGGCTATGCCTGAACTACTGAACAATAATCTGGATGTTTGGGATTAACAGAATTTATGTTGTTGTGATTTATCTTTTTTTAACCATTAGGTACGTATTCCATTATTCGGACGTTTCAAGCAAGATAAAGTGATGACTTCTGCAGCGCTCAGTAGCCTACATCTGATGTGATTTTATGTCAAACAAGCAAATCAAACTTGAGGTACTTAAATGAAATACTTCATTTATATCCAAGGAGACACTCTATTGTCATGGACACTGTCAGCATCTTTAGACTGTCTCACCTCAGCAAACTTCACTTCTGGATGCTCCTTTATGGCCCCCCAGCCCATACGTCGGTTGTGTTTTAGTGTAACCACATGTTGACGATTCTGAAGTTGTGTGAAAATCTTCTCCCTGGGAAATCGTGTTCGACCAGCAGGACAGTTCCTCAATGTGCCTTTGTTTCAGCTCTGTGCATGGCCTGTTTATCCCCTGAGGTGAATACAAATAGAACACAATACGAAACACTAGATATGAATCACAACTCTTATGTGTGTTTAACATACCCTTCTGACAAAATCAAAACAAAGCAGTCTCATATTGTTCACTGTCGTGACAGACCAAGAGAAATCAAGCCCCCCTTTGTTATGTTTAGCTACGTGGTAACTACAGGATACAGAGGCAGTAATCTAAAGCACTGTTACCAACGTTATTCAAGAATGTGGTGGTATGTTAGGGTCATTCTGTACTCTGCAATAATAGCATAGGAACCGGTGGCAACGCTTTACAATAAGGCACACAACACTGTGAGCAGTTACTGAGCAGTCTCTCGTAACCTACCGAGTATTCCCTGGGACTTCACAATTACCTCTTTATTAACAAACAAGAGGCAGCAGGATGCTCAAAACATATTTTAATAATTAGAACTTGTAGTACAGTTGATGCTCATGATTTATGAAGTCTATACACTTCATTTCAACTAATCTATACAGCCTGTTCTTAACACACAGCCATTCTACAGCATCATTTTGCAGTTACTACATACCTTTGTCCATAAATTCAAACTGTGTGTGTATATGGTTACTCATTAATCTAACTCTTTACAGACAGGGATCCTTGTTCTGGACAGGTTGTTCTACATGTCATTCTCTTTGGTAACCCAAGAAAATCAAATAACGACAAAACAAACACCATCAAAAAAAAAAGCAGATGTTAAAAAATCTGAACTGTGGGATCAATACATATCAAACACCATCTCCCTTTGGCTGCTTCCAGAGAAACCTTAAAAATACTAAATTAGAACAGATGCCTCTGCATTGCAGTTCACTGCTGGTTTCAAAATCACGGTTTTCCACAGAAGACTGCCATACAAATAAAACAAGATGGGAGATTAAGAAAGAGAGCAAAATGATAAAAAAAATGACTTCTATCTCCCTAGATTGTCTGTGCTGTCACTGACATTTTTGCCATGAACATAAACTGACCATTCCCCTCTTCTTAAAACAAAAATCACCCCCATGCTTGTGGGTCTTTGAGGATGGTAGATACACACCAGCAGTAAGATCAAGAGTGTACAGCCAGGCTAGCAGCTCTGTGAGACTTTACTAATGTTTGCGTATAGACCAGCATGGCAGCAAGATCATCTTGCACATGCCTACTCTGTAATATCCCCGCTGTGTGCACGGTATGCACGCTACATTCTTCCTCCCCACACCAACTCCATCTTCTGCACGTGGGCTTTGGATGATTTAGAGAAGGTGCTTTTAACCACGTTGAGCGGAGCTGCCTTGCCACTGAGGTAGACCTTATTGAGACAGGTAGGAAGGCACGACTGCTCCTCCTCCTCCTCCTGGTGCCCCTTCTCCTCCACACCACCCACTCCGTCCTTTTTGATGACGGTACATGAGTAGGCAAAGATGTATGCCGTCATGAAGGCATCGAACCCTGCCCTGTGCGTTCCCGCGTCAGCCTTCTTCTTCTGGTCGTCAGTCTTAGATGGGTGGTCACTGAGCTTTTCTCTCCCTCCATCTTCTGTTCTGCTATCTGCGCCATTGTCTGTTTTGTTTTTTGAGTTTGCGTAGTCATCAGCCGTGGCGGTTGTTGCAGATTTTTCTAAATCTGCCATGTCCTCACACAGTCTGTTTTCCTCGCCGTCTGTTTTTTTGTTCTCTCCTTCAGTCTGTTGGGTGTTTCCGTCGCTGTCCATGTGAGGCACAGTTTCCTCAGCCTTTTTCTGGTCATCTGGTGTTTCTTCCATATCCACCTCCATATGGGGTATTTTGTTTTCGGGGGCACCGTCAAAGATGGAAGAGCCCTCTGCTGCCTTGCCTCTCTTCTTCTCTCTCTGTCTCTTCCTCTTTTTTCTCTTATCCCCCATGCCTTTCTCGTCCTGGAGGATGATTAAGTCAGTGTCATGGGACAATGGACACTGGGTGCCATTCAGACACCAGCCAAACGCCTGTCAGACAAACACAGAAACAGAAAGATGGAGTGTTAATACACGTAAACACATAGCATCTATTTGCAGTCTGTTCTAACAGAAGCAGTGGAAAACCCAGCAACTAATAAGGTGCTGCACCTTTAGTTTAGACACTAAAGCCTTTGATTTCACTTAACTGGAGAATGTTAATACTAAGAGAAACTAACTGAAAGATTCTGCTGAGTGAAAAAGGAATTCTTAACAAAAGGAAAAAAGTTGAAACTCACAGAGAAGCGCTGGCAGATGTCGGTCTGTCCCTGAGGAGGGGCCACATCTGGACACACTCTGTAGTCCACATAGCTGGACATGTGACCGGCATACTGACAGAACTCTACATGAACATGAGGCCCACTCCCCCCAGAGGTAACACTGCGGCTGTTATCCAGCTTACTGGAAGGATGAAGAGATAATATCAGACAACATTCAAAACAAACACTTACAACATCAACACAACAATGCTCCAAGCACAATAACCCACTCTGTGTCCTCATATAGAAAATTATATTTCTGCTCTGCTCGTCCACATCCATCATTTTCTTACATTGTGACATCTTGAGCATTATGATTGAAATGGACAGATAACTTAATCACAGAAAAAACTAACAAAAAAAACAGTCCAGTTCATTCACAATCATGGAAGAAAAAAGCTGAAATACAGAAAGGTTCAAGGCAAGTGGCAAATCTGTAGCTGTTCTGTTCAAAAGTTATTTTTTAAACTGTTATTTCAAAAGAGCACAATATGCTAACATAGAAGTGTTAAAAAATGTATATAAGAGCATTTATCAATCTATACGCAATGTTTAGGTCAAGTTGGGACTTGGACAGAAGTTAGGATGCTAGCAGTAGCCATGTTGGTGAACAGTACACAGTAATACCATAGGGAAACCCTGGTTTAAATGAAATGTCTATATTCTCCAATTCCACTCTAAAGGGAGTTTAATTTATGTAGACGGTGCAGACTATGTTAACCCCCCTTTTTTTGCAAAAATGAATTTGTATTTTCACTTAATTTCAATGTTATAATGAATCATTCACACAGCATTTGTAGGTCTGGCCAGTGTCAACACTTATGCCATTAACGACTGCAGGAAGACAGTTAGTGTGTTTCTACTGTGTGTGTCTATTCTGGAATATGAACCGACACTCACCATTTCTTGAAGGCATACTCCAGATAGGACGCACTGAGCCGCAGTTCAAATTCAGTGACGTATTTGGTGTCGTAGATGCCAGCAGGAAACATCTCGGACAGGTCGGCTGTGAAGGTAGCCAAGCGCTCAGGCAGATGAGCATAAAAACTCTGGTAGAAAAAGAAAAAGCCAATCCCATTTAAAAAAAAAATAAAAAAGGTTGATGGCAGCATGCTGCGAGAAAGGCATGTTGTTCAAAAGCTATATAAATATATATAAATATAAATCATGAATTATATAAAGAAGATTTTTGACATGGCGGGCACTGTGTTTTTAAAAGACTGACACAGACCATGTGAAAGTTTGAATCTTTACTGTTTAGTTAACTTGCTAAATAACTACATAACAACCAGGGTTGCGATTAATACTGATTAATCTATGTAGAAGATAATCAATCAATCAAATTTTATTTGTATAGCCCTTTACAATAGCCAGACGGTACCCAAAGTGCTTTACATCAAAGCACTAAAATAATACATAAAAACAATACATAAAAACACAAGAAAGTGCTACAGTGTTGCAAGAAAACACAAGAAAGTGCTACTATTGCTGCAGGGTGTTAAAGGGTCTAAAAGTGCATAAAGTAAAAAACAGGCAAAATAAGTGCACCTAAGACAGGACTACCCTAGTCAGAGTTAAATGCCAATCTAAAAAAGTGTGTCTTCAGCTTCGATTTAAAAAGGCTGAGGTCAGTAGTGGTGCGAATGTCAGGGGGCAGTCTGTTCCACAGCCTGGGAGCTGTGACAGCAAAAGAACGATCGCCCCACTGTTCAAATCTTGACCTTGGGACCTCTAACAGGAGCTGGCCGGAAGAACAGAGGGCCCTGCCATGATCACGGACAATGGATAATGAGAAATGTCCTTACATTTTCTACCAAGACCCTGGTAATGCCATCAACTTCTTTTTTTTTTAATCTGTCAAGACCCCAAAGATGTCCAATTTACAGTTCTATAAAAAATAGATTGATGCAGCAAATCCAAAAATTTGAAAAGCTAAAAGACGAAAACTTTGGGCATTTTTTCTTAAAAATACTGAAGAAACTGATGATTAAAAAGTTGTAGCGCTAACCAACTTGCAGATATGATATAACAATGCTGAACATTTGGTTGAGTGCAAGATATCATACAAAATTACAGATCTTAACTATTAAGTAATTGAAACACAAACTCAGAAAATCCCATTAAAACAGAAAAATTAAATCAAATAAAACAGCAAATCTTATCTTTTTGTGGTACCTGGTAAAGGAAGGCCATGTCTATGAGACCGTTGTGGAGCACCAGGGGTTTCTTAGCACGCAGCAGTTCAGTGAATAAGGCTCGGATGTTGACTCCTCTGTCATCTGATCCTCCCTGATAAAGAAGGCAGAGAGAGACAAAGGCTAGAAATCAATAACAACAGGAGAAATGATACGCTGTTCTATGTTATATTGTTCTTTTAACATAACATTCCTATGGAGTACTGTTGTGTCTGCTTGTGTCTTGTCCTTGCTGAACCATTAGATGGCTTTGGACCTGTTATGATCATGATGTGCGTGAAGCAGAAAAATGCCAATGCTAATTCATCAGAATTATCCCATATTAATGAACAAAAATACTTATCAATAACGACCTAATTAATGGGTGTGCATTGGTTTAGAAAGTGTTTATTCAAAGTGTCTAAACTTTATGTAGTTAGCATCACAATTAGAACTCATTTTAAAGGGCACCTCCACTGGCTTTACACAACAAAGTCTGATTACAGGTTTGTAAAAAGTCTTTAATAGCATTTGTGAATTGTTCGTGATGTAAGTTTTGCAGGTTTTGACAAAGTTTGACAATAGTTTTTTATATATATATATTTTCTTAATAAAGAATTATTATTTTGAAAATAAAAAAGTTTCTTCGATAAAGTTTTTTTTTTTTTTTTTTTTAAGAAAAAAATTGGTATTCTAAAGAAAATAGATTTTTGAAAAAATGGGATTTTGGAAATAACTATTTTGGCCCTAAGCTGGACGGGCCAGTAGGTAGAAGAATGGGTGAAATAAAAACAAAGGTGTCAAAGTTGGAGTAAAGGATGGACAGATGTGACAGAGGAGTAAAGAGAGGTACAAAAAAAAGAATGGTAGGTTCAGGACAATGCTCAGAACCCACAGCAAACACAGAGCAGTATTTACGTATCATCACCTTATTATTGCCCTTGCAGTAAGGGATTCCATGGGCGTACTGCTTGTTAAAGTCAAATCCATGCTGTACCAGGAACTGGACTGACTGGGGCTCTATGATGTACTCCTCTGAACATAGCAGGGTGAGGTTATACACCTGGACCAGGTATGTGTCTGCAGCCTGTGAAAGGACGAGAAGGCAGAGAATAAACTTCACGATAAAACACATTGAAGTCAAACATTTAAAATTCTTTTTATAAATACATTAAACTGATGCTGGTTTCAGAAATCATTTAGGTCTGTGTGAGAACTACCAAACTGGCATACTTCTGCCACAGTATGTCGTCAAATGATATAATAATTTCATATGCAGCACATGGCAAGTCTGTCCAGAGTTTAATGCAACTGGAGAAGGCCTCATCTTGTCATACCTTGTTGTCCAGTTTCTTATAACAGGCAAAGCCCAGGGAGAGGATGGAGCGGGAGCGAGCTGCATGACAGATGGCTTTGTATCTGTCCTCTATAGATCTGAAAGATGACAGCAGAGGTCAGGACTTACATGCAGAAACACAAATAGAAGTAAGCAACAAGAGATTGGCCTATTTTGCACCCTTGGTATCATGCATTACAACCTGCTATTTCAGTTAAAGGTGTGTTTTTACTTACTCAGCCAGCAACGATTTCCTATTCCCAAGACCGCTCAGCTCCTGGAACGACACACTGACATCTTACTACTCATTTAAAGTGGTGAAATCATGTCCCAAAACAGAAAACAGTGATACAGAAGCTTATGTTGGCTTAATTTGGGTTTTGTAAAATGGAGGCTACAATTAGAAAGGTCAGTGTATGGAGTAAGGAATAGGGAATGTGCTTGGGAAAGAAGGAAGGGCAAACAGTATTCATCTAAAAATGTTGATATGTACAAGTATGCTACAACAACAGAAACGACATAGTTATTACCACTCATTAATGAACGTTAATAATAGGGGCCAGCGTCAGTTTTACTCTGGTACACACAGATCTGCACTTACCGTGTCCAGTGCTACGAATGACGACGTTTTAATGGCCAGTACCATTGCAGGCCAAAGCTCTTTGAAATTATCATTCTGAACATCGATAACTGGAACTACCATAGAGGATGCCATGTTTCTTTCAATATTAATGTGTGGGAACAGACCGCTCTTATTCGCGCCTGACACGTTTTGTACAGTTGCTGACGGCTAGCGCTAACCGGAAAACTCGCTAGCTTAGCTAACTATCTGGCAATGGGTGTCATTGTCAGCTGCTCTATGCGGAGCCCTTTCTCGTTTCTTACGTGTTATATAATTTGAATACAGTTGGTTATTACTTTGACAGTTGATAATTTATTTATCAGCAGTTTTTCAGGTCCACGGCTAACAGCGCCTCCACCGTAAACATTTCAACGTGCTCCTCGGGGTCCTGTGACAAAACACACAAACTATTCGGACAATTGCCTGAGCACAAACAAAAGACGTGTGCCACTTAATGCATGCACAATATATTCACAGCTACGTCATATAGTAATTTAATCGAATATTGTGTACATTTTACTTTAATTTGCCTCTCCTGCTTGATTTTCTGCTTTTTAGCAAACATTTCAAACAGGCGTTTAGGATAGACTCATATAAACAATACGTCACTATACTTAACTGTCGAGGTGAAAGTGCGCCATTTTGGCTCAAACAAAGTCAGAAACATTTCGTCTTTGATAAAGTATCTTAAATTGTATCTATAAAATACGATTTCAAAGTCTGCATTACAACACTCCGGTTTCAACGAGTTAGAGTTTAATGCTAATGTACTTTTTCTTGCTATTACACCGCGTAAGTAGTTATAAATAATGATTAAAATCCTCCTGAGCTGAGCTTCACTGCCAGCCAAGCTATCCTGCCGTTTGCTGAAGTTAAATTTAGCTAGCCTTACAGTTTGTTTTAAGTACCGCAATGGGTGGCTGCTCCGCTCCAAACTGCTCCAATTCAACCAGCACAGGTAAACAGCTGTTCAGGTTCCCCAAAGACCCTTCGCGAAAGAAGAAGTGGGTGGTGAACTCTCGACGTGACTTTGAACCAACTCCTCACTCCAGACTGTGTCAGGTAGGTTAGTTTCACACAGGGACTGGCATTACTGTTGTGAATCAAACTCTAGCTTTTAGAGCACTCATACAGAGAGGATGCATCAGTCCGAAAGAAAAGCTTTAAGTTAAATTGCTAAGGGCAATGCATCCAAACACAAAGTCACCAGTCGTATTTATTGCATACAGGTACATTATCCTTCAGTTGATTTTCCTTTCGATTTGCGCTCATTGTATGCACGTTTGTTGTTTCTCGTGTTTGCCTGTATCTGTATAATTAGATGGATAACATGTATGTCTTCTCCCTGTCTTGTTTGCCATAGGATCATTTTGAAGAGAGCCAGTTTGAGGAGATAGCGAGGTCTTCAGCTGGAGGAAAGAAGCTGAAGCCCAATGCTATCCCCACTCTGTTCAGTGTTGGAGAGCCTCCATACCCTGCAGTCACCACCTCGTACATCTTGCTGCCCATGAAAGCTGAGCCAGGTAACTGAATATGAAACACAACTGCTTCTTGAATATTTATCAGCGGCGACAGCGGGGGGCAGGTGTGGTTTTCACCCTGTGGGACTGGGTGTGTGTTTTATGTGTTGTCATGGCCTGGAGACACCTAGCAACCATAGGAGTGGCTGTCATAGACTTGTATAGCTCAGCACCTTCAAAATCAGATACGGTAGTTTGTTGTAAGTACTTTTTAAAGTTGGTTTGTGATCTGCCAATAAACACAGAGAAAAAGAAGATGTTTTTACCATATTCAGAGGAAGACAGCTGTAATATCCAACACAAGAGTTCAGAGAGGAGGGAAAGAGTCACTGAGTTTTAACACAACAAATGGTGTTAGAGCGGTGGAATATTAAATCCTCTATCTTTGCTCCCTACATATTGGTGCGCATCAGCTTTGGGTTAACAACTTCTTTTTAAGATACACAAAGGATTGCTGTCAGTCATGAGAAGCAGGTAATCATTGGTTATCAATGGTTATCAGTATCATGAGAAAAAAAATCTATTTCAGTTGTCCCTAACTCTATGTCTGTGGAATGTGTAAGTAGGCAACTGTTCTGTAATATGTTAACAATTACATCTTAATAAGTTGCTGTGGTTGCGTATCGTATTTATTGGGTTTTTTCTGTCCTATAAGGGCCAAAAAATGATGAAAACATCTTTATTTCGAGTTGCTTCATTGTTAGATAATAACAATTGAACATTGCATTTCCAATAGCTCGCTCTTTGCCCCTCCCAATGTGGAATTGTTTAACAGGTTTGGCAGATTGCCCATAACACTTATGTTTAAGCCTGTAATGTACTGACATTATTGTTATGCTGATAATACACAACAAACATTGTCTTTACAGGTCAGGTAAGGGCATGCAAATTTGTGCTAGTGTTTTTCTGGATTGTAGTTTGTATCCTTGCCTAGTTATTAATATTTATGCCAAACCATGTAATGCCTGTGAGTTCAGGTACATGTAAAACACACCAGACTCCTGCCAGGAAACACAATTCTAGTTAAAGATTGCTTTGCGTCTGTAGTGGAGAAGGAGCTGACTTTCGGGGATCATGGCTATGCCAGACGCAACCCTTTGCCTGGCATGGAGGAGGAGGATGCAGACAGGACTGCTGAGGACCAGCAGCCCTGCACACAGTGTCAACTCCTCAAGAAACAGCTGGAGCAGGAGATGCAGCACACGGCAAGGCTACAGAAGGAGGTAGGGAGGCTGCTCGTGTCTTTTTCAACAACTGACTCTGCTTTCTTGGAGTTTTTGTTTCTTTCTTTTTGTATTTTTTCTCTGAAGGGACATTGTACTGCATTTTGACACCAATATACCATTACCATGATAAATGTTGTTATTGTTATATTAGTACACTAGCCCTAATAAACTGTCTCCTTCTTCTATCTCAGGCAGAGGAGATGAAGAAGCGTCTGTATCGGCTCGACCGCATCGAGAAGGGTCTCCATAACTTTCTGTACGAGGACCAGATTCGAGCGCTGTCCCTCACCAAACGCTCCCGCCGTGCCGTTTGGTCACCGGAGACGATCCTGAAGGCACAAAAGATCCGCCGCGCAGTTGGCACGAAGGGCTACGAGTACTTGAGAGAGATGGGATACCCTCTGCCCTCCTACCGGACTCTGTGTAACCGCCTGGAGACTAAGATTATGGTGACAACTGACATGAGCTGTGAGATGCTGGCAGAGCTGGGCCTGGGGATCATGGCCCCCTGCGACAGTCCGTCAGAAGGTGTCGGGGACAATGACGAGGAGGAACTGATTGGTGTTTTGTCTTGATCGTGGCAGCTTGCATCGCTCAAACCAAGCAAAGAATGTGCAGAAGTTGCTGTGTTGCACATCTGCAGATGTGACTTCGAGCAGCAGAAGATGGCCACATTATGCTTCTCGTCTCATTTATGAAAGACTGAAGCCTCAATATAAATGTATGCTAAGTTGATTAATTTGATCGTCACCTGGTTGTGCTTGTGATCTGCACCAATAAGACATGGCTTTGCTCAACCGAGGTGAGATGCTGAGGCTTGCAGTTAGCCCAGGTTTGTGCTTATGATGTTTCTTGCTCTGAGTTTGCTGAGCTACAGTATGCGCTGTCACATGTGGAAGATGTAGGGTGCAGTCTGTGACAAAGTAGACTACAATTGAGAGTGTGGGGCGGCGTGAAAAGCGTAGAGTTAATTTGCATGGAGCCTGTTGAGTTTGCTGCTTGTGTCTACAGCAGGTTTAACGTTCCACTGAGGGTGTTTACATGCACAATAAAACCCTGGTTGTATTCAGGAAACTCAAATGTACTCAGAGCAGATATAATGAGGACTACAGTAGCATGTAATTATCACACTATAAACCATTTCTTCTAAATCATTCAACCTTTATTTTTTGTTACAATTCACCCAAAAATATTTATCATTTGTTGGTTTGTGAAGAAACGGAACACAACTGGGACAAAAGCGTCTTCGTGGAATCAGAAGGGTTCGGTCTCAAGCTGTGTTGTCGGCAATTCATGTACAGTGCTGTGTTTTGATCACATTTGCAAAAACTGAAACCTTTGCTGTTTTTCCGTCAGAGCATTACAAAATCTATCAGTAGCAAATGATAGAAATTCATTGGGGAGCACACCCTTAGAGCTGTATGTCATCAGTAAGCATATACAAGTAAATCCTCCTCTATTAAATAACTTCTGGTACTGTAAATCTACACTAGGTAGATTGTACATGTAGTTGGATATGTCTCTGTCTTGAGGTGGTCAGATTTGTATTCACAACAAAGGGTATCAAAAAAAGAGCTCAGGCTAGTCACAGTAAGTCACGCGACATTCAATATCCAACACATTGCTCCGTGAGAAAATAAAGTTATTGTGAAGAATTACCTGTGTTGTTCATTGTGTGTAAATGTGTGCGAGAGGAAGACATTTTGCTACATCTAAAGGAAGAGTACATGTATTTCTCCCCGGCATATCAGGCAGATCACAGTAACAAATAAACTGCACTCTGCATTAAAATCAGAATATCCCATCAGATTTGTTAGAAACACTTCAGAATGGAGCGAGAGCATTATTGTCAACAACAGATGTGTGTCAAACCACACATTATTTGTTTAATTGATATCAAACAATATTCAACAAAGGGTTACAGTATTTAGAAATCTAATCTACAATTAACATGCTTTTAATTGTAAAGTTCATACTATTACTGTGTCTGATATGTAAATTAAAGCTGTCATACACGGGACACCGATCTCAGTGGGACATTATACATGTGCTATTTGAAGTAATGAAGTGTTGTATCTTTGAGTTTGTAGGACATGAAAAAATTAATCACACATGTACAACAATTTAAAAGAAAAAAAGTTGGATTGATAAGAAACATTCTTTTTTAATATGACTTGATGTAAAATGTAAAGTTTGTCCTGAGGGTGGCACCAGAGGAGAGGCCATGTTGTTATTAAGATCACTTGGTTCATTCTCAATATGGGTCAATTGAAAAACTACCCTGCTCCACTTTGCCTAGTTTTCAGGAATTGTGCATTTCTTCAAACTGAAACTAACATTACTTGGAAAGAGGAGGAGAGAGACATACTGTGGGCTCTCAGCAGATTTCAGTATTACACACTAGACCACAGCTAGTTCATTTTGTAAACCTTAATTATTATTTTAAAATTAGAGTGCTCACATGTCATGTCTGCATTACTTTATCTAACTTAACAACCCCTGCAATGCACAGAATAGTACCAGTGTGATTTCTCAGGTTTAGTGACGTTATGATGCATGCCTGCAGCATGGCTTTATGGATGCTATCATGGATAGCATGCATGGATAGAATATTAGATGCCATCAAATTTTGGCTGGACACTCAGAGTTCCCAGAGAACTGACTGTTCCTCCACCGTGATGTCAACATTTGAGGGGCCGGGGCGTACTAGCTGCTGAACTGAGGGAGCAGGGTATGACACATTGATCTAAAATTCAATAATACATTTTAAATGTCATGCCGCTCAACATGGTATATTAGGTTACTTAAATATGAAGGCTGCCTCCTGGTACAGTTTGTCATGAATTTATTCAACAGAGGGCTGTGATCATTTAAGAAATATTGAGGTCATGAGTAAAACCTCTTCTGACTCTACCACTTTGGTATTGTTTGAAGCTAATTATATCAGTATGTCTGCTGTAGACTCAGTGAGACCAGATCACACAATGAGCTCCAGACTTTTCTGCCTTTGTGATACAGGCCCCAGATGTGCAAAACAAAGATACATTTTTTTAAGTGTCATAGCTGACTGTTTAGAGCCAGAAAGATATTACAGAATTAATAACAAGACAAATATTTGGATCTCAAGATTCATTGAGAACAAAAGAAGAAGAGAAACGTTTAGGCTGAAGAAGAGAAACTGAACAAAGTAACAGCGTTTTTAAGATTCATTTTTTATTTGGATTACACACACACACACACACACACACTGAATCATTGTAATTTAAAGAAGAAACGAGAAAAAAATTAGAGTCACTTGTTAAGTAACATTAATATTAAAGTGTCAACATCTACAGCTGATCAATCAGTAACACCACTGTGACCAAGGAAGTGTCTGATAGGATCCAGGTGTGGTTCCTCTCACTTCCACCAACCAAAGTGAGAGGCTTGATTAACGTCAGCCTTGGTGGATCTCTGGGTCACTGGATAGAGGATGAAGGAGCAAGGATCGGAGGAAGCATAAAGAACGGAATGGAAAAAACTAACAACCAAATCACCAACGCCAGGAAACACAATTCTAGTTAAATATTGCTTTGTGTCTGTAGTGGAGAGGGAGCTGACTTTCAGGGATCATTGCTATGCCAGACATAACCCTTTGCCTGGTGTGGAGGCGGAGGATGCAGACAAAATACTCGAAATTGTTGATGTGAAATGAAAAATAAACAATTTGCTTTCTTATTTTAACAAATGAAAAACGTGGGGCATGCATATGTATTCACCACCTTTGCATTGAAGCCCCATATGTTACCTTCAGAAGCCACATCATTAGTTTAACAAGATCTTCTTGTGAGCAATCTGACTTCCTCGCTCACTCTCTGACTCTCTCACAGAAGTCAGAGCAACGGGTGACCAGATCAAACCACCGTTACCATGAGTATTTGTGGATTTCTCTGGGTTTTAACATTGTTAGAAACATTTAGGAAAACGTTACCACACAACTCAACATTTATATAACAAGGTCATTGCTTTTAGACAACCAAATGGAAACATAGAGAGTTTAATTATCCTGTTTAGCCTCTTAAAGGTAGATGAGGAAACACTATTTGTATGGCAGGTATGAAAATCCAGTGAACGCTATATGAGTTGAATATTCATGAAGGTATTCAGTTCAACAGTCATTGGAGCCAAATATTATACAGGGAAGAAAAAATATCTGTCAGATTTTCCATCATGTTGCTCGTTAAGAAATGATTTTCTGAGTATGTCAGATTCACTTTAGCCCATTTACCCTCTAATGAGTCTTAGTCTTGAGTCTTATGAAAACATTTAAAATTCATCACTAGTTTTGGACTTTTGTGATAATATAGTGATGATAATGATATGGTTTTCAAATCACTGAACATACTCTGTTTGACAGTTGGAAGTGAAACATCTTTGCTTTTGTGTCAGTCTGAAATATGTTCTATTGATCTGTTTAGGGTTGGTTGATAGGGTTGTCTTTGAAAGAAAAGCTCAGCCTACTCATAGTTAGTCACGTGACATTTGCTATCAACACACGGCACTGTGAGAAAATGAAGTGATCATAAAGAATTATCTCTATTGTTCTCGGTGTGTGCGTGCGTGTGTGTGTGTGTGTGTCTCTAAAGGCATAGTATATGTTGCTCTACAATGCATGTCAGGCAACTCACTGTAACAAATAAACTACATTTTTGCCATCTCTACTGTACATTACAATTGAAATGAAAGCTAAGGACTCCACCAAGTCTCTCTAAACACCACTGTAGTAACTGTTCTATCAGGGGATGTGTGCAGCTTCTGGATAAGTAATCTTTAGTTGGCATCAAACAAAAACTGTCATTTTTTTTGTCTCAGGTTGGACTTTGAACAAATCACTCACATGAGAGATTAGATATTTGTTTTGCGGGTAAACTGAACTGCGAGGACAACATTTAGCTAGAAGGATTGAAACATCGGACAAATGTTGCTTATGGGTTTGAGAAGAACGACCAAGTCATTAAAGTACTGAAGCTTTACGGTAAATTAATCAATTTGCATCTGTTTCTTTGACTTACAGTACAACTCTAAAGCAAGCAGTCAGTCTGTTATTCTGACCTTGTTGTGTTGAATACCATTGATTTTGGCCACTCACAAAAATGTACCAGGGTTTTGTTTGTCAGAGGCCAACATTCACCTCTGCACAGTGAAAACGCCTGAGTCACAAATAGTAAAATAAATATTGCTCAGCAATGAGATCAATAACATATAGAAAAAGTTGAAAGTATACAGCTTTTGCCGCTTTGAGCTTAATGCTAATGTCAGAGTGGCAATGCTAATATGCTGATGTTAAGCAGGTATACTATGCTGAACATCTTAATTTAGTGTGTTAGCATGCTAACATTTGCTAATTAAAGCTAAACAATGTACAGCTGAGGTAGTATGGGATGGGAATGTCATTAGTTTAGCTCATATTATACTAATTATTGGGTCATGGACATCTGTACCAAGTATAATGGCAATCCTCCCAATAGTTGCACCAATATTATAGTCTGGACCAACGTGGTGGACCAGCTGACCAGCAGAGTGACTGGCCTACCCCAGAGCTAGCTGCTGGCATGGCTAAAAACATGAAACGTTATGTGTGTGTGCACCTTGATAGAAACACTGCTCACCTCTGAAGAAGTGACCTGCTACATTAAAGAGAAGTTACACTGATGAATTTTTCAGATTCATATTCAAGTTTATATAAAAAATGTATGTTGAGTATCAACCAAGTCACAGGAGGGTCAGTGACGGAATGGAACTTACATTTACAGCTTTATATTACATTTTGATGGCAAATATTGTGCTTTTTACTAATACATGTAAAAGAGTACATCTCTTGTACTAAGATACAACAACAAGGAAAAAACCCAAAACAATTTGTATCAATAATGGCTCACCATTGTGGCTTTATTTTCACTAGTGACGTGGATACTTTTATATTAAAATCCTTGCAACTTGTACACATTTAAAACTCCAGTGCGGTCCAATTAAATGATTTGATTGATGTGTCTGAGACTGCATACTAAGTTCGTGCACAGATAGCAGCTCTTTCTCTCTATCTCTCTCACTGTTTGATTTGGGGGAGTGCTCAGTCAACCACCCAGGCTTTAAAAACAACAGACGTTTACTGTCTATGTGGGTCACAGGACAGAGAGCACAGCGGTAAGGCCTTCTTTTCCCTCTCAGATTTGATTTGATTTGATTTATTTTTATTTGCATTAAAGTCTCTTTTTTTGAAAAGTAAATGATGAAATCTTCTAACCAATTTTTTTTAATTATAATTTTTTTGTCTTTTCAAAATAATGCAGTTTCATGTCAGAGGGATAGTTTTATTGTATACTCTTAGTTTTAAATAATCCATTTTTAAGCTTTGTTAATGCACTTTTAGGCACTTAATATCATTATGATTCAGTCGGAGGAAACCGCTCTTTAAGGGATGTATGCACGTTGATAAATCTTGAGCTATGAGACTGAAGTACTAATTGAGATATCATTTGTGCTTTAATTACTACATTTATTCATTTATATATATTTAAAGTATTTTAAAGTATCAGCTAACAATAAAGGCACATCCATGTGTTTGTACAGTTTTGTGGATGTCCCTCAGGCTGTAAACATGCTGTCTCAGCCTCTCTTTGTCCCTCTGCCAGCCAGACTGTCTGCCCATTTGCCCCCAACATTCTTCTGTCTGTTGGCAGTTTAGCCCATAATAAACTCTTTTGCAGATTATCTCCACATGTGATGAGAAAGACAATGAGGGTTTACTCTTTTAATTATTTGGGGATCAGACTGACAGGCCATTTTGCTCAGGGTGGGGGGAAACCCGTCAGTGATTGGATCTGCCTGTATGTGGTGCACTGTAGACTACAGACTGCATTCATGTTGTCATGACTGATTATATGTAGTGTAGAGGCTTTAGCATGAGTTTATTAAAGAGTCAACTTCAGTGACTTTATAACTTTTATGTCCACAATCCGTGTTTTAGATCTTTTTTTTTTTATTCCATGCATGCCTCAGGATTGAATTGAATTTTAGGCTACATGTAGCACCTGTATGACATGTACATACATAGTGCCTTCCGGTCAAAGTAACATGGATTATTGCACTTCTTTCTTATCAGGTAGACTCAGTCCAGCCCGCCGGGGAGGGATAATGCGCTCTCTCTCGTCGCTGTGGCTGTACACAGCCCTGCCAGGTCTGCTGTGGGCCTCACAAGTCTCTCTGATAGTGGAGGGGGACAATGACGCCTCCAGGATCTGCAAACCTGCCCCCAACTGGACAATAAAGGGACACGCACCCATGCAAGAGCTGCTGGGAAATGTGGTTGTGGTGGCGCTACTGAAGGCCAGCTGACAGTTCTGTCTCACGCAGGCCTCCAAGTAAGAGATCTGACTTTATGGAGAAATGACTTATAAACTACTTATGAAGTAGTTTATAATACATATGTCATTTACATACAAAGTGTAAAAACGGTCACAGGTCAGGGGGAATTTGAAAGATTATTATATAAAAAGAACTTTCAAGTTTAAGAACACTTTAAACATGTTGGGATGGGACTTTACAAATATTTTGCCAGAGTTAATGGGAAAAGGTCTTTTTCACAGCAGATATTTTAACCTGTCACATTTGAAAAAGTACAGCTGGTGTCGTGGATTGTAATGACTATTGTATATTACTTTCAGTGAAGAGTGGTTCTCTCTCTTTCTGTCCCTCTGTAGGATTGGAGGCCTGCGTAGCAAGCTGACGCGCAGCAACCTGACAGATGTGTCTTTCATGATAGTAAATGAGCGAGAGGCTCAGTCCAGAGCCATGTACTGGGAGCTGAAGAGAAGAGCGCCCTCTGGTGTTCCCGTGTACCAGCAGGCTCCCCTTCAAGATGACGTGTGGGAGGCTTTGGATGGTGACAAAGACGACTTTCTGGTCTATGATAGGTAAGGCATGCCCCTCTTCAAGTTTTAAATTTTGTATTCTATATCAAAACACCAGTGTTTTTTTTTTGTTTTTGCTTGGAGTGCAAATATAACATGCACAACATGTTATCACTGGTGCTGGCACCCTTGTCTTGCCAGTTTTTAGGGTGTCATTTCACAAATTTAAAATGAATGGTATTTCAATCGCATCCTGGAATCCATTATTGTATAATTTGTTCATGCATCCTATTGTGAAAATAAGGAAAAGGCCAAGAAAATTGCAGTGACCTCCATCTGGATGCGGATTCTCTCTTTCTTCATTCTCCAGGTGTGGTCGGCTCACCTTTCATATAGTGCTGCCCTACAGTTTCCTGCATTATCCCTACGTAGAGGCTGCAATCAGAGCCACTTATCATAAAAACATCTGCAACTGCTCTGTGAGTAATCACAAAACACACACACACACACACACACACACACACACACAAAAGGTTTTAAATAGTGACACACATTCTTTACATGCGATTTTGCAGTGTTGAGTATGAATTACTCATCCATACTACAATAAATACAATGAAATACACTCTTTGGGTTAAAGTTGCACCAATCAAGAATACAATTTACAGTAGATCAAATGACCATGTGAAAGTGTAAGTCATAACGCTAGAAAATGATCACCCAACACTGCACTTCACCTCATCTCTACTAAGTAGAAGTGTCACAATTTTCCAAAGTTTAAACGAACAAGGCTCTGCCATAGTTGGACTATTGCAACAGATCTTTGGTTTTATGCCCTGACAACTTTTCAAAACCTTCTTTGAAAAGATACAGCTTTTACACAACGACAACTTCTCTTTATCTTTTTGCAGGTTAGGATTAGGCAAACCCAAATGATATTCATCAAAAGAAAAGAAAAAAACAGGAGTTCAATAAAAAAAACAATTAACATCAAAAGATAGAAAATCACTTTGTTGGAAAGGTTTCTCAAAGTAACTTCCAAGTAAACCCTTGTCTCTAACAAATCAACAAAGGATCTCTGACAAAGAAAATATTTGTTGGTAGCAGTCAGTCCTGCACACAGTTTGAGTGTCTGGAAGCGCAGCTACAGACTACAAGTAAGCTAGCTGTGTTTTTTTTCTCTTTTTAATTCAGATGTGTGCAAGTAGGCCGAGTTGGAGAGCAAAAATTCTGGCTGATCCTGCTTTCGATTTTGATGATTGAAATTAAAAGCTAATTCCAATCGATTTTTCAATTTAGAAAATCAAAAATGGGACACCTCTACAGCTGAGTGTTTGAGCCTCTTTTAGCTTGTTGTTTTGGTTTTCTTGCCCACATCAACCTTTTTCCAGCAGCAACAGGCAGCTGTTTTTAGTAAAACAAACAAACAAACAAATAAACAAACAAGCGAACAAACAAAAAACACTGTGATACATCCACTACACAACACCAACACTTAACAGCAGACACAGAACGTTAACAACTGGCTAGTTTAGATAGCAGAGCATTTAGCAGCTAAAGAGACAGATATTTCCTTCATAAGTTGGTGGAGACCAAAACAGACCTAAGAGAATGTTGGTCATAAACATCTAAATGTCTGAATTAATGGCTAAATGAATAATGCTGACTGCTGGATTATGTAAAAAAGGTAATTGAAATGGCAACTGCATGAGATAATAATATGTTGATGTTATGTTTTTAGCTTGTTCTGCCGCCCGCAAGTGGCTTCATAAATGCAATTCAATCGGCTTTAAACTACAAAAACAGGATATTATAAGATGTGTTTCTGTAGGATTCTGAGGCTACTGCCCAGAACGGCACCATGAAGAACGGGACAACAGCTGAGTTGGACACTGAAGATCCAGAGGTGGCGGCAACAGCTCGTCACCACAGCCATCTTCATCATCATCCTCATCATTCAAAACACAGTCACCACAATCATACCCAACATCAGCACGTTACGATTCAGAATCAAACTCTCAATCCTCATTCTCCCAGTGATCATCCCCACCACCCTCAGCATCATCACCCTCAGCATCATCAACCCCATCATCATTAGCATCAGCAGCATGGTGGGGTGGGTGATTAGGATGTCAGTTATATTACCAGTGTTTTTTCCTGCTTCTTTCTTCTTCACGTAGTTAGGGCAGGTTAACTTAGTTTGTTCCTCTTGGTGATTTTTTTTTACTTTGATGGCAGAAGACACAGGTAGACAGCAGTTAACCGAGCAGTTGAATCTGTTTAAGCAGTAATAAGACTGTGGTTTCTCTGCTGTGCATCTCCACACCTCGTTCCTCCGTGTGGATGCAGTGGCCAGTCCTGCTCTGTCTTCTCCCATTAATGAAGTCTATGGTATAAACCCTGCCTGCAGGAGGCTGTAGACGGATGTGTGTGGAGAGATTTGATGAACTGATTGTTACTGTCACCCACACAGAGCCTGGGGATGTTGTACGCTGCCGCTGAGCGAACCTCAGTCAGATTACTGTCCAAGCATTTTCCTTTCTGTTCAGTTTCTGCTTCTGGTGTTGACATGTTGTGCTACTACTACCACTAGTACATATAACAAGAGCTTCAAGAGTTTCAAGAGCTTCAAGTGCTGACCTTTCTTCTCTCTAATGTGTACGAGCCTTTTGGGAAGTGGCATAAATTAATGTATTAATCCAATAGAATCAGTATTTTTCACTTGTACTTGACACAGAATGCTAGAATAACACATCGTACAATGCTCACTTTAATCAATTTTTCATATTTGCTGTACATTTTAAACATTGTTACTTTATTTTACTGTACAAGTTAGACCTTATTTACCTGAATGTAGAATGAACCTTAAGGTCGTTGTTCTCCATTTAAACGAAAATATATTTAATAAGAGCGTTTCAAGGTGTCTCTTTCTGTGACTTGTGTCTGTGGAATTGAAGATTACAGTTTATTTTGCCTTCTTTCACCCTAAAGAGAGTAATCCGAGAGTTAGATCGGATGACCAATGCCACATCTGTACGCTAAATACAACATTATAGCTGAAGTTCACAAATGAACAACTTATATTTCATTCAAATAATGTAATTTCATTCAAAAAGTGTAGAGGCGCCTTGTGTTATGTGCTTGAACTATTTCTTGACTGCGAACAGTTACTTCCTCAAGTCTCTGCTGTGTGCCTGGTAACTTCATGGGGAGGACACGGATAAACCAAAGCTTGTTGTTTTTTAGACTTTTGTGAGGATATAAAAAACCACATACTGTATACATACAGTGAGCTATTGAGGTTATGAAGATCTTGTGTCCTTTGGACAGAGTCACACCAGCTGTGCCCCCTTTTGTCTAGGCTGATGCTAAGCTAACTGCTGAGCCGTTGGCTGTAGTTTCACCTAGCTTCATTTTCACCTAGCACACAGACATAAATTCTCATCCAGCTGTCAGGAAGAAAGAGAATGAGTATATTTTCCAAAATATCAAACTGTTCCATCTAAGGTGAAATACGTTAGAATTTGCCACCTGTCAATTTCAATCTCCAAACAAATAGGGAGTAGCTATCAACAGATTAAATGCTAGGTACGTTAGCAGTGCAGCTAGCGGTCCTATTAGCCGACTCTGCCTCGGACTTGGAGTACAGAGGGTGTGGTGGTGTTGTTTTCACCTCTAGCACAGGGGGTTTAGCTTTTGAAAGGAAGAGGTTTTTCAGGCCACGAGCAGAGGGTACCCTGCAGGGAATGCTGGCTCGTAGTGGCGCAGAATGGGCAGCAGAACCTGGGCTGGATCAGGGCTCAACAGCCTCCCAGTTTTTTATGTTTTGAACCAAAATGCTTGGCCTACGTATTGCACCTTTAAGTATGTGTTAACCTTTCTTTCAACCATTATCTATATCCATTTATTCTAACATGGATGCAAACTCCACTCAGGAAGGCCTCAGCTGACCAGTGGGTTTGAACCCATAACCTTCCTGCTTTGAGGCGACACACCAGCATGCTGCCTTTACTTACCTTGCTTAATATTTCACCCTTGCGTAATGTTTCCAAATGGTTCAATTTGGTTTCTATTGAAAGATTAAATCTAATATATGAGGCCGGAATTCAGAGAATGGCAAATTAAACTAATTATCATAATAACGTAATTCAAGATTATCTTTTGATTACCATAACAAGCGTGAATTGTTGTTTTATAGTCACATTCTGTTTAACAGTAGATTCTGACAGGATTAACTGCCCAGTACTTGGCCCGCTATGCTAGAATCAAGGAAGAACACTGCCATATGTCATGCTGGTCACACACACACAGAGGCACCTATACCTAGTGAACAGGCGGATTACCTCAGTGCCGCTTAACACGTGGCTGAGATGCATCTCGCTTTGACCGAGGAGAGCTGAGGAAAAAATATCATACACAGCCACCATCACAATGAAGGTAAGGACACTTCCTACAGCTAACCCTGTCTTCAAACAAGGAAAATTTGACGTCAGATATTTCAGTGTGCTTCAATTCTTGCAGTTCTTCACAGCGAACCATAATGAATTCAACTGGAAGTTCACTGGTTGTCATCATTTCCAATCAGTACCTGCATGTAGGCTCCGTGTCTGTCAGATTGAATAGTTCCATTTCTTTATATATCCAAGAGGCATCGTTGTAGGTCTTAAACGTGCTTGATAAACCTGAGCAGAGTTGCAGAAGCCTGGCCATGACGGGGATTTTCCTCTGTAAATCCCAGTGAGGAAGCTCCTGGAGAGGCTAAACCACTTAGCACTGTCCACACGGCCTGCTGCCTGTCAGCGCTTTCACTGACATTTGGTGGTGGAAATGTTTAACAAACACCTGGATTGAAAAATATTCATACTCAGCAATACAATATTCATTATACATTTGTAATACAACAAAGTCCATTTCTACTAACAGTTGGACATTGATCCACTGTAAGGTGCTTAGAGATGAAGATAAAGAGGCAGAGATGATCTACCTGCTGCAGTCCTTTCACCCTGTGCAACCCTCACCCCCACCCTTACCCAAAATATCCTGTCTAATTCATTATTATTGATAACTAATTTAACTGTTTAATTCTATCTTTTGCTAATTTGTATCTCTCTAATGCTGCCGCCTCCACACTGCCGGGATTTAATTTTGGTGGAGAGCTACCAGATACCCTCTATCATATTTAGTTAAAAAAAGTATTAAATGTAGCCTTCAAGTTAGGTAAATATGTAATTTTACAATATAAAACTACACCATTGACCATTAAACGTCCTCTCCAAGCAGATGACTTCTGTGACCTCCAGGCTGTGTTGGAATGTCTATCATTCCCCAAGAAACAGGCTTAAACTTTGCTAGATTTTTACTGTATGGTGTTTTTGTGGAGACTCATTATTTTATAATAAGACTGTTGGTGTTCCTACATTTGTAAACATATACGGAATACCAAAGAACAAAACAAAGCTGCTCAATGGACAAAAACACCCCAGTGCACATGCAAACTCATCTTAATTTGAAATACTAAAGGAGAGAGTAACTGACCTGGCCTGTGCAGAGCTTCCACCTGCAAACACTAGATGGCAGCACTGGCATTCGTTAATCGTACATAGACACTCATCTGCCTGTCGTCCACATTAGGCAGCCATTCATCAAGAGGATTATTAGTTATTATCCATCATCAAGAGACACCGTTTGGTTTAGCGAACATAATCCTTTGATTATAATCCAGATTATCTCTGGCTGATTTAATCAAATTTGTGTTCTTCTCTACGTACGATTGTGTCACAGAAGGATGTCATTCATGAACATTTGAAAAACAGTGAGCTACAAAAGGTCAGCTAATATTCTCCCAGTTGCAGAAAATACTTTTTTTGTCCCGTTACAAGAAGTTGTAATTTGGTCTGTGATTCATTTTCGGGATGACCCTTTGGCTCTTACTGACCCTGATGGAGGTTGCAAGACCAGAGCCAAATTCAATTTTGATGTATTGGAGATATGTCTTTGACAACATCTTTGCACAATACAACAGTAATACATAGAATATGATCAACATCAATTGCTTTTGCTGTGTAAATTCACTATAAAACTGAGTAGTAGTTCTTTAAATCAAGTAAAATAAAATACAGGTTCTGTTTCAGTTGCTCTTGTCAGAGGCATCTCAGTATGCGTCCTTGAATGAATTGCTCATTATTGGGCTTGGAATTCATTTCCTTTATTGAATCCCCTCCATATTGGGTTGCGCTACTTCCTTGTTGTTGTTGTTGTCGCAAAACTGGTGTTTGGTTAGGTTTTATATTTACCAGCTTATGAATGTTTCTCCCACTCATGAGTATCACTCTCAGGGTTTTCAGGCTCTCACCGTGTGGCAGAAATTACAGTTATTCTATAGAGGGATCCTGGAAAATGGAGGCAAGTCTTTATATTTACTTCATCAACGCAGTTGCTCACATATATCATGATATGTTCTTAGATATTTATGCCAGACTCTAGCACAATCTCTGCTTGATATACGCCTTTCTCTTGCTTTCCTCTCTGTCTAGACAAGAGGACAGACAACTGGCCGCTGGTCTACTCTCCTGTGCCAATCGGCTGCATCTTTCTGTGCTACCTGGTCGTTATATGGGTGGGGCCGAAGCTGATGGCGAAAAGGGAGCCAGTCAACCTTAAACCCGTCCTGATAGTTTACAACTTCGCCATGGTCTGCCTGTCTGCATACATGTTCTATGAGGTACCACTGCACTGTATGTGGGAACAATATTTGCCATATCGGCGTAGAAATAGGCAACTGTTTGATTACTATATAAACTTGAGAGGTAATTCTATGTGAGTGTTGTGTTTACTGCTTGTGTCTGCTGCTCCAAAGTGACCAAAAAAAAAAGAATCACTATTACAGTTATAGAAGGACAAAATCCTCCATAATTTCAGATGATACCACAATAGTCATGTTCCTTATGCATTGTAAGAGTCATCAGGTAAACAGGAAGTGATTTCACTAACTGATTACTAATCTGAGTTTGACAAAGTTGGATGAAAGGTCCCAGTGCTGGTCGAGAGGATCCAAAGCAGAGATGAAAGCTGCTTTTGTCTTTCCAGTTCACAGCCTCTTCCTGGTTGGCCAGATACAGTCTGCGGTGCCAGCCAGTCGACTACACTAGCAGCCCACTGGCCATGAGGGTAAATCTCTTGACCACATTATACATTATGCAACAATTTCAAGATAAAGCTCAACTCTGTAATGTGTTTCACAAGGCTGTAGGTGTTAGACTACGACGTAATAACCAAGATATTCTGCACCTCACAAACTGTTCACAACACATTCTTCTGTCGGACAGATGGCAAGAGTGTGCTGGTGGTTCTACTTCTCCAAAGTTATAGAGCTCAGTGACACTGTGAGTATGACAGAAGTGAAAAAAAGTTATTTTCACATTACAAACGCACACACATAAGTATTGCATCTTATTTCTGCACATGCTTCTGTACCTGCAGTGCTTCCATGTATAAGAACGCATGGCTGCAAGATCTTACCGTCTTACACGTGCCTTTACATGTGTTTTTGTGTTCTTCAGTTATTTTTCATCCTGAGGAAGAAGAACAGTCAGCTGACCTTCCTCCATGTCTACCACCACGCCACCATGATCTTCAACTGGTGGGCTGGGGTTAAATATGTGGCTGGTGGCCAGTGTGAGTACACGCCAACGCAGCCCAGAACACGCGCTGATACGTGTGCTTACACCTCGTGATGCTCATCATGTGTGTCCGTCCGTAGCTTTCCTGATTGGTCTCATCAACTCCCTGGTCCATGTAGCGATGTATCTGTACTACGGCCTGGCAGCTTTTGGCCCGAGCATGTCCAAGTACCTCTGGTGGAAACGCTACCTCACCTCCCTGCAGCTGGTCAGTATTTCTGCTTGTGTAAATTGGCAAGTCTTTCCCTCTTAGGTCTGTTCAAGTATGTGTCCAACAACCTTGGATGAAGAATGTTCGAAAAAGCCTTGAGTGCTTTAACTTTGACGAGCCTACCATGAGGCCTCGCGCTCCGTGAAACCATTGTCCCGACCAGCCGTGGGCGTAATTGGATGGATTAGCAGCACTGATGCTACTCACTAACTACTGGACCATCTGTTTTACTTATAGCTTGATGAGAAGACAATGCGTCCTCTGGGGGTTTTTGTCTTTCTATATGGCTGCAACATATATAGGTCAGTATGGTGACTGACTGCCATTATGTAACAATAATTGTACTGACCTAGAGGAGACTGCCCCCCTAAGCCTTCATTAACAGTTGGCTTTGCAATTTGGTTAACTGAAGCTGAGATACTTGAGTGGATTGGGAAGATTGTATTTGTGTGTGAGTGTGTGTGTGAGAGAGACGGAGAGGATTTCTTTTGTGTTTTCGAGAGGTAATTATAAAAATTGAAAGGGGAGGTGTATGTGGGGCTGTATGGATGCTCAACGTCCCTTATGTTCATTCATACACATAATCCCTTCCTTGACCCTGAAGAGGCTACTATAGCGACTCTGTGAAACATATGGATATTGACCAGTCGTCAGTGTAGGCTGAATTTACGTTGTGACAATAACATGCAGAATTCTCATGCCCTCTTGTCTGGGTCTGTTCAGATGTGGTAATCGCTGCTCACGCTCGCTTTACATGTCGTTTCTATGTAATAGTTGACATGAACGAGCAACCGGGAGCAAAATCCCTCTTTTATCAGCTAGCCTTAAATCGAAATTATATTTACTCCTATAAAAGTTCTCTCTGTTACTTTAACACAAATGCTGATGGCATAAACCTGCAGGACGAGGGCCAGGCGGTAGCTAGCAATGAAGCAACAGAAAGCTAATTGTGTTGCATATTTACATTGGCTCTATGAACGACTCTTTGATTATAACACTTATTGGCTGTGTATTTGCCAATGTAATATGTACAACTAATATTCGAATGACTAAATTACAGTTGTGCTGGAGCTGTTAGCCACCTTTTCATTATAAGCCAATTACTGAGCTAGTCTTTGCTGGCCAACCCATATGTCATAGAATCTGAGAGGAAATTGTGTAATAAATTGATACAGAAAAAGCAGAAATAGAAACACACTTGAGTTGGCCGCTGAAAGGCTCCTTATTGGTGGTTTTCAAACAGTAGGCTACATGAAGCCCAGCTAGCAAGAATGCTAAGAACCCTTAACGGAGGCCTTCGGCTGCCTCTGTCTTTCACTTGAACCACTACAACATCCAAGAGTATATTGTTCCTCATGAAACTCTCTTCTTTCCCTCTGTCACACACTTTTAGTCATCATGCATTACGTGCATTGCTGTATTTAAGTCTTGTCTGAAGCATGTTGTACAAGGTCTACGCGGTGCCGAGGTTAATAGTGTAATGGGATGGAGAGAACCACAGAAGAAAATAATAGAAGACTCGGATTGTTGAGTTGCTCAGTACAGTTTCATGAGCTGTTGGCTGCTTTGTGCTTTGAAATCCTCATGTTTTGACATGTTTTGCTGATTCCGTGGCAAATTTTTTTTTTTCCCGAGAGTAAATATTGAATTCAATTTTGATCTGATTGTGTGCCAAATGTTCTGTATTTGACTTTGAGAACTTTTTTTTTATGACTTCGCACACAATGCAGTGTTGGAGGAAGTGTTTATTTGTCACTCTGATAGTCCGCCAGTTGTCTCACACTGTCATTTCTCTGCTGCCTGTCTCCCCTCCCAGCTCCAGTTTTTCATAGTCACCGTCCACACCGCCTACAACCTGTTCGCTGACTGTGACTTCCCTGACTCCATGAACATGGTTGTGCTGGCCTACTCCCTCAGCCTCATCGCACTCTTCAGTAACTTCTACTACCACAGCTACCTCGCCAAAAAGAAGAGTAAGAAGACATAGAGGAGGAGGGCAGCGAGAGAACTCAGGTGTATATAAAGAAAGAGAGAAAAGAGCTGAGAAATGTTACACATGTCATTAACATATACAGTAAGAAGAAAACCTATACAGTGACACCTGATGACCCAGAGTGTATTTGTAATAAAATGTAATGAATTTAAACACGTTTTGCATGCTTTCTATTTTGAATGATACACTGAAATTGGGCTTTAAACACACACACACACACACACACACACACACACACACACACACACTTGGTGATGTTTAGCAGACTTCTGAGGCTCTTTCATTTAATACATTCATTCATTCCCTCTGTTCATTCATCCAGTACAAAGCCACAAACACACTCAACACACATTAACCCTTGTTTCATCATTCCCTTCCCCCAGCTGCTAATAGATGAGAGACTCTAATCACCATTCGAGTCGCTTTATTCTTCTCTTACACCCATTGGCTGGCAGGCGCAGCCAATCAACTGTTGGCTGCCATTAGCTCTGTATCCCGCACTCTCCACACTCCTCCCCCTTTTCAGATCAGGGTCCCCCTGCCTACTTTAATCCCTCTCACCAAAGGGGAAACCCTGGCCCATTCCGCAAACCCCCCCCCCCCCAATTCCATCTGTCATGATGGAGAAGTATAATTGTCTGAGTGGAATGATCCCATCCACTCCCCCTTGTGGACACAAATGAAAGATTTATTGGAGGAGTGACTGCATTAACAATATCTGCAGCCTCTTGCACTATATTTCCCCCGCCATCATCAGTTATTCCCATTCTGTTCACTATCTATTTCTCCACTTTTATCTCCAGCAGCATATTGGTTTTGACTGTCCTCTGTTCCAAACTCAACAGGGGGCAGACTAAATAACAGAACACCACATGAAAAGGCACTTTGAAGTGACTAAATCAAAGTTCCACAGGCAGCTACTCAGACGAGCCATTTAAATACCCATCAGCACAAAGTGGCAACGCCTCTCCCGACAAAGTTCGGAGAGCCGCCCTTTTATATGTGTGAGTTTTTTCAAAGCAACACGAAACCACTCCCAAAAAAAAACAGAAGCCAGACGAGTGTTTGCAAAGAAAAAAGGGGGAAAAGTAAAGCACTATGAAAAAGTAGGGGTTGAAGACAGAATTGAATCCAAACTCATTCGACACTTGAAAATGGTGCATAGACCTTTCCCACAGTGGACAGTGTGCAAATTTTGTGCATCAATTCCCGAGCTCTGTATGCTTGCTCATAGGCGTGGGGAATCTCACATTAACATGGCATGAAAAAAGGCTCTATCTACAGTACTGCTTCAGGACTGTAATTAACCCATGTGCATCAAAGTAACACATAAAAGTGCCACAAGCAGCACAGAACATAGACCAGTGGATCAGACATAGTCTTGCGTCTGCAGACTAATTTGAAAATGCATATTTGCAAATGCATATTAGTCTGGAGCCTCTCAGTTCCTTTTTAACATACAATTGGAATTGTCAATGGGCGCACCACAAACGCCTCCAGATGCAACTGGATACAGGCAATCAGAGCAGTGAAATGTGTGCCACACCGCTGAGTGACACGTGCAAGCTGGGGAGGTTGTTGGTTGGTTTTTCAAGGGGGAAAAAACAGACCGCAAATCATGTAGTCTGTCGCATTTTCACAATCTGTTCGACAATCACGTAAGCCTGAGTTTGGGGAGAGCCAAACTGTTGGACACGGTGGTCGATCTGGATCATGTTTTGGAGCAAGCTCAGCGGCCATCTTGAGTGAGATATTTCTTTGATGAATAATGTTGAAGGGAAATGAGGACATTTCAAAGGTCCGATAGCAGAGCAGCAGCACAAAGTAAAAATGTTCTCTGATCAACAGCTGTAAAACACTGCAAAAGCTTTGTGAGAAGTTAACCAAGTATTTAACCTTTTCATCTCTCAAAGAACTGGAGGCTTCCCTCGCTAAAATGTACACTTTCAAGACAGCATGACCAAAAGGATCAAGACAACATGCAATCTTGGGCCCTTCATTCCTTTGAATGGGACCACGGCTCTGTAGAGTTTGAACACATCGGATTGTGCAAAAAGTGTTTTGTGTGGGGAAAAAAAAGGTGGACCCCATCTTCTCCTGCAAGTCACTGCAAATATCATTTGGAAAGGCCATGCGACTGCCCACTAAATACATGCAGGTGCAAATTCCCAATGCAAAATAAAGATTTTAAGATGTACCTTATTTTCGTTTTTGGGTCAAACTCATTTTCAATGGGAGTGCTTGGGGCAAAGTAGCAATAGCATCAAAATCTCTATTTTTAAAACACTAAGAAGGCTCGACACAACATGAAACTTTGCTCGTAGTATCACCAGGGTCTCTACACATGAACACAAGCATTGAGAACATTGTTTGTGTACACAGAGTTTACTAAAAAGAAGGTTTTTGAACAACTCACGTTAGCAGTAGCTTGTTCCTCTCGCAGGCATCATGGCAGCCGAGAAGTATCGATCTCCGAATGCAACGTAACATGGAGGTGAGTTAAGGTGGACCGCTACTGTCTTCCAGCAACAACTATCCACGCGATATCTCACGTGACTTTTCCGGCTTTTTATTTTAGTATTGTTTCTTATATGAGGCTTTTTCAACTTCAAGGTCAATATTGTTTTTCACTAACGACAAAACAATGAATTATCTGTGCATTTACATGGAACTAAGCTTTAGGAGCGTTCCACCTTAACTGTTCTCCATTTTACATCACAATTGGAAATCCACACCTCTAACTGGCAGGACGACGGCGAGCGGAGGAAACATCTGCTAACGTGAGTTGTACAGAAACTCTTTTAGTGTTTTAAAAATAGCGATTCTATCACTAATTTGCCCCAAGCACTCCCATTTAAAATGAGTTTGACCCGAAAAAGAAAATACGGTAAATCTTAAAAGTGCCTCTTTCGTCATAATTAAGCTTTTACACGAAGGTTTGACTCATGCAGTGTTTCCCATACATTGACGAGACTGTGGCAGACCGCCATAGTCTAAATATGGAATGTGAAAAAAATGTTTACCCCCCCAGCGCCAAAGTCTCAGAAAATACTGTGGGAAACACTGACTCATGTACATTCACAAACAAAAGCCTTGGTTGTATTTCAGCGATAGTTTCACTTTAAACAATGCTACAAAAAAAAATTTATGTTTAAGAATTGACTATGCTGATGTAAAATGGAGAAGGAAGAGGTTTCAACACAGCTGTTAGGCCTAAAGGAAAAAACACGCTTCACTTTGGGGATAAAACTACTACAGAGTTTGCCGACGTTCGTTATTGGTAGATGAAAAGCCCTTCTGAAGGCTGTGTGATGTTTGACACTTGGCTGACATCAGACAGTAAGCATTTTTTGCAGGCTGTGTGCGTGTGTGTGTGTGTGTTATACAGCACCGTATGGACAGTACTAAAATAACAGAGAGCACACTTGTGTAGCATTATAAGCCATATTTTGCTGCTGACAAGTACTTAATCTGCTCTCCATTTCAACACGAGTGTGATACAAGCACACACAAATATACAAACACACACACAAATTATCACACACACACACACACACACACACACACTGCTGATTGCCAGAAGCCCATTTAAAGAGTGATGTCCCTCAGCCTTACTGCAGGCACAGCTCCAGGTTGATTACTGCTGAGTGCCGCGCAGCTCAGGCATGACTGACTTCCTGGCACACAGACGTTTGACCAACTTACAATTTTTACAACCACATGATCGGTTTCATCTTGAGTGTTTAGTGAGTTACGGCTCTTCCGAGATGATGCCAGGCCGGCTGCAGGTGCCACCCGAGCATAAAACGCTTTTCACTTAAAGCCCAAAAGACTGAATAACTTCAGATCGGCATCGTGTCAGTTTAAAAAAAATAAAAATGCTTTGAATGTCACCGTCGACGCAGACATGAATAGACGGCGAGAAAAGAGCAACTGCTGTGCTGTGAACGTGCTTCAATCTGTGTTTCCTGAATCTTGTTTGTGAATGACTTTGTGTCTGTCTCCTTGGTAACACTGTTAGCCAGTGTTTGGGCTGCGGTCAGCAAGAGGCAGACTGTAATTAATAATCAGGTTAGAGCGAGAGGATATTGAAGCGCTCTCGAGGCTGCTGCTGCTAACTTCCGAGCTAGTGAGAGAGGGACAGAGATACACGCTCACACACACACACAGACACACACACATACGTACACACACACGCACGTGCACATAATTGTTGATAGTGAGAGGGGTTTGGGAATAAGAGGCTGATAAGTGTGCTTGAAGGTGAGCCACTGGGCTGTTTCATACAATGAGGGTTAACAAGAGGCTGCAGCAATCTCACCGTGATGGGAGCACACTCAACCACAGACAAGTTAGTGTTAATCAGCCAACCAACCAGCTACTAGCTCACTGTCAAGTGTGTGTGTGCGTGCGTATGTGTGTGTGTGTGTGTGTGTGTGTGTGTGTAATTAAGCATGAAACTCTTGAGTAGTCACAAATACAGACACTTGGAGAGGAGACGGTCTTTCCCCCCCTCTCCTCGAGTATTAATCACAACTGTTAAAAACGTCTATCAGTCACTCTGTCATCACTTAAGTCCGTGTTTACGTGCGCGTCCATGTGTTTCTTTGTTTTCCACCAGAGAAGCCCCATCTGGTGGTGACATCGTCCCCATTTATGGACAATGGGATGGACCCAGTGCCACCTGTATCAGCGTTATCAAAGTTATATGGGGGATGTGCCATTTATCTTGACAGGCAGAGAGCTTGATTTATGGCTTTTATTGTTTGTTGCGGGTCAGACAATCTCAGGCATAAGGAGATTTGTTTCAGAGGGGCTGAGGCCCGCTGGGTATTATTTGATTTGTTTCATATTTGCATGAACCTGATTCTAATTTGCCCTGTTAGCCCAAATTGATTTCTGGTACAGCTGTCACTTTTTACCCACGCTGGCGGCATAACTCCAGGCATGGTGATGTTGGACCGTCTGCCACTTTGGTCAAAACTGAAAATATCTCAAAATAATTGGATGGATTTTTTTAATAGACAATTTGGTACCCAGATGCTTTATCATTTTGACTTTGGTGATCCCCCGAGTTTTGCTGTAGTGCCATCTCATTGACATTTTTGGTTTTGAGTGAAATATCCCAGCAACTATTGAATGGATAGTATTGAGTTTGGTATGGTCCCAACAGAATGTATTGTAATGTGGTGATCCTCACTTATCCTCAACATTACCATCAGCCTCAGCTATACCACACAGACATTATGAGAGAGGAGACAAACCACTAACAGCATTTTGAACAGAAAAGTCTGTACGGCCAGAAATGAGGGTTATATGATATCCCATGTGTTTTTATGCCAGGTTTAGTGTTAGGAATGGTACATGTTAAGAATAATCATTTAGTTTATATTTTGTTCTATATTTTGGTCCACACAAGAATAAATTCATTTTTTAGTCCTTTTTATTTTTCACCTTTTAACATTTTACTGAATTGGCAAATGTGTCGATAAATGGTGACAACACATACTCTTTTATAAGAACACACGCACATGCACACACACCTGCACACACACACATGCACGCAAAAGCAAACACAGTACAGTGCAGTCATGTTAGCTATAAAGTAGGCTAGTTTGTTGATACGTTATAATAACACATAACGTTACAGTTCCACAGAATATGGATAAAACACACCCACACATGAATGTGCAAGTATGTTGCTGAAACATATCAAATATTTTGTGAAGTAAAAAATGAAGATAATACTTACATGGAAAGTGTTTGGTCCACAATAAATATATTCCTGACAGCCACAGTTGATTAAAATCAAAGGTTCTTGTGAGATTTCATAGGGAAAAATGCATGCGGGTAATTTTTGCTTGGGGGGTGATACAAAAGTAATACAAAACAAAACATTCTTAAAATGTATAAAAAATGAGTTCAAATTTGAAATGGCATGACATCAAAGCTGGTTTTAGCTGGTATAGCTGGGGTATGAAATGATAACAATTTCTCATCATGAAGAGGTAATTTGCAATATGCAAGAAAATAACCTCAGCAGGTCATTTTGACCCACTTATGCATCTATGGGCTAAACTCTCACATTTGTTAAAGTGCTCTGGTGGGATGAGCTGACGGCATCGTGTCACCACACTCTGGGCTGTTAAAGAAGTTAGTGTTATGAAATGATACACGTGTGTGGTAGAAGTAGGATGTGTGGGGAAAGGGCATTTAAAAACATAATGTTTTCAGTGTTTTTCATCAGATTTGACTGGTACTTCTATACATGCCTATGTCTATACAGGTTTTATGTCTCACAGACAACTGAAAGCAAAGTTATGGCTCTTTTCCCATTCAGATAGACAGGGGTTTATAGTCTTTTTAGCCTGAATATTTGCGATTAACAAGCACACTTACATGCTAAAGCAAGGTGGAGGACATGGTAAATATAGCACCTGCTAAACATGAATATTCTAGCATTGTCATTGTGTGGTCCCAGTTTAGTCTGGCCTCTTTTACACCTTATTTCATCAGTGTGAGCTTTGCAGGCCTCTTTCAGGTCAGTGTGACAACTGAATGACCCACTTTGCCAGTTCACCAGTGCTGTTAACTGACATTCTTGTTCTTAGTCTTCGGTGAGATTTGGCAGGTCACATTGACAAAGTCTAAAACACAGAGAGTGTCTGGGACAGACTGAAAGGGAAAGAAAGACTGGTCAAGGACTTTGAGGAAGGAGAATATGGAGCCCGGCGGTCTTTTCAACAACTTCCGCTCTCTCTCGCAATACATTTTGTGGTCCCTAATAAAAAAGAGAGTACATTGTGAGTGAACACAAAAGTGTGCTTGGGGAAAGCAGAAGTATTTGAGAAAAAAATGATTCCAACGTAACTCTTGGGGAGTCCATTGGAGGGAGATGAACAGTGTGTCACACAGAAAATGATAAAGGCTTCTGCGCAGGCATAAGAAGAGACATGAAGTAAGTAGAGTGAAGAGTCCCACCTGCTTCCCCTTTGTTTCACAAACTTATGGTGTTTCTTAAAGGATGTTTGTTCCACTGGTCTTCTTGAAGCTGTGATATTGTGGTAGTCTATCTTTATTTTCTCTGATGGGACCTCGGTTATATTTGCAGATCAATGCATGACGAACGTTCTTGCCAACCCTCCCGCCTTCCCCGGGAGTCTCTGGTATTTCACTGCCCTTTTCCGATTTCCCTCTAAGGTTAACAATTCTCCTGTATTAGTCACAATTTCTGACAATTTCACACTTTTACCCCTTTTAGTTATCACAACTTAGTAAGTGAGAGAGAAAGAATATCAAAACACATTTCAGGTGTCCTGCAGAGAAGAATTCCTGTTACTTTCTGAAAGTTCTCAAAGAAAGGGCCTCGCAATTTCAGACAGGTAAAATCAAATAGGTTGTTATTTAAAGTGCTTTTTACATCCAGCACCTTAAACAGTGACTCTATCTTGCAGTAACGTCATTGCCTCTTGAAATTATGATATGTAAATCAGCTGATAATTCAAACTTTAAATATTACTCTGCTCACTGGCAAATGTATTCGGAACCTCTTTGTCCTCTGTTCAGCCCAGCGTACGCCTTCACCTCCTTTACATTATTTAAAGCACAAAGGGTATTTCTCGATGCCGCCCTCTCCTCTCTTCCTTCACTTTTCTCTTTGCTCTGCTTGCCTTTTATCTGCTCCGCTGATCTCTTCTTTACCTTTCTCAGTTTCACATCTCCCCACTCCTCTGCCTGCATATTCTCTCTTCTCTGTCCCTGTATTCGTTTCCCACCTGGCCTTTTGCTTCTTGCTTCTCCCTCATCTCTCCACTCCTTGCCTGGCTTCACTTCTTCTTCTTCTCCTCCTTCTCCTCCCCTTTTCCACCATCCTGCCATCCCTCCCTCTCATCTCCCTCCACCCCTACCTCTCTCCTCCTGCTGCCGCCACCCCTCCTCTCACCACCTCCGTTCACCCTCTTGATGATTGCCGAGCACATTTCATTTGACATGAAGACAAAGGGCTGAGTACACATGTGGTTTCTCTGCAAGTCCTGTGTAATATGAAATATTAATGTAGGCATAATTTGGCTCCCCGGATGAGGGGCGGAGGTGGGGGCGGTGGGGGCGGTGGGGGCTTCATAATCACCAGTGACTGCCGCTTCCTTCCCCAAAGGATGGCAAGGCTGTCAGGTTGGATTGACGAACGGTATAGATAACAACAACAGAATGCTTACTGTTGGCGGCTACCGTGGCCTATTTCTGTCTCGGTATTTAATGGTTGTGTTGGCTCGCTGCCCGACTTACTGAGGCAGCTCTCCCCGTCAGGCTTTTTCGGAGTTAAAGGTGCACTGTGCAGCATTTCCAACCATCAACAGTCATGGTCAAATTGGTTGTGATAGACTGGTATAATTAGCATAAACAATTGGATGCCTCTTTTGCACACCAGTGGGTTTTTTCTTGTCTTATATTCGCTATGAGCCACATTGCTGCAAAGAACATAATATTACAGCCTTTTCCCCCCCCTCCATCTGCTCCATCTGTTTCCTTCACTTTACTATCATTCCACCATACTTTTGTGAAGAAACACTTACCTGACCATGTCCAACAATAAAAAGCTTAAACAATTAATGATAAAAATGCTTAAAAAGTTGTTGTGGTGAACCAGTGTATATCACACATGGGGGAAAAATGATCATTCATTTGGATCACATCTCTGGCCAACTCCTGACTCCAGAGCTGCAAGAGTCCTAAAACCACAAAGAAAAGTAATTTTTTTTTTACTTCTGTTTCCCTTGTCTTGAAAGCAGTGGGTGTTTTGAATAGGTTTTCAATTAGAAGCCGGAAAAAAGGTTTGTGGTTAATAAGCTTACAGTGAGAGATTTTCAAATTTTGCTCCACTACAGAGAAATATGTCACTAAATACCCTTGTTATATTCTGACGCTTTTATCTCTTTAAAAGGACGGCTGCTAACAAGTGGCTAAATGAGATTACAGTTGTTGAGGTCATTGAACATCATCGTGACCAACTCAGAAACCTATTGGACTATTCTTACTCAAACTTTACAACTTGTAGAATGATCAATTTATAATAAAGAATGTAAAGTAAAGTATAAAGTATGAAGCTGAGTGGTGGTGACAATGACGACGATGACAGCGTAGTTCGTTTCTTGCCTAACTTTAGCTCTTTATTTCTGGCAATAGCATTTTGACTAAACTGTTATTAAAACGTGTGTGATTATCTTCTCAAACAAAAAAGTTGAAGTGTCATACATTTATAAATAAAGAGTTAATTTCCTGCAATAATCGAAAATCTGATGAAGAAATCCCGTAGGCCTTTTGTCGCGGTAACCAAGGTGATGTTAACTTGTTAGCCTGCATGTCATCCATGCAGCGCCCCATTCACTCTCCTTCACCTCTGTTAGTCTTGAACAACTAACTCCTCGTAAAGATATCCGGCTCTCAAACTGCCAAATGCTCCACTATTTTCGCCAGCTGGTTGCACCTTTGTGCCCATGTCTGATTGCGCTAAGTTTTTAACTAAGAACCTTCTGATTATAGCAAGTAGCACATTTAAAAGCAAAAAAGTAAAGCTGTTGGCAACGCGACCACAACAAAGCTCCAAAAGATGCTAGAACACCACAAAGGACTGAGGGGATTTGCATTAGCATTTCCCATTTTGCTGTGTACTGTGAAAGGGGTACACGATACTAATACAAATGCTGTTGGGGCGGCTGAAAATGCATTTTGGTAATACTGAGGGCTCGTAAATTAGCTAGCTCAATTTAATTAACACAATTCCATGAGAAGAAATAAGCTGCAGAGGTATGCCACTGTTGGTAATGTGGGTTATACCTTAAGAAACAATACATTCAACAAGGAATAAATCCTGTTTTGGAATCTAAATCTAAACAATACTTCCTAAAAAGATTTTACAGAGGCAGTAAAAACTAGCTTCAGCTGAACCAGCACACATTCCAACACGTGACTGGAGTATGCGCTCGTGTCCTGCGGTCCTCGTGGTGTCACCTGCAGCAGAGCCAGTCTGTCCGCCTCTGTCGCGCTCTTTCAGTAAATTATTTTGACGCATTATGATGTGCCTAATCAATTATCCCACATGTTCATCTCTCTATATTACATAGCACAACATTTTTGCATCAAAGCCAAGCACACACACACGCACGCACACACACTGTCTCTCTCTCACCACACACACAGACACATACACACTCTTTTCTCTTGGGAGCTAGCGTTTGCGCCCTCTCTTTCCTCTCTTACTCTCTACCTTACACACACACACACACACACACACACGCATACACTAACACACACACACGCACAAGCTAGGTGTCACCACGCGCACACACACACACAAAGTCACAGTTTGTCTTTCACATGTTTACATATATATATATACTTTTCTCTTTCGCTCTTTCTTTTGCACTCTCTCACAAAGACAGAAGCATACAAGTCTCTCACACACCCACATAAACACACACACGCGCGCGCGCTAACACGCACACACACGGGCTACAGTTGCATCACTAGTGAATTACCATGCCGTTCCGCGTTATTAAACATGACACTCGGCCCAGATAATGGAGCCTTTCTTCATCTCAATTTGGAAGGCTAATCTTATTGCTTTGATTAGCAGCAGCTTCATTTGCATATCAAGGCCTCCCCTCCTTTAATTCCTCCATCGCAAATCCCCTCTTTATAGCTGTAGATAAAAGGAATCTATCTATATGTATCTTTCTTTAGAATCTTTTCTTCCTCCCCCCCCTCCGACTCTCTTGTTCTTCGCTAACTCCTTGTTCATTTGCTCATATTCTTGTATTTTCTCTTCTTGTTTTCTGTAGTCATCGTCGGCTCAGCTAGGTCGTGTTTATTTCTCTCCTTCTACACATGAATGGAAAAAGATGCCTATCATAAAATAAGGACAGAGACAAAAGTAAAGCATGACTTCATCGCAATGTGATTGGACTCATCGCGTAATGGCCCATAATCCTGGTTACTTATTGTCAAGAAGGATTCACACTCAATGAACTAAGCTCAGTAAAAAAGGGAACGTTTCAGCAAAAGTTTAAATTACAGCCTACTATTAAATTGTAACCACAAGGTTACAACTTCACAATAAACTTCAACGGCTGCACTTTGAACACCATTCACTGCAGTGAACGGTTGGATTTGGTTTGACCTTGAGACAAATAAAGCCAAACAAACTGACGGAGTGATTGCTAATGTTATAACTCCAGGACATTCTGCATAAAGTCTGATAAAGTTTTGATGGCTTTGGTGCCTGACAACAGCGTCATTACTTACCGATAATCTTAAGATATAGCCTACCACTAAATAGGATCACAGTATGATCTAAATGAGGGGGGGTTATCGTCTTACTGTCAGAACAGCAATCAATGCAAATGGAAAGTCAGCTGCACTCACAGAAAAGCACATATGCTTTCATATATTATTTACAGTGTATAATAAAGGTCAATTTCTGCACTACAAGCTTGGTAAATTGAGTTTGAGTGGATATAGTGCATGTTCAAATAAAAGCATAAAGACAGTAAAGATCTGGGTGTCTGATAAAAGTAATGTATTACATATTAATGTATTGTATCTGTGAAGCCATGCAACATATTCCAAATCCCAAAAGCTACAAAATGCAGCTTCTCGACATCAAACAATAGCACAAATGAAGCAAATATATGCGTGGGTGCAGCGAAAGAGAAAATGTGAAGCTTTATAGCCATATTTTTTTTCTTAATTGGTATTTTTCATTTGTTTACTGTTTGGATATTATTTGTACACACCAGTTACCTCTTGAAAATACCACCAGGCAGCACACTGGGACAGAAACTGACACAGACACTGATTATTCTCAAAAGCTGCTAATGGAGGTGAATGCATATTTTTTACTAAGCTACTTCTGAATATTTTTTCATTATCAAAGAATGAAATGCCTAACCTGACACATTGCTATTTACTATGCTGTTTTAATAGCTTGCCTGCAAAAAAACCCCACAAAACAGATAGTGTTTTGTTATTGTGTGAAATACGTCTCAGAACAAGACTATGAGTATTATGAGTAAATTATATTTCAGGTGCTGATTTCCCACTCTCACCAAGTACTCAGATCATTTACTGATTAAAAAAGTTCCGTTGCTAATAAAAGCATGCATGCAAATGACTATTGAATGGCCAATTTCAAAAGAATATATTATCTTTTATCATAATAATTGATGCCTTAATGTGTAAACATCACTAATGTATGAGACTGATTGTAACTACTTTACATACTGCAAGGTAGATTAAAGGAATAGGTCACCCAAAAAGGAATATTCAGTTATGATTTACACAGCTCCATGCAGATGGGAAGTTGAGTGAAGTTTCGTAGTCAACAAAATATTTCTGGAGCTTCACAGCCAGGCAGCAGGTTTGACCAAAAACCTTTCCATCCGCTTGAGTTGATTGAGTAGTCACCATATCACAAAAACTGTAATCACAATACAGTACTTGAGAAAATATACTGAGTTACATTCCACCATCAGTACCCTTAAAACCATTCTAGTAGAACATAAAGGAAGATTACTTAAGATTGCTGCAGAACGTTAACACAAAACATAGAACCTTGGCAAACCACATGAAGAAATGTACAAAGCATGTTCATACAGTGACTTGAATATTATGCCAAAAATTATAGCTGCATCTTCAAGCATGTTCCCGAGGGTAAAAGCTAAAGGTCAACCCGAGCCTGATGTCATGTCACGCTGCAGAACCCTTTCACCCCGGTGGTGTTAAAAACTATAAAGCTGGGGTAACCATGTTAAATCTGATGAGAAGTGTCTTCTGTTTTTAACTGCATTTGTGCACTTCTGCGCGCTGACCTCTTTCATGTGAGTGTGAGTGAGAGAGACAGTAAAAAAAGAGTGAGATAGAGATAGTGGGTGTCTTTTATAGGATGTTGGCCAATATGATGTTTTATGTATCTATAAAGAGCTCCAAGGCCATGTTGACTTTTCATGGTTTAGAAACACGACCGGTACTCTGTGAAAATGGCTGTATTGTGCGAGATCCAAGTTAAGTGCAGCATCAAAAGCTCTTACCTATTCACACTTGGTCAGAATTAAAAGCCCAAGGTGCTTCAGTCATGCAGTCACCTTAATGGACAACTTTTAGGGCCACCAGCATGCATGAGCAAGTTTTAGACTGTGACTCTGGTAACAGTGAGGCCATGTACTGTGGTTTCTAGAATGCAGATGTAAGGAGTTTTGCTGTTTTTTTGGCCAGAGTTTGCCATTTTTATTAAATTTGCTGCAACACATCTACGGCCAGAACTCTTCTTACATATTGCATTTGTTGGTGATTGTAAGGTGTTGCTTTGTTCTTTACGTGAGTATTTCTATTTTGCACAACTTTATTCTTCTACCTCTTATCATTTCAGAGGCAGATATTGAACTTTTTACCGCAACACAATTTGTCAGACAGCTTTAGTTACTAGTTACTTTTAGATTGCAACTGTTCTGCTCCCTTTCCAGTGGAGAGCCTGTGCATCTCCAAACCTGTTTGGAGCCCAATACTTTATGGGTTGAGAAAATGCTCCTACTTAAATAGACGAATACTCCCTTCTTGGATCAGCTGGAAAGTATGCTGTCGCACAACTGAAAACAGGTCGTTTTTCTGAGCTCGTGAAAAGTTGACATGTTGGAGATTGATGGTCCCTCAAAGCCACAACATATGATGATCTTATGCAAATTGATGCATTGCTGTACATTAGAATACCAAACAGCATATAAGGTAGTTAAATTAGCACAGCCTTATACATCTACAGCAGTAAAATGTATGATACACATGAATGAAGCAGTAATAATAGATACATATATAGATACACTGCAACATTTTACTGCTCAGTGACTTCTACTTTTCAAACTTAATGTATATTTTACTAATTATAATTTGGTTTTGAATGCTTGTAGTGGAGTGTTTTAACAGTGTGGTGTTAGTTCTGTTATCTAAGTAAAGGATCTGATAGCTGCTTCCACCACTGCATTCACTATACCCCCATTGCAATGATATGACCTGGCCACCAGGCCTCAGGTGATGTGTGCGTCAAGAATATTACAGACACATCAATGAGCCACACTGTTGCACTGCGCAAAGTGCTTCTCCAGTACTGTTGGTTGTGATTCTGTCTTAGTGTCAACAATTCTGTGAGTTCTTAAGGATTCATGTCTTCAATATGAAGCAGTGGGATCGTGAACGATTACCAGAGACAGGCTGGGAGAAAGGATTTGCAGACGACAACAAAACTACGGAATGCCGCCAGCCTTATCCTTCACACGCAACTTTATTTAGGAACACAAAAATGATACATATTGCTAAACTGTTAAACTCTACCAGACAGGGTCACAAGAAGACACTGCAATGCATGAGTCACATTGTTATACTGTCTAAGTGGTGCAAATCATCAAATCCTTGAAAGCAAACTGACACGCAGTGGACATGATTGACTTTTAGGCTCCTTACTTGTGTCTATTTGTGTCCCCTTACACAAACAATTCAGCTATAAAGCTCTGAAATGACTCATATCAGGTTTCATTCTGGAGGTCTTTCAACCCCATCCTCTGAGTAAAGACCTTGAATGAGTATATGATAATCCTTTTTACAGGTCACACCATTCACGACGTAAGATAACAAACAACTTCAAATAGACGGATTGTATTTTAAAACAAAGCTTTTTATTTGATTCCAGACCCTGCGGCAGTAAAAGTGGAGGGCGCGACCATAAAGCCGCTGCGGGAGGGTTCATTGACCTGGAGGTGAGCTACCAGCATGCCCTGACGAACAGTCAGCACTTTACTCACTGCTGGGGAACTCCATAAACGCCCGTTTATGCAGGTTAATGCCCTCTCCCTCGTAGGCCATTGTACTCATCATCTCCAGGTGTAATTGCTCTCTTGTGTCATCACATGCAGATGAGGGAGGTGGCGAGAGGTGCACAGTATATAAACAGGGAACAGACTCAGTCTCAGTACCTTTGCTCTTCCCTCGGCTTGCCTCAGCATCTCTGCACTCACACCTCCACCCACCAACACCACCAAAATGGCCTTCGCTGGAAGATGGGAAACTGAGACCCAGGAGGGATATGATGCCTTCTGCAAGCTGCTCGGTGAGACATACTCCATCCGACGCCCAGCACATTTGACTTCTCTCCCCTCTTGGATTTTCTGGACTAATCTGTGCCATCATAACCTCACTCTCTTCTTTTTCCCCCCCCGCTCCAGGCATCCCCGATGACGTCATTGAGAAGGGCCGTGACTACAAGCTGATCACGGAGGTCACCCAGGACGGCAATACCTTCTCCTGGACCCAGATCTACCCCACCAACGCCAAGGTCACCAACAACTTCACCGTCGGAAAGGAGTGCGACATGGAGACCATCGGAGGAAAGAAGTTCAAGGTGAGATAGGAAAACCATCAAGAGCTGAAAGCAAAGACGAGTGTACCCTGGTTCCCTGTGTGGTTATAAAATGTGCACTTTTCAGGCCACTGTGCAGATGGAGGGCGGCAAGCTGTGCGTGACCTTCCCCAACTACCACCACACTTCCGAGATCTGCGGCGGCAAGCTCGTGGAGGTAAACAGACTCACTGAGGCTTTTACTGCTGAGGAGCGAACGCAATGACAGCAGTTATTATACTCGACACCCTGCAGGGATCGTTAGAGTCATTAATGTTATATTTCTGCAGCCGGGGATAGGCATATGCTAACGAGAGAAACAGTCTCAAACGTAGAGTAGAGGAAATGATTGCATCTTAACAAGCAACCCCGCAGACTCATATTTAACCTTTTCAAACCGCAGTCAGTGGGAGATGACTCTCTAAGTCTTACATATTTGCATTTCCATGTGGCTCCATTCCTTCTTCTTTGAGACGCTTTCAAGAATCAACTTATACGTCAAAGGGAAATGGCAAAGTATTCAAAGGAAGTCAAAGATGTTTATTATAATGGAAAAGTGTTTAATAGTGTGTGTTTGATTTTCTTAAGTGTAAACATAGATTAAAAATGTCATATGATGATGGTTAAGAGACGTCGTTTTTAGTGCATTTTGTAGTTGAAGTTGTAAAAATATATGTTTCAGCATGGCTAATGACTGTCTTCTACTGTAGAGGTATATCGGTCACAAGCGAAAATGCTTATAATTATTATCAGAGAAATTGTCGGGGATGTCTTCCATCTTCCATTTACATTTTTCTTACACTTGTGATAGGGAAGTAACAAAAGGCACTGATATAACATATTCCTCGCTTTAATATTTCCCTTTTTTCTCCGTCTCTCTCCCTAGACCTCCAAAGCCGGCTCTGTGGTGCTGAAGAGAACCAGCAAGAAGCTGTAAATGTTCACTGACCTTAGACCTCTTACAGTTACAACACGACCTCAGAACTGCAGCTACTGCAATGAATAAAAGAGCATGATACCAACATGAACCTATGTTTCCGTCTCCATTCCGGTGTGCATGTGCGTGCTTGTGTTCATCCCACTGTGGTGCCATGCTTTACAGGATAATGTGCGAACTTTAGACATAGCAAAGTCAGGGTCTGCTTTTTTGGAGAATAGAAGAGTTTATACAACAATCAGGGGAAGGCTTTTGATTAATGCAACAGCTTCAACAAGAGAGTCGGTGGATTGAGCTTTGCAGGGTTTGGCAGCAGATGAGGCAGCACAAGATGGAAATGTTTTTGACTCTTGGAAATATGCTTAACTCAAATGATATAACCTATTAGCTCTATGAAAAGGCTTTACAAAGGTTCCAGCTTAGGGACGTATTTGTATCTCCTCAACCAGCTACACGATCTAACCAGAAGTTGCCATAGTTATCAATTATCACAAACTACTGTATTTACACACACAGAGTCTCAGAAATCAATGTGTTTGATCTTAAGAGAACTATTTACAGAACTTATTTTTTTCTTTTTACTTGTTAAAAAACTTTTATAATTCATTAACTTCAGTCAGCTACCCAATCGGGATTTCCCCTTCAACACAAGTATGGGTGCTGAAACATCTTACTTAGATGATACTTTACTTTGTACTCATTTAGGGTACTTTAACTCTGCTTAATACTCATTTCAGCTGAGTACCCACTTACCTCTGTTCCTTGGACACTGTTTGAGCCTCATTAGCATCAACACGTACACATGTTTTCCATCACAGACCGGCAGTGGCCATGCAGTTTGCCAAAAGATGTTTGATGTCATTATTAAAAGACCATCACAGAGAGGATGACAACTATCTGGATCTTTGTCAGCTATATTACAAATGCAGGTTGTAGGTGGACGTTAATGAGTCACCAATACTGCAAATTCATGCAATAATACTGTAATTCATGGAAGGGTTTTCTTTTTTTGTACTTTTAAACTGCTTTGATCAGCTTTTACTGAAGGACTACTTCCAGGAAAACCTGTCAACGTCTCATTAAAATAAATGTTTTCTAAATCTGAATAGACAGCTGGACGTCGTTTCACCTGCAAAACCAAAGCCACAATGACTGGGCTCTGCTCTTATCAGCTGTTTGAACAGAAAACCTTCTGAAGGTGTCTTCCACTTTTAAAATGTTATATGTTTCAGTTTTTTCTATCATCTGTTTACAATGCAAGAAATCATGCAAAGCAAGGTCAGCCGTTTATGAACATATAAACTAGCAAGTAAAGTCACCTGGACTTTAATAGGTGCACAGTTATTTCATGCACATTTTGCAGAGGTGTTACGATTTGACATCATTTCAATGTCACTATTCTGAGAGTGCGTCTCCAGAATGCATTTTCACGCAGGCAACCCTCATCTCTCATCTGTTGGAGGTGTGTGAGCATTGACCCCGTCATCCGTTCATCCACTGTCAGTGAAAGTGTGATCAGTTCGTATTTGTCGCTGCAGAAATGGCGTCATCGCTGAAGAGTACAATGCATAAATCAAATGGCGGACCAGTATTCCCTGGAGATCTAGGTATCAGGTCTAAATTAAGCCTGATCCTGGTCAGTCATGCTACACAAGGATTCTGGAGATGGCAAGTCAGCTGAGAAAATTGCTGCCCATAAAATGATGTCATACTAAATGATGTGTGACATCATCAAACAGCCAGGACCATTTGACATCAATTTGTGAACCCCCGTCTTTCTGTCTTTGCAGAGTTCGATGACGTTTGAACATGATTAAATCAATCTTCAAAACCTTCACATTTTAGGGAAACCTTTATTTAGGAGAAGTATTTTAAAATTGCGAGCTACAAGAACATCCCATATCGTTGACTTAAAGCGTACATTTTGTGTCGCTTGATGATTAATTTAACTTTTTATTAACTTGTGTTATTTATAAAGCCTAATTTTAAGGGGCTGGGGGGTTTCATTTCATCACAAAAATATTCCTTTTCTCTTAGATAATGTAAAATGGGGGGGGGGGGAGTTTTCATGTGGGTGATTTACTTTGATGATGAAAGGCCTTTTCCATCCATTCAAATCAATACAATTAATTCAAACCACGTGAGATTAAATATGGCACAGGACATCTTCCTCAGTCTGAGTGCTGCTGTGCTGCAGTGGACTCAGTGCTGCCACTGGTGGATGGAAGCTATATTGCAGCAGCACTTGAGATTAAAATGGTGTTCTTACTCACTGCATATTATGTTGTTCATTTAATGTCTTTACTTAATTCTTTTTTGCCAATTACTGAGAGCATAAAATATTTTCCACTTGTCATCATCTCTTGTCCTTCTCTTTCCCACTTTCATTTTCTGTGTACCTCCTCTTTAATTCATCTCGCTCCTTTCTCCCTGCGTACTTTCCTTTCACCTTCTCCCTGATTCTCCTCTGCGGTCCCTTTTTCCTTTATCTGACTCTGTACTTCCATTCTCCTCTGTCCTCTCCCCTCATGTCCTCTGTTTTTTTCTCCCCATCTTGTCTCACTCCACATCTACCCCATTTCTCTGTGGCTTCCAGCCAAGCAAATAATCAGTTAATTAACCAGCTCAGTCCCAGGATCATTGTGGCAGCTCTCAGAGGAGCACTGTAAAGGCTCTCATGTCTCTAAATTTACAGCTTCATTAAGTGGACTGGAGTAAGGTACAAATCTTTTGAATAAAATTGCCAGACTAGAGCCTCAGTGTGTGTGTGTGTGTGTGTTTGTGTGTGCCTGTGCCTGTGTGCTGGCCTTGACTTAAGAGCTGGTGACTCAATGGCTCCCTAATGAAAACAAAATCTCCGTTTTTTGCCTCTGAGGTGGCGATTGTTTTGGTGTAATAATGAGATGTCCTCTCTTGCCGGCACCGATGCAATCAAGATCGTGGGCTCCTGGAAAATTAGGGTTGGAAGGCAACAAGCAAGGTGTCATTTGAGCGTGTTTGTGTAGCTCAGCACTGGCGCAATCACTCTGCAATATCATTTCCTTTGTGCTCACAGACAAACAGGCCTAATTGGCTATTTCCAAGGCTACTGTTTCTGATTGGCCATTCTGCCTCTTTCTGATTGGTCTCCATCTAGGCAACCAGAAGTGGGGAGAAATTGCTTGTTAACGTCTCCTTGTTGTGTTTCTCTTTCTGTTCTTTTAATCGGTCACCTTCAAGCACACTTGGAGCCGATCTATAACATGAGCTGCCATTCCACATAAACTGCTTTTTACGTCCCAGTGCTACTTGAAAGTGCTCTATAGACACACCATACTCTGTTTGTCATGTCTGTTTGTAATTTTACTTCAGTGATACTGCATATTGCATTATATTTACAAAAACTATTTGTTAATTCGAGGTGACTATTACCACACAGCTATCCACCTAACCAAATCCACTGAAGGCTTTCGTCCTCGGCATCGTTTCAAGAACATTTGCGTCCATACAGATCCACTGAAAACGATCGAAAACGCTGTAGTTCATATTCTATAGGTGGCGCCTGAAATTCGCAGGCCAAAACGATGCAGAACATGTGCATTTTTCGCAAAAGAGCGTTTTCGTGTGGACGGCCTCTGAGTTTGTCTGCCTGCTGGGTTTCCTCGAAGTGTCGACTGTCCTTCAGCAGTCCAAAGACATGCAGGTTAAGTTTAAGTCCTGGCCCCAGGATATAATGTTAGCAGTTACCGTTTCTGCAGTCCCCAGATATGTCCATATTTGACCAAATGTGGAACATCACGTTTACATTATATACTCATTAGCCATTGTTCATACCAGGAGGTAGAAGGGAGGGTGGTGCTATTACCTGCGAGACCTCAGAATCGTTCCAACTTGAGATGACCTACACCAGCTTTAATCATGGGAAGTCGGTCCATCTCCAACTGTGATCGTGTCAACCAAAACAGGTATTTTGGGCCAAACTAAGATGTTTTCCTAACTCTCAACAAGTGTATTTTTGTGCCTAACATAAGCACAGCCTTGTGACGAGAGAGACATGGAAAGTTCAACCTAAACAAACGTACAGTTGTAACATAGATAATCACTGAGTTTAAACGTATCCATGGTTTTGCACAACATTTACATTGACCGGATCACACTGGAGCCTGGGGACAAGCAGCTGCGTGCATAACAGTTTCACTCAAACCACTTCCGTCTTTGGCACTGAATATAAACATAAATCCTTTTCCCTGCTTATACATATATATATATATATATATATATATATATATATATATATATATATATATATCACCGGCCAAAACGATGCAGAACATGTGCATTTTTCGCAAAAGAGCGTTTTCGTGTGGACGGCCTCTGAGTTTGTCTGCCTGCTGGGTTTCCTCGAAGTGTCGACTGTCCTTCAGCAGTCCAAAGACATGCAGGTTAAGTTTAAGTCCTGGCCCCAGGATATAATGTTAGCAGTTACCGTTTCTGCAGTCCCCAGATATGTCCATATTTGACCAAATGTGGAACATCACGTTTACATTATATACTCATTAGCCATTGTTCATACCAGGAGGTAGAAGGGAGGGTGGTGCTATTACCTGCGAGACCTCAGAATCGTTCCAACTTGAGATGACCTACACCAGCTTTAATCATGGGAAGTCGGTCCATCTCCAACTGTGATCGTGTCAACCAAAACAGGTATTTTGGGCCAAACTAAGATGTTTTCCTAACTCTCAACAAGTGTATTTTTGTGCCTAACATAAGCACAGCCTTGTGACGAGAGAGACATGGAAAGTTCAACCTAAACAAACGTACAGTAGTAACATAGATAATCACTGAGTTTAAACCTATCCATGGTTTTGCACAACATTTACATTGACCGGATCACACTGGAGCCTGGGGACAAGCAGCTGCGTGCATAACAGTTTCACTCAAACCACTTCCGTCTTTGGCACTGAATATAAACATAAATCCTTTTCCCTGCTTATACATATATATATATATATATATATATATATATATATATATATATATATATGTATATATATATATATATATATGTATATATATATATATATATATATATATATATATATATATATATATATACCAATCTCGCTCCAGCACGTCCCACGGATGCTCGACAGGATGGGAACTGGATAATTTGGCAGCCATGTTGGTCTGTTCAGAATTGTTTTAATTGACATTACTTTTGTTTTGTTTAATTAGACATTACAGTGGGTAATACACCAACAAGGCTATTCATTCATTCATTCATTTTGCCTGGTTAACAAAGAAAATAAATAAATGTGAAGGATTTTTGACAAAAGTAAATCATTATTGCCTAAGGCAACACCAGCTATTGGAGAATGAGCGTCAAAATACAATCGTAGTAGCACAAGTACAACAGTTATTTTGGAAATAACTCATAAACAGTTCATCATACAATTTGACAGTAATTTAATTATACTTCATGTGGGTCTTTGTCACATTTTAGATAACTGAAAAAAGAGACATCTCCTAGAGTTCTAGAAATTCTGTAACTCTCCGAAATTACTCGACTTGTGCTGCATCCAGTAAAGTCAAGATATCGACAAGATTTACTCTGTCACAACATGAAACCTGTGCTCTGAGTTTCTGTTCATTTCACCAAATGCTCTATCACTGGCTTTCAGAACACAGAATCAAATTCTGTGCTGGCAGCAGTTTCCTCTCTGTCAGCTACTCGACTGTAAATGACGTTATGAAATGGACCCAGAACTGCTTGTTTGTTTGTCTTTTCTTTCATGTTCTTAAAAAACAGAAGAAAAAAAACTTTGGTTTCCTTTCTGCAATCACTGAACTACCTCTATCTCCCCCCATCTCCAATTTCAATCACAGCAGCTCAAATCACAGTGCTTTAAGAACACCCTGAATAAACACAGAGAGACATAAGGGAAAGTGAATCGGTGGGGATGAGTGAGGGATTGTGAACAATAATAAAACAAGAAAAGGATAGAGAGAAAATAATCTGGGTAGGATAATGAAGGGGTGACATACCACAGTGTGATTGGCACATTAGGCATTAATAACCTGGAATTACCTGTGATAACCATGGTAACACTGACAATTTGCTTGAAGTTCTCCGGTCTTGGTGAAAGGTGGTTAGTCCAACTGGATGGAGAAGAAAGCCGGAGTTGTGTTCACAGCTCAATTTAGTATTAATTGCATACATTTTCAGCCTATAGCTATAGTCTGAGACAAAGAAGCCCTTGCTTCTCTCTCGCTGTGCTATTGCTATTTCATTTCTTTTGTTCTGTGATGATGCACTCCACCACCAGCGGGAAAATTCATGTCCGCATTTAGGAGATTTTTTTTCTTTCCCATTCTTACACAGTTCATAAAATGTATTATACCTGAGAAAAGCCAATAATATCCACACAAATCAATATAAATCGCAAAATGGAAATAATCACTTGGTAAGAATCGTAGTTGTAGTGGGGGTATTTTCCTCCTTTAACTACAAGAGGCACTAATAAGCAAGTTTTTGATTATAAAACAAATAAATAATAGCAAAACTGCCCCTCTAATATCAGCAGTTCAATGAACGATCGTTCATGAACTCGTTCATATTTTGGGCGAACGTGAACTGAACGCACTGTATTTCTGCCTGATGAACGTCATAGTGAATGCGTTCATTCTGGCGTTTGTGAACGGCGCGTTCTCACAGTTTAACTTCGTTCAAGAGAGTGCCAGATTTCCATCAAGCCTTCCAGGCGAAAACCGGCTAAAACACATCGTGAACAGGCTTTGATGTAGCGGAAAAACACCCTATCTGGCTGTTGTGTCTAGAAAGGACGCTGGACGAGAGGTTTGTGTAACTCGCTTTACTTTCAATCAAAACGAAACTTAACTATTTCAGACAGAAACAGCTGCATACCAAACATGCAGTGAGGCATTACCAAACGAACACAGATTAATTCGTCCTGAACGGACACAACACTGGCAACGCCAGCCGCCACAGAGTCGCACCGCCGCATGCGTCATCAATGTGCTAAGCATGGAGGCAAAAACAAATAAAGGCTCCACATCTGTTTTTTTATTGTGATATATCTCAAAAGTTTTGGAGTGATGTTGAATTTCATTTTTTTTATGCTGCTCTCTGTCCATTCTCTTACCCTTAAACGTGTTATTTGCTATGTTAACCCAGAAGATAATGCTCTTGAACACACGACGAACTTTGTTATCCTATGCAAAATGTTTTATTCACAAACAAAAATGAGCAAAATCACTACCTAAATTTGCTCCTTTTCTCCTGGAACTGAGCTCTTTGCTTAAATCTCTGATTTTGTTAAGTAACAAAAAAAGTAATACCTTACTGAGTCATTATGAAAAGTTTTTCCCTGAAGCCACTGTCTGAACTATCTATTTATTTATTATTTTATTTTTCCCTTTCTTCTTCTTTTTTAAAAATTATTTACTTATTTACTTATTTATGTATTTTATTTTTAATTTGAACTCTAAAGCACCCGGCTAGCCTTTCAAGGTATGTGCACGTGAATAAAAAAATCAAAAGACACGGCAACGGCGAGCCAAAACAGATCCTCTACCACCCAAATTGCATTAACGGTGTACAGTAGCGGCTCCGTTGTCTTCATCTCCCAGCCGCAGCTGGACAACCTGGTTCTGCAGAATATTGTGGGAGAGCTGCAGTTTCAATGTTAAAACTGATAGCCGTCTGTGGTTCTATATGGGCTGTGGCAATAATTTTGAAAAATAATAGCTCGCATCAACATATTGAAGAAAAAAAAGAACTATGAACTAGTTCATATTTGGAACTGTGAACTTAGTTCAAAATTTTGAATTATGAACTATGAACTGAACTAGTTAATTTTAAAATTTGTGAACTGAACTTTGAACTAGTTCGTGCAGAAAGTGAACTTTCCCAACACTGAATATCAGTGTAGACTGGCAAGGTAGGAGCCGGTGTTCTTTTTCATTTGATCAATTGATCAATAGTGTGAAGTATCATAAGGTAAACACCATCAACATTACCGATGATGTATGAGGATCTTGAAGGGTTGTCCCATCCATAGTGGGAGATTTTAACCACTACCCCTTGTAACTCTATTCTGAGGGGCAAAGGATCACTGTGAAACGAGGTGTAAGGGTAATACTTGGAAATGGAATAGGGCCTTGGAAAGCTGTGAGGACTAGTTCAGTATCAAATTATGTAAAATACCCTCTAGTATTACCCTGTAACCTGGAGACGACTTAAGGATAAGGGCTTTGACACAAACTAGTTTGTCCCACATGTTATCTGACTATGTCAAAGGGCAAGTATTTCTAAATGTTCCGAAAGGTGCACACTTGAAGGCAGAATGCAATGCCTGACGTCACAGAATTGGCAGAGATGAGCTAACTGTTTGAAAGAGCGAAAATTCCCTTTCTGAAATTAAGTTTCTCTTTTTTTATCGAACTAGACAAACTTAATTACCTCCTAAAAATGCGACATAAAACATACTTCATTCAAACTCGTCATCAACAAAATAAAAGTCACCAAAACAGTCTTGGTTTGTCTTTTCCTCAATCACCTCTCATTTGGTTGAAATAAATCCCCAATTCCTGCGGTAAATTGTGAAAATATTCCAGCTCTGCATACTGTTGAGCTCAATGCTGATGTTCGACTCCGTCTAGGTCCCCTTCGCTTTCCTCCATTTTCGGACCTTGAAATGTTAAAAATAGAAATCCATAACCTGCCACTTGACACGTGTCAGTCAGGCCTGCCACTCTCTTTCTCTCTGACCCCTCCCACTTTCAGCACAGTCAGTGCTCAATGCAGGCCAGGGCTGCGGCGCTCCTCCAGCATGTGGCGCTCTAGGGGATCTACTATATGGCCTAGGTCAAGAGCCGGCCCTCCTTTTAGTGTAACTGTGAAAGGTGTTGGATTCTTATATGACTACATGGAGTCTATCATGGGCTATAGACCTAATTATTGTGGTATTTGCCTTAAAAAACGGTGTTTTCTTTTTAAAGAAAAAGTATCAGTATCTATATTGGTGATACTGGCCTTGTATTATTTGGTTTCGCCTACCCCAGCCTCTACCGGCCACTCCTATTGTGTCTTTTTGTCCCTGGAGTCATAGTCCAGTTCAGAACTGCTGCAAATCAACTTAGTTGATGATTCAGTCTGGTGTCCAGCTGTGTTCACTCAGCTAATAGGGTCACTTAGAACCAAGGCGCACTTATTTGTGTTAAGAATGAGCAAGGAGAGCTGCAGAGATAACTTCTGACCCTGCTCACCATGTCAGCTTCACAAACCTGGCCAACCACTGTGTGAAGTGGGCTTGCTCACTGGATTGGGGAGTTACAAACGTCGTTGGACGCAGCCTCTTGATTGAAATGTCAGAAAGCTGTGGGGAGAGGGGAGGGCCAGCATTGTTCATCACCATGAATTAACATCTTGGATTTCTCAATTTAATTTTTGCAGCACAGTGTTGGCGTTGTTACATTGCAGAAAAGCAGACATAACCATGTTGGTGCAAAGTTTGTCACAAGATAATAACACTTTTTAATCTGTTTCTGAAAGGCTCTTTTATTTCAATAAAGTCCTCCATAAAGGGCTGTTTTCAAATATCACCATTTAGGAGACCATAATGAAAAGATCCATTTCGTGCTGGTGTAGATGGAGGGCCAAAGCAAAAAAGAAAAAGACACTTTCTTTATGTTAACCCACATTATTGTTAACACCAACCTACCCACCTATCCTTTACACTACTGCCAAGGCCTCCTCCACATCACTGAGATGATCTGACCTTAAGCTATTGGCAGCGAGGAGCATTGAGCCTTAACTGCTGTGGGCCTTGGACTGTGAACAACTTCCCCCCTGATAACAGAGATGCCCCCGCAATTGAAAAGTCCCTCCTCAAAGACATTTTAATTTATTTTAACTGTCTATCTGTGATACTTAATCTTGCACATGTGCTACTGTAACCTTTCATTGCAAATTGGTAAAAACACTCCAGTCAGCTCTTGTTGCTGTTAAATGGGCTTTTTAAGTTAAATGACTTTACGTGACTTAGCTCAGTGATTTATTGTTGATCTGTACAGACTGTAGCCTTCCTGCCTTCAACCATGTATATTGGATAAGATCCAGCCCACTGCAACCTTGAACAGGATAAACATTTTAGTAAATGAAATTTACTGTTGGAACAAAGGAGTGTCATCTCTTACATTTTCTCTCACCATATTTCATCCATATGTTTTTATCATTTCATAAAAATAATAAGGGCCTTTTTCGCAGCAGTATGGTAAAGAACCGTGGGCTGGCAGTTGAAGCATGTGGTGTTTCTAGAATAATGAGCTGTATTGTCAAAATGACTATAGTTTGCTGGCACTACTGTGTTATTCAGTCCTTCTTTCCCTTCTACATTATTCAACCTTACAATGAGTTCTGCATTTACTTTCAGTCCTGCAGTGGGTTCTGCATTCACTCCTACATTCAGTCCCACGTACAGAATAGCCCTATATGAATATGCTTACAGTCCTGCATTCAGCCGGTCGCGTAGTTACAACAGAGAGGAGTTAGAGAAAAGAAGTTAGAGGGAGTGAACTTTTTTGACATGGAATCAAATTTCTGTGTATTTGGGTATGCATGTGTGCACAATACACTTCTTTGAATGCCGTACAATGCATTTGATCCCATATGGTTGCGGTACAGAAACGACTCACTCTCAATTCATTCATTAATTCTCTCAGTGATAAAAGAAAATGCCTTCAAAATCACAAATACTATCTGTTTAAATATCAGTATGATAAAAAGTGTCTCTTTCCTTAACAGTCCATCTCTGGCCATGTGCGCAGACACTGGCTGAATCCAAATTTCCGCCCTCTGGACTTGTGGACTGAGACCTCGCAGGCTTTGCTCGATTGTACTCTGATGTGTTCACTTTCATCACATCAAGTCTGTGAGTGCATGAGACTGCAAGGCACATATATGCCACAGATAGACGGGCCTAAAGGCTACAATAATAAAATGTGTTTTAAATACCTATTCAGTCTAAAGCTCAGATGGCAGCCGACCTGATCTACAATCCCTTGGGAAAACCCCAAGTCATCTTAACATCTTAAGAGCTTAAATGAATTCCGTAGCTCATAACATTTTGTAAGATTTGAGTCAAAAAAATCCGGCTGTCGTACATGGTAATCAATCAAACATCATCGGCCTTCTTTCTTGTCAACCGGCAAACTGACCAACCGTCTATTCATCCATCTCCCCATCAATCCAGAGAGGCTGACTCCTTGTGCCCTGCAGCCCAGGACAGGACCTCTCTCCAGGGGACAGAAGCCGGCATTGTTCCCCTATCATGCCTTGCATTCCCTGGACCTGCCCTGGTTCCCTTACATGCCTGCTCTGTGGGCAAGCAGGACAACCAGCCTGCCTGACGGGGGAACCAGCATCCACCCAGACAGCCGGTCAGCCCTCCATCCATCCATTCATACATTTAAGCGGCTGACTTCTTGTACCCCCCTGGCCCAGAACAAGGCCTCTCTCTGGGGGACAGTAGTCGGCTTTGTTCCCCCCGTCATGCTTCACATTCCCCAGACCTGCCCTGGGTCCCCCCTCAAGGCACAGGGCACTGGGAGGAGCACGGGCCTCTCTACGCCCCCATTTGCCTTTCTCTTTCTGATATTATCGCTCTTGTAGACCCCCCCCCCCCCACCACCACACCACCACATCTCTTTTTTTCCACAGCGTTTCTGTCTCCAGCTCTAAGCTTTTACTGATGCCCTTTCTTTTTTTCACCAAGCTATAAAACTGACAGTTAACCTTGTCTCTCCTCTCTCAATCTCCTACATCCATTCGCTCTCTTTCACTCCCACACACTCTGTATCACTCTTCTCTTCCTGAATTCCCCTTTACGGACTCCATTTTGTTGCACAGATTGGTATAGTCAAAGTGCAAATTATACACATAAATATTTTACCTATGATTATACTTTCTTCCCTGTATTTTCTCTGAAGGGTTTTCATCCATTTGGCTTTCGTTAAAACAGCCTAACACCCAAGTTTTCAAGCTGCAACCAACCGTTCTGCAGTGATACCTCGGCACCATCCACCAGCTCACCTCCTTTTAGCCGCTCGCTCGACACAAAACACAAAAACCTGATCCAGTGCCAGTGGCTGTCTGTACCTACAGCCCACTTCTATTCAGTGAGGAGAAGGGTGGGGGCGTAGGCCATAATTAAAGATGGCGGCATTGCTGTCGCACAATAGCTGCGCGCAGAGAATGCTTTTATTGCATGTATTTTTCTCAACAGGAGAGTGGGCAGTCTACCCTCTGTGAGCATTTAATTGGTTTAACAGCTGGAGAGGACGAGGAGGAGGAGGAGAGGTGAGGAGGGGTAGACGCCAATGGAGGAGAGGAAACAAAGACATGCGAGAAAAAGTGTGAGTCGCCGGGGTTTTAAATTTGTAGCGTCTGATGTTGATAAATTTATCAGTGGCAGGCTGACTTTAGGTATTGTGCATCAGAGTGGAAATTAATAATTTGCAGCCCTGTCACCTACCATCTGCACACTGTGTTCATTAGCATGCATCCAAATTCAGATTAGGAGTGTGTTGCAGTTGCCTGAGCAAAAACGTGGGCTCGTTGGCAGGTAACATTCTCCCTGCAGCATCATGGATATTATTATTTTTTTTTTTCAAAAACACTGCGATTGAGTAGAGAGAGGCAGTTTCTTTTTTGTTTTGGGATTTAAAAAAAAAAAAAAAAAACATACAGTACCTTCCACCCACCCAATGTTTTGAATGGCTATGTGTTGTGTGTGCTGATGCTGACAAGTGTCTTTGTCTGTCCTCTGCCAATAAATGAAAACTGGAGCAGAGCCTTGGGGCAAGGTGAGGCCATGACGTTCCTCTGGAGGTTTTGACTAATGGAGATCCAGTGTTGGGTTGGAGCACCGGCCCTTAGGGACATGGTTGGGGATTAAAAATGTAATCCACTGCACACATTACCACATACAGGCTGGAAATTGCAATATGGGGTGTAAGTGGCAACGGTTCTGTACTTTTACTTCCATATTACGATGTCTCAATTGTTGTTATTGTAATATTCTTGCATGATTTGATTGGATTCTGCTGCTTTTCTCTCTGGAGAAACGTTGGGATCATGTCGTTTAACTGTTGCTGATCTAAGGACCTAAAGTCAAGGGAAAACCTTACTCCATAGGAATCAAGGATGATATCTTCACCTTTCCTCCAAACAGAAGAGATGGCACCCTGGAAAGCAACTTGTGCATCAGTGTTTAAAGCCAAATAAAAAGGCACTGATATTAACAATGTCAGACTCAAAGTCCACAAATACACATGTTTCTGCTGAACTGCAGTGTATTTTCTCCATTTATCTCTTTTACATATCTGCAGTGACTTCACAAAAGGAACAAACCTCTCAGCATCACAACAAACACTTTTAGCTACTCGCAAAATGAATGAGAATTAGTTACAGCACATCTTATTTTGTGCAGTAGTGAAATGACAAGCATACAACAGGCAGTCAACTCACGTGGGCAGAACTTGACTGCAGCTGGAGTTAAAGGATTTTTCAAGGCAAATCATACTATTGTCTTCATTAATTTCCTCCAAAATGTTTAAAAAATACTTCAACATTGAGGGTTTATCACTTATGACAGAACATGTTGCATTTTCTACCATGCTGAGGCAAACCTGAACAGCTGACTTATAACAAAGCATCTCCTCTCCAGCAAAATTACCACATACGTATACACCTGCTTCATATGATCAGCTCGGCGTCAAGCTCTGCTGAAGTCAGATTATGGCGAATTCTGCTGAATTGGGGGTGCTGGGGTTGGGAAATATCTAAACATGCTGGGCATGGGACCTCAAGGACCAGGACAGAATGACACTGCTAAAAAGCAGACACAGAGCGCTGTTAGGATTCATCTGGAGTCTTGTCTCTGGCTAACCTGACCTGACAGATGTTTTGTTACACAGAGCCACCTGAGAAGGCGGCTTTGGAAAATGTTTAGAAAGCGCAATTTGAACCACATGTCTATCCCCATCCATCCAGGGCTAACTTTAACCAATCAGATCAACACCCTGTATGATGTGGTAGAAAAGCCGATCAGAAGAGGAGTGAAGAAAAGCGTTAGTGTTGTTCCTTGCTCTTCTACTTCTCTTCCATGAAGAAAAACTGTCCAGTTCAGATGGTTGAAGCATCCAAACTAATCTCTTGGGGAGCTGCCACTCTTGTTGTGAAGGGCAAATTCAAAGATGGGAGTGGTCTGACCCAAGAGGACTGAGTACTCATTTAATAATGTAGCAATGACGACTGAGTGCTCATGGGCTGGAACACATCAACATGTTGACAGGCTTTGTGGTTGGCCTGATTGATACCCATTGCAAGATGGCCTCCAGTTTGCTCTTTACCAATTCCTGAAGGAAACATTGGGCTCTTAAGCTACTAAATGCTCCACTGTAGAACTAGTCACACTATTTGTTTACAGTAACTTCCAGGCAGACAACCGCTGCATCACACATTAACTTATGTCTTATACATCACACTAAACACTTATATCAAAGTGTTTATTTCTCATTCATCTAAAAATGTCAAAAAAAAATCAAAAAACAAATATGTTTGATGCTTTAATATCTCGTTTATAACAACACTTTCATTAACATTTGTTTGGAGATCGTACAATCTTACCGGACAATCAGACAATCTTGCCTGTTTGGGCCACAGACTAAAGAAAATGGCTGCCTGAGTTTAACCCAAACTAGCAGTTGGTCTGAAATGTTTCTGTTGAGCAGATATCAGTAGTAAAGCAAAACAGAGCATAAAATAAGTAGAGTAGAAACATCAGATAGGTTGCACCATAGTGTTTTGCTATATGTCTTCAAACACTTCAGTTACGGCTGAAAATGACAACAGATTTTTCATATCTCCAAAATGTAAAATTTGTTGTTAGCGGGACATCACCAAAATTTGGCCTATATTCACGAGCTAAAAGCTAACTCTGTTTTTCTGTAGTTTGGTTGAGGGACAGATATCATACTGTTGGTTTATTGAAGCACTTTTACTGGAAACAGCTCCTTCCTGCGCACGGTTGGATAGATTTATGGGTACTGACCGAATTACTTCAGTACTACAGGGTAGCAATCACATTTAATCAATCTGTGCCAAATATCGATACCTGAGAGAGCATTGTCTCCCCAAAACTAGTCCAAATTAACTAAAATAACATAACGGTATATGAACTGCATACTGTCTATGAGGAAATATTACAGTACACATTCTTTGATTTCCAAATCGATTCTAGGGCTCAGGACCGCTAGCTTGATGCAAACACGTGATGGGAATTCCCATTGATGTGCTAACAGAGGTTAGCATCGTGATTAAAGTATATTTTACATGTTTATTACAAAAACCAACACGTATGCTTGTATTAAAAGGGTTATGCAGAATTCAATATGTGCTCGACATGGACCTATAACTGCTGAGTTTTCAAGTTGAATTTATAGTTTAAAGACTTGCATTCATGCTGTGCACAGCTTTCAAGGGCTATATTCATTCAGGATTAGGGTTAGGGTTAGCTAAATGTAGTATAGCAAGATGCTACAGTAAAAAAAACATAGAAAGACTGACTGACTGGGTTCCATTGTCGAATTCCAGGTAGCAGTATCTGAACTGGTATCAGTTCTAATGTGAACAACACCCAACACTACTCCTGCAGCTGAAAGCATGGTTGAGAGCAGAGAGTCTGAATAGTCTGACAACAGTGAAGTTGCTGGCCAGAAAACCAAAGAAATAAGCTGAAAGACACTTAAAATCATCACAAACCTGATGAGAACTGCAGAGTTGGGTTGTATTTCTCCATTTGTAATGACAACCAACCCCTTCTCGTTACACAGTCATTTGAGCAGTTTTCCATATCAAGTATTGGATAGTCAAGCTCTGAATACAGCTGAAAACACATTTTTCACGCACTGTTCATAAAAGTGTCACTACTGTATGTCATTAACCTTATGATAATCTATGTCATCTTTCAAAAAACAATAATGTCTTAGCTTATACAATAGTCTGTACTGTAACAACAAAATCACAACAGGGATCATTTTGCACTATTTACTAAAGGTGGTTCCGCCATGATTTTCTGCATCCTTCAAGAATGGTGGAGTTTGTGTAGGTCAGCCTAGTTTCAAGAGACTTGCCACTCTCAGCGACCTGCGTCTGTGTGCACTCTTGCAGCATTAAATACAATACGTATTGCAACAATGAGAAGGTTACCACATAGCGGAAAGACTGGAATGAAAAATAGTGAAGGGAAAATGCTGAGACATTTCTAAGGGCGATGTTGAACGTATCACGAGTGGTAGTTCATGGTAAGAAATTGTTGAGTTCTTTAGGAAAGGTAAAGTGCTGGGTCGGCATTTCCGTTGTCACTTTTAGCCCACCACGATATTTACACTCAGCGTTACATTGCTTTTGCTTGTTTTGTTTTTTTTACCGACATACCATAGTTGAGTATCCTTTCCTCTCTTGGGGTATAGCCATACCTTGCATGGCGTACATACAGGTGTCCTATAAATACATCTTGCCATTTGTACCTAAATGTCCTCATATCCTTTGTTTTTGTCTTATAAGCAGATTACCACTAAATCCCCCACTGTTCTCTTCAGTGAGTCTATTCATCAGCAGTATATCCATCATGATATTCCCTCCTTGTTAATATCAAATGTTGGCGTCAGTGGAGGCCCTAATGGGCAAGGTGGGAGGGTATAAAGATGGAGGGATAGATGGTAAACATGTGTGATGTGTTGAGGAGGGACTTCCCACAGCTACACTCCAGAGACAGAAAAGCTTATTTCACACTTCATTTCATTCTAATACCTAGAACAACAGCATGGGAAAACACACTTGCACACACACACACACACACACACACACAACACACACACACACAAACAAGCATCTCCTCAATATATTCCAAATATGGGTAAACACACACATACACACACACACAAGCACATGAACCTGTAAGCACCGTACATTTCAACATATGAACATGGAGCTATGCACACATTCATCCATCACCCACACACCACACACTTAATAATGTCGAGGGATTAGGGAGATGGGAATGATAGAGTAAAGAAAGAGTAATAAATACTGGTTGAAAAAAAACAAGCACAGTGATTTTCCCCCAGCAGTGTGTGTGTGTGTATGTGTGTGTGTGAGCACGTATCTGAGATGTTCAGTTAATCTCTAAATAAAAGTGTTGTTTGTGTGGGCTAACCATAAATCAATACAGCACAGCTCATAAACTGTAAATGCATTCTTTTGAAATTCTATTAAAGGTTTCTCTGAGGTTTTGCAATTGTACTAATAGACACTGAAATGCAATTTTTAAACTGTCATTAGCTTCTGTAATAGATGGTGGCAGGGAACAAGAACAATACCTGTACAGGCTTCGAATTACACTCTAGTCTCTGAAATCAGCAAAACATATTTTGATAGTGAGGACATGCTCGCTGGATTACATGGTTTAACCTGGTACAGATGACTGTCATTCATCATTACAATGTTTCATATTAAAGACTTCAATCTCAGGTATGTCCGGAGTTTCAGCTGGTCAAACAGTAACTTAAGCCCCTGTTTAGACCTGCTATTAACATTATCAGTCCTAAATGACCACTTGCGATTGGACCCCCCCCCCCCCCCCCGCTATATAGGCAAAGGACACTACATCATTGGAACACCAAGAAAGCAATTGATGTGTAGCATTTGCCAAAATTACGTACGTTTCTCTAAAACTCAACAATTTGATTTTTGAGGGCAGTCTTGGGACTTTTGCCACAGCCCTGCTGGAAAAACCAGCATAGACCAGCACCAAAACACAACATATACTGGTCTTGCTAGTGATAGTGGTGCTGGTCTATGCTGGTTTTTTCCACCAGGGTGGTGTCAAATGAGTAATCTATATTGGCAAGGACATAAAAAATGGAATGTTTCGCATTTAATGTCAAATTCACTAGAAGGCAGGGAATGATTTATGATTTGCCATAGCCTTTACTCAACGTTGGTCTTAAACGTTTATTTTGTCAACAACTCTCAAAATTGTGCAACTTTTTCGGGTAGTTTGGGAATATTGTTGTGACTAATTCAATGGCTAGATCAGTAAAACCAGTGTGTTCACAAACATCTGCCGCTAACACTGGCAGGTTCAGGTGAGAGCCTGCAATTTGCACTACAGTGAACCCCATGAAAATCAGACAGCGTGTAATCCATTCTTGTTGTTCATACTGGGTCTGAACAGGGCCCTTGAATGCTGAAAGACATTGACATTGACTGTGTCGGCTTGTGTTTGCTGAATGGTGGTAAAACTTCTCAGCAGCAGGGCCTAAACTTTTTAGTGGCCTTGCTAGCATGGCAACTTGCAGTGTTACAGCAAATGGAGAAAAAAAAACCCTGTTGAACTATCTTTTATTTATCTTTGAATGCAACTTAGCTTCCAATGAAGGTTAGTTTTTCTTTGTTTTAAATGTCCCTGATTTCTCGCAGTACAGACTTATTCAGTGTTTGGTGTTGTGTATAATACACATTCATCGTAATAAAAGCTCGCTCCAGTCCATACATCTCCAATTCAAATTTTCAAACCTTTTTAGCATCCTAATGCGGGGGTTATTATTCAGGTCATGATCCCAAAAGGGCTTGAGAGTAAAGATGTATGCTCTCTGGTAATATTGAGCTTGAGATCTTTAAATGCTGATGAGAAAGTGAAAACGCTCTGTCCTCTCTGACTGGGTGACTTGTCAGTGGACACCACAGCTGACTGGAAGGAAAGACCAAAATCTGGTCACACTCTCCATCAGTGACCTTTAAAGGTGAAATCCTTGTAAATTACACTAACAGGACAGATTTTCAAGCCTCAAGATGACCCACACATGACATCATTATCAATATATGAGGAAGATGCACACGCACACACACACACACACACACACACACATTTGCTCCTATCACTAGCAGTGTGTGTGTATACAATGATGTTATCATCACTCAGTACTTGTGTCCATCTGTGTGTGTGTGTGCGCGCGTGCGTGTGCATGTGCGTTTAGTGAACCAATCCTATAATTGCACTGAGCGATCGGAGCTGACACCTTGCACTTTTCATGTTATCAGTGATAAGCGAGAGTGGAGAGCATTATGAGTGTTGTAACCTCCCCATCCCCCTACACACACACACACACACACACACACGCCTGTCACATTTCATTCATTTATCCATTGTTGACAAGAGAAAGGGAAACACTTAAACACAATTTCACAGCTGGGCCTGATTGGATATTGTTTGTTTATTAGCTTGGTTATGCACATCACCTGGCTATAAACACACAGCAAGCATAAACACACGCGTATATGCAAATACACAAACACAAAGACGGAAAGTAGGAGCCAATTTTTCACCTTGATCCAGGGCCATCTTTGGGAGCAATACTATACGTTATTTCTCAAGTGTAACCATTGACCTGATGTTGGGGCCCAGGGAAATATCCAGCCCATCCTTATCAGAAAATAAAGGTCATCTGAAAGCACCTTAATATGAGCCATGTTGACGTTTCTTGGCATGCAGCACCCTCTTGAGTTAATCATCATGGCAGCGAAGGAAGAAGTCCGGTGAATAAGTATAAAGGCTGACAAGTCTGTGTAAGGAGGAAGTTGGGAAGGGAACAGTTGTCTCAAACAAGTACAACACTTTGATCCAGGAGGAGACTGCTGTTCTTGCGCAGTACGGAGGCAAAAGTCAACCGTAAGTTACTTTTGGTAATGTAGGTAAGTTAAGTTACATACATGACATAACTGAGATTATGTACGTAACGTAGGTACTTTCATGACTTAAGTTACATAGTAATTTACCACTTTAAGTCCAATCACAATATTTTCCTGAAGCCAACCAAGTAGTTTAGTACCTTAGCCTACACTTTACATTTTAAAAGTTGGCAAAAGTTAAAAATTTAAGTTGTACAGGCTAAAAACTTTTAATAACTTAAAATTATTAGTCTACTTTACTTGGTAATTTTTAGGTAATTGGTTGATTTTTTTCAAGTTAAGCCACTAACCAACCTGTAATGGTATGATGACGTTACAGTGCACCTGTTGCTGGTACAGTATGTTGCAACGGTCATGCTGTTTTGGGAACAGTGATATACTTCCAATAGGGAGCCACAGGCAGTCAACCTTTTAAAATGTTTAGGTATGAAGATGTGTCACAAAGGTCAGGGAGTCAACTAAAATCCTGCCTGTTGTTATACTGTGTGGTTGGATTGGTGTCTGTCGCAGGGTTTCACCCAGAATTGGTGCCAGTCCATACGTCCTGGAAGATTTTAAGATCCTGGACACTGGAAAAAATTCTCGTCAAATATTATCTGTGTTGACTGGACGATGCACTATATCAGCGGTCTTTGCAATTTTTCACCTCATTGTCGTTATTGTCATTAAACCTGCTTGGTTTCCAAAAATTCTTGAAGGTTTGCTTGTAATGCCATGTCCAATCTCTCTGACTCTGTTTGCTGTTATAGTGGTTTGGCAGGGTAAGGCATTCGATCCTATTCTGGAGAAATATAGTCGATTGCTGACTCTCACATCCAGATCTCCAAATACTGACGTAACAATCAGTTATCTTTCTCCAGAATCGTTTACTCCACCTATAATAGTGAGACGATTCTCTATTTATCACATCCAATGTATAATGTGGTGAAACTTGGTCTCTCTATTGAACCCATCCCAGAGGAGCAGTAGGCAGCCAACATACAGTACGATGCCTGGGGACCAACTCCAGATCTGAGCCTTGGTCAAGGGCATGGACCATGGAATTAACCCTTGTACATGTGTTGATGCTTGGGAGACCAGAGCAGTCAGATTAAACCCACGCAGGCACGAAAACATGCAAACTCCACACAGAAAGGCCCTGCCCCAGCCAGGAAACAAACTCAGTGGTTAGCAATTCAGACTGTGCTTAGGGCATTTATTGCCACTTTCATATCCAGAGAGATTTAATATGTGAATAGTGTGTAATACTTGAACTTTCTAGGGAAATAAAATTGTAATTACCGGATTACAGAACACCTTGTGTTTTATTATCTCATCTTGTTGTGCCCTCTTGAATATATGTTTACATAAACTGATTGACATGTTATTTTTGCTTGAAACTTAAAAAAATAAATGGAAATGAATGGAATCTTTTAATTGTATGTTTTTATTTGGGAGCCGTTATTTAAGCAGAAATGGACTGCATATCATGGGGGACCAATGAGTGTGGTGGAGGACAATAGATAATCGTGAAAAAATACTGATCATTACTGTGGTAAGGGGAGAAGGATCACACACACTAAATGAATCATCTGACCTGACCTCTCACCTGAATAACGTATATATATGACAATAAGTAAAATCAAATCAAAAAACAAATAAAAGAATCCTGTCTGGAGGGAACTTTGGGCTGTTTCTTTGAATTGAACCACTTCAAGATCACAGTCAGTGTATCACCACACTCACAGAACAACAGGTTGGTCACCCTCACAACACAGACTCAGGTATCAGTACACACTCTTCAGGTATCTGCAAGCGTTTCTGTATCGGCTTGATGTTGTTTACGACTTCGGTTTATATGGATCTCATTTGAAATTTCAACTACATCTTCTGGGTTTACACAAGAGTTGTTGCATCTGACCTGTGAAAAGATCAAGGTAAGCATAAAGAACCTCCACTTACAGTTCATAGTCATGTTGTTGTGTTTGTCAAATCCTGAAAAACTGAGTGTGCTCCTGTGCCGTGACTATCTGATGGAAATTTAAATTCATGTAACATGAAAGTTTGAGGAGCTACTATCTATCTTTCTTGTTCAATGTGCAACCAGTATGATCCTTGTGAGTATATTTCTACAGAGTATCTTCAATAGAAGGTCTACTCTGAATTCGGGGCTTAGTTGACAGTATTTACCTTTTAAGACGTGATTTGGCAACTTCATCTGTCTGTTAAGGGTAAGGGCTTTTTTTTGGCATCAAAACAGAGCAATATTTGGAAACTGGTGTGACAGAAAGTCTTTTATGTTAAATCCTTAATATGAGTACATGACCATCATCATGCATCAGTGCGATGAATGCTGTAAGTCTCTTTTGTATAGGACCACATGGAGAGAAATGTCAATGTAGTATCCCCACAAAATAACTGCAGATTTTGGCTGAGGTAAGCAACTAACTAAAAGCCAACAACAAAACAAATAACGTATGTCATACCTTGTTCCCTCTCCAACTGAGACACCCCATCCATACAGTAGAAATTCCTCTTCACAGTAAACAATGTTGACAGAAACCAAACCTTCTCCTTATTTTAGGTAATGTCACAGGGCATTGGTATTTTCCCCGAACATAACAACATACTCTAAGAGAGATTATGTACAGCACCAATGAACTTACCGAAATAAAGAGTCCTTTACACTCAACATGAAGACGAGAGGAAGGAAGGACAGTAATATTGCAGGACCACCCAGCACAAAGATTCAGGGTATAGGCAACGTCACTGAACCCTGCTACGAGATTGCAAAAATGTTTGTAAAAAGGATGAGGTGTAGCAACCACACCAACTCCAGTAAACACAGTGAGGCATCAGTGGAAGAAAGAAGCACCAAGAGGAGAGGAAAAATAAAGGCCAGCGTTGATTCCAGGCCACCATGAAAGAAGACCAGGTGCAGCATTAACGACACCTCTGGCCCGAGTTTGTTGGAACTCTCCTCTATGAAGATTAAGAAAAGAAAGGTCAGTGATGATGGCGATGCACCTGAAAAGAGGATGAGGTGCAGCAACAGCTCAAGTAGCACTGACTCCCTCATCACTGTGTCCGGTGCTTCGTTGCCTAGCGATAAGCTGAAGGCGGATGTGACATCTGATGACAGTGAAAGTGACGTCAGCCTGAACTTCAGCAGCACTTCAAGGAGAAGGTCATGTATGAGATGTCCTCTAGAGGAAACACATACAGAGGTAAGTGGGATACAAAAGACTTGGATTTATAACGCTTTTCGTTTTCAGTGTTAAAATCAGGTTTTATGTAAAACATAAATAAGAGAATGTTGAGAACTAAAATGTTATGAAAATTGTGTTTTTAGCTGATTTTGAAGACAAGTACCACCAGCTCGCTCCTATCGGTGAAGGAGGTTTCGGCTCAGTGTATTTTGGCGTACTTAAATCAAACATTTAACAAGTTCTCACTTGATGTATGCCCTCAGACATAACGTCAAACTCGAGGCTTGTCCACAAAGCAGTAGGTAACATGTTTACACTCTGTAACGACTAGATTATTTGTATTTCTGTCTTGAAGGTGAGCCATCAAGCAGACTGTGAGATGGGTAAAAGTGGTGAGTAGTTTGATCTACTTTGTCTCCTAAAATTGACATTCAATGTTGAACTTGAGCAGATCATTTACCACTTGGTTTGTATGCATTTGTTTTCTTTAGACCTGCAATAGGAAGGTGTACAACATCATTCGCGAGGTGGCCCCCATGCTGAAAGCATTCCTTCTGTGGTATATCAGGCTTCTGCTCCTCACTCATTTGTCAACTTCTGAAACAATGACTGTCATGTTTAAACCAAGCTTACCCTCATCCCTTTTCTGTCTCGTCCCTCCATCTCTCTGTCCGTCTCCTTCCATTCCTCTGTTGATGTGTGTACCAGGTGCCCGTGCATTCTTCCCTCCAGAGTGGTATGATAATGGGACATCCTCGAACGGTCCCACCACAGTGTAGCAGCTGGGAGCGCACTCCAATTCACTGTTGAACGGACATAAGCAATTTACCACTAACAACCCTAACAACATTCATATCAACAGTGCACTGTCCACAGGTGATAAACACACACGCTTCCATACTAGAAAGTATACCTGATAAAAGTAAATCTATTCTTCAGATTTCTTTTGTTTTTCACTGGATCACTGCAGCTGGCCACTTAAACCTCTGATCTCCAGATTTCGCTCTTGTTTTAAAGACTTAAATATTCTGCAGTGCGTGTGTGCGCCGCCCTTGGATAGCTCAGCCCTCCACCTGCCAAGGGTCTCTTTCATAAGAGAGACATTCGGATAGATTCCTCCCACCAGCCCTCATTTTCACAGTCATGGCAGCAGCACACATGATCTGCAGAGTGCAGGTAAACGTGCACTTTATAGCCAATTCTTAGATCAGCCTCCTGATGACTCTGTTTGTCCTTCTGCAGCCCACCTCACTTCTTTCTGCTGTGCGCCCTGCTGGATCCTTCCGCTGACATTTTGGTCTTCATTCGGAGGAGCCTCGACAACACAGAACAGCAAGAACCAGAAACCTTGACTTGGACTCAGTGTGTTGAACCCCCAGCCGTCTGTGTAGAGGGGATCTCTCTTTGAATTTCGCTTCCTAATGGCCTCAGGATTTGGGGGAGTCTTTCCTTGTCTTCCTACAGAGCTTGGCTGGGTCATGAACCAAGATGATAATGGATTGTAAACTACAGCAACACTGTATCTGACAGTGCAAAGACAGAACAAATAAATGGAACTTCCATTGACTTGGCTTCTGATGTGAATTGTAGGTGAGGTTGTGTCAGAGCAATTATAAAATGAGGGCTGCAGTTTAAAAGGAAATACATAACAGAGTTTTTAGAGTTTCTCTTCATTGTAGGTCCACACTCACACACACACACACACACACACAGAATCTCTCACTTGGGTTTGTTTAGGGTCATGGAGATACCTCATCTGATCGAATGCTTACCATCTGGTGTGACATTCACCATGCCGTGAACTCACAGGGAGTGTGTGTTCGTGCATGAGTTTGCTTAGTAGGGGGGCCACAGAGCATGTGGCCCCACCCAGGGTACCGTCATTGCGTGCGGTGGTCTGGAACCTATGCACCCCTCCTCACACACACACACACACACACACTGTCATACGCACACACATATACACACTCACAGGACGACAACTCAAGATCCATTTTGGAGTGTGTGATGGTTAGCTCCATTAAGATGATGGTGAGGGGAGTGGTGGGTGGGGGTGGATGGGAGGACGATGGCTGGAGATGATAGAGTGCACTGGTGAGATGGAGCAGGGAGAGGAGGGTGACTGAGGGTAAATTGATGGTTCAGGGCGATGAAGATGGAAGTGGTGGCTGAGGTGAAGAAGAGAGTGCAGCGATGCGATGACACAGAGTTTGAAGCTGGATTTTCTCCCGTGCACCCTCATGATTTGCTCGATAACCTCTGAAACGTGAGCTGCGTTCGGCCAGCTCAAATCATTTTATGCTCCCTGTTGCTTGTGATGGCTTACATATTGAAAAAGTGGGTAAACTGAAAGCAGAAAGCAGGTTTTGGAGTGCAGTCTTTGAGATGTTTGGTGGAGGTTTTCCCCAGTTGCGAAGATGAAACACTTTAAAAATCAATTAACAAACCTATGATAATCTACTCTCAGGGTACTCAGGTGCACATATGGACCCCTCCATGTGATCATAAAAAATAATCATGATGGTAGAAGGATCTCCACCCCAACAGTGGCTAACTCTAAAATTCCACTGGATGCATATCTGTTACGTTCCAGCTCCGGTAAGATTTTGCTCCCATCATCCGTCGTCCGGCAACCCCCACCAACTTGGTTTTGAGCTGGAGTTGCAACCTAGGAGTTCCCGCGATAATTACATAATCACGCACAACCGCGGTTATAGATATGTGTTATACACACAACAACATGAAGTGTTCCCAACTGAAGGATTTTTTAGATTTTTATGCTTTGTTTTATTTTGGAATTTTGTTGCTGTTTTGGTGGGTGACTTCCTGTCTGCTCTGTGCTTAATTCAACTGAATTGATGCATCATGCTCTGGCTTCCCACAAAAATGGAAAGGCCTGCATATCTGCCCTGGCAGGGTTCTGACCTGCTGTTGTCTGACTAAGTAGTTACTCCAGATGAAATTTAGCGGGCCTGTTAGCGGGCTAACTAGCTAAGTCCACTGTATTTGGATATGAGGGCCATATGCCATTAGTTTGGCTCTCTTAACTTTGTATGGGTTTGCATCTTGCTCTTGTTTGGTGAGCTGCTGTAATGTCTTGGTGAGGCCTTAATGCCACATTAGGTCATGCAATATGGCAATATATTACATTTGTTGGCTTTAATTGCAAAGGCCTTAATAATCCCATTTAACAAAGTAAAGTACTTCACCATCTTCACCACTTAGGAGAACAAATCATTTATTTACAAGAAACTTACTGTTAAAGCTGCACACCGTCTACACTTGAAGAACAGATGGGTAGGACATGTCTCTCACTCGTCATTACAGCTTAGATCTCAAGGCACAGCTGTTCTATTACACAAATCCGAACCTTTTGTGCATTCAAAACTATTTCTGATACTAATGGTAGATTTTTACAGTTACAGGTCAGATCTACAATATTCGTCTAGTTATAGCTAATGTCTATGCTCTTACTGGGACAACAATGGCTGTTACAGACGTCTTTTCTCAACACTGCCTGATTACATCACCTCATCACCTTTTACTGGGTGAAGACTGTAACTGTTGGTTTGACTCACGTCTAGACTGGCCATAAACCTTCCAATCTGACACAACAAATTTCTCATCTTGACAGTATTTATGCTTTCTCTCAATGCCCTCAGGTCTTTAAGGAGCAACTGTTACTACAGACACAGTATGATGTTCACATGACAGATTGGTCTGCTGAACGCCTACTTCAGACGAGATCTCAATTTTTCTAAAAATGGTGACAAAGCCAGCAAACTACTGGCACATATGGCATTACGGAAGATTTCATCTTCCCACCAAATTCCCCAGATTCAATTTGGCTCTAGTATTCCAGCAGACCCTGTGGAAATCAACAAGGTGTTTCAGGATTTCTATGTTGCTCTATATTCATCTGATCGTAACACTACCTCTCCTGATTTTGACAGCTTCTTTGATAGACTAGATATCCCCTTAATTAAGCAAGAGGTGGCCATTAGAGGAAACACTTACTATTGAAGAGCTTAACTCTGCAATTTCTGAAAAATAAGTTTTGGCATAAGTTGTCCCCCCTTTTACTGGATATGGTGTAAGGGTTAATTTAATACTCGACTACTTCCCAAAACTCTTGCCCAAGCATCTATTTCTGTTCTTCAGGGAAAAAAAGGTAAATATCCCCTCACCTGTATCTCTTATCGCCTGATCGGTTTGTTTTATATTTGTGATAGTTGATAGTGATAGTTTAGTCTTTTCATAGGACCCAAAGCAGACAGTCAGGACTGGGGAAATTGTAAAGGAAATGTATTGACAATACTCAGCAAATGGACAGGTGAATATTAGTTGGCTCAGGCTGGATTAGCGGTGAGACTTGAAGGGGAGGGAAGCGTCTCTGTGGCTTAACCCAGGAAAAGCCGCAGGGGAGTCTGAGGACAGAGGTGGAAAGGTGCTGGTGGCTTGGCTCTGAGTGATCCAGGGCGAGATGAGGCTAGTGGCAGAGTTGCATGTGGCTCGGAAGCCCCTGGCTTGAGGCTGGTGCTCATATTTGCGTCAACACTAGGGAGGTTGAACAGAGACAAACGTTAGTTTGGTAACAAAGAACATGCATGGACAAAAGACTAAAGCAAGGCTCAAAATAACTACCTGGCATTGAGTGGAGAGTAGACCAGGGTTTAAAAGCAGAAGACGATGATGAGATGTGAGTGAGGCAGGAGCTAAAGCCCATCAGCCTCAGACTGCGCCTCTGATATTAGCAAAGTATTAGCTTTACACAGAATCAGCCCTCCCATCTTTTATTGCCAGATAACACTGGTTTTATATATTTTTTTCAGTCTTAGATGCCTGTTTAACAAAATGTACCATCCCTCTACCTCTGTCACTCAAGAAGTGATGATATCTCTGGATGCAGACAAAGTTTCTGACAGAATAAAGTGGGACTTTTACACTCTTAAACAGTATGGCTTCAGAAACTTTTTTTTCTTGGATTAAGTTGCTGCATTCGTCACCACTGGCCAACATTAACAATATTCATTCCCCTCAACACCTGTCAGTATTACTACGATCTAACCCCCATATTACTTGTTAATCAGACACTCTATTGCCAAAAGTATTCACTCACCTGCCTTGACTCGCATATGAACTTAAGTGACATCCCATTATTAATCCATAGGGTTTAATATGAAGTCGGTCCACCCTATAACAGCTATAACAGCTTCAGTTCTTCTGGGAAGGCTTTCCACAAGGTTTAGGAGTGTTTATGGGAATTTTTGACCATTCTTCCAGAAGCACATTTGTGAGGTCACACACTGATGTTGGACGGGAAGGCCTGGCTTTCAGTCTCTGCTCTAATTCGTCCCAAAGGTGTTCTATCGGGTTAAGGTCAGGACTCTGTGCAGGCCAGTCAAGTTCATCCACACCAAACTCTCTCATCCATGTCTTTATGAACCTTGCTTTGTGCACTGGTGTACAGTCATGTTGGAACAGGAAGAGGCCAACCCCAAACTGTTCCCACACAGTTGGGAGCATGGAATTGTCCAACATCTCTTGGTATGCTGAAGCATTCAGAGCTCCTTTCACTGGAACTAAGGGGCCAAGCCCAGCTCCTGAAAAACAACCTCACACCATAATCCCCCCTCCACCAAACTTAACACTTGGCACAATGCAGTCAGACAAGTACCGTTCTCCTGGCAACCCCCAAACCCAGACTCGTCCATCAGATTGCCAGATGGAGAAGTGCGACTGGTCACTCCAGAGAACGCGCCTCCACAGCTCTAGAGTCCAGTGGCAGCGTGCTTTACACCACTGCATCCAACGCTTTGCATAGCACTTGCTGATGTATGGCTTGGATGCAGCTGCTCGGCCATGGAAACCCATTCCATGAAGCTCTCTATGCACTGTTCTTGAGCTAATCTGAAGGCCACATGGAGTTTGGAGGTCTGTAGCGATTGACTTTGCAGAAAGTTGGTGACCTCTGCGCACTATGCGCCTCAGCATCCACTGACCCTGCTCCATCATTTTACATGGCCTACCACTTCGTGGCTGAGTTGCTGTCGTTCCCAATCGCTTCCACGTTGTTATAATACCACTGACAGTTGACTGTGAAATATTTACTGTGGCAAACTTCACGACTGGACTTGTTGCACAGGTGGCATCCTGTATCACAGTATCATGCTGGAATTCACTGAGCTCCTGAGAGCGACCCATCCTTCACACATGTTTGTAGAAACAGTCTGCATGCCTAGGTGCTTGCTTTTATACGCCTGTGGCCATGGAAGTGACTGGAACACCTGATTTCAATTACTTGGATGGGTGAGTGAATACTTTTGGTAATATAGGCACAGCATTAAATTGAAGCTCTCACTCTATGTAGATGATTTACTTTCATACATTTCTAATTTGTCAGTCTCTGTTCCTGCTGCCACTGACACTTAAGACTTTTGGGTGAAGAGTGAAATTTTTCCTGTTAATGCTGCTGAATTTAATTGCCCTCTACACAACTTGGCTTTTAAAGCTGTCAGACATAGCTTAACTTATCTAGGTGTTCAGGTCTCTCACAACCATGCAGACCCATTTCAGGCTAATTTTGTTTCCCTCCAGGCCCGTACCCGAGAAGATTGTGAAAGTTTGCAGCTTTGTCCACAGTATTTTTCCTGGGTTCCCCAACCCACTCAGGGATACACCTCTAGATTCTTTCCTCAAACCCATGATGAGCCCATTTCAGTGTTATATAGCCAGATTCCCTCTTTGCGCCTGAAACCAAAGCTCTTTAGGCAGAGGATCTGGGAATGGAGATAACACTAATAATAATGATTTAAGTGTGTTGTTTTGTATTACTCTATCGCTACCTAACCTTCATAAGTCTAAAAAAAGATGTTATAGCTTTTACCACACTCTCGGCGAGACGCTTGATATTACTGGCTTGGAAATCAAAGGCCCCTCCCTCTCACACCCGCTGGCTAAGGGATGTCCTATATTCTATAATACTGGAAAAGAGATGCCCTACAATTTTTCCAATATTTCAAAAGAATAAAATGTATCTTATCTTACTTTGTCTACTTTAAAACTGTCTTACCAATATGTTTTTCTTTTGTTTTTAATGCTTAGTGTCCACCAAGTCTGTGTGTTTTGGTTTTGTTTTGTTTTTTACTTATTTACTGTTTTCACTAACTTATCTTTTGAAAAAAAAAAAACAATAAACAAAGTGTTAAAAAAGAAAAAGAAAAAAAGATTTGCTTTTCAAAACAGCTAGCGAAAGATCGCTGTCATGCAAAGAGTGTTACATCTATGCACGGAGGAAAGTGTTGGTGAGGCGGAGTTGGGATGGTCTAGATCAGTCGTCCCCGATCTTTTTTGCAGCACGGAACCGGTACGACATACTACATAATTTGTCGTATGGGTGGAGGGGTGGTGCGTGTGATTACGCATAAATAAATACAATTACACAACAAACTGCATAAACACCCGAATTGTGTTCCTTTCAGCTCCGTAACTTATTAAGTTAACATGCAGTCTCCAGCAGTTGTCCACTCGCTGTTCGGCCACTTTATCAGCCAACTTGAATTCCTTTTGTCTTTCCAAAGTAGCTCTCCGAAGACGTTTGTTTTACACTAATTTTAGCTAGCTTGAGGTCTTATTTTTTAGGGTATACCGTGACTGAAACAGGTACGTGTCAAGCGCGCCAACAGGAATAGACGACGTTGTTTAAAGAGAATCCGTTTTTCAAAATAAAACAACTTTTCGAGTATGATCATCAATATAACCGAAATAAAATAATGTATTTATTCTTTCTCTGCGGCCCGATACCAAACGACTCACAGACCGGTACCGGTTCACGGCCCGGTGGTTGGGGACCACTGGTCTAGATGGTGTTTTGTCTTCCAGTCCTCGGGTGCCAAGGTTTGTTAAGCAAATCAATCAATCATTAAGTCCACTAAGACCAATTTCTACTAAATAATATACTTAGTGCTTTACATCTAGTTTCAAACGCTGTGATTTTAAAAGGCATGCCCTCACACTGCCGTCACACTGTATTGACACATCTAAAGTCTCTTGACCTCTTACGTAGCTTTAACTTGTATGTTGCGTTAACCATGTAATTTACCTACTCTGCTCTGACTGGACATTTGTTTTCTGACGCAGTTGTCTTAACTACACATAAGAAAGTTGTTGCTGTTGCAGGGTTTGTGCCCTGAGCAGAGAATAGCTTTGTTTGCTGCCTTTTCTTTTTTTTAACTTGTGGCGTGCATTGAATCTCTTCTTATACAAAGACGCCTAAGTGGGCAAGACTGATTGGCATTATCATGCTGTATCTGCATCGAAAGTGATCCCCCCACTTGTCTTGTGGAGAAGAGTAGTAAACAACTCCGTGCTTCCAATCAAAACAAGCCTGATTGTCTCTCATGTGGTTGTCGCTCACATTGTGTCAGTGGGCATTTACATAAAATTGAGCCTTTGTCAACCTTCCCTTGTAGTATGCTGAGCGCTTTTAAATTCTTAGTAGCACAGCAGGTGGCGGCAGGCTGCAAGGCCAGGTCCCATTCACAATGGATGGCAGCATATAGCTGTTTCAGCTTTTGAGTCTATGTGAACAGTCCGTCATGGATCATTGTTGGACCATGTTCGGTTTGCATTTGACCTGCAGAAGGGGAACAAGTCCAACTATTGTTCCCTATGTCATTGAGAGGTCACAAAACTGTGTGAAAACCAGGGATGTGCACATGGTTTTAAATTGAAATAATGTGCTTTGGTTTGGCTTGAGCATTCTGTGTCATCTTTTAACTGTTGAAAACAAAACCTCCCTAACCAAGGAGGTTATGTTTTCACCAGTAACAGTCGTTGGTTGGTTGGTTGGTTGGTTGGTTTATCAGCAGGATTGGAAGCAAAATCTACTGAATGGATTTCAACGCAACTTCAGTGGAGGATGGATCCAGGGAATTTAATGGGCCGAGTCTATTATTCTTCCACAGCGCAATGGAAATTATGACTCCATCTGCATTGTTTTGTTGCCCAGGCTGTTACAGATCTGGTTCATTAAAGCAACAGAAGACAGAGTGGACGGTGTGTGCAGGCTGGTACAGCGAGCTTGTTCTGTTGGTAAATGTTGTATGATGAGTGTGATCATTTATTTACAGCCGGTCTCCATGATGATGAAACACCACCTCAGGTGAACATGAGAAATCCCCCTCATATAAACCACAAACACCAAGGCCTTAGCTTACACGTGTGGATGTCGTCTCATGCAAGCGGAGGTAACTACCCATTGTATCAGTGTGTATACAGTACACAAAGAAAAACACACACAATCACAATTTCACTGCTTGTCAGATTTCATTTGCCAGATGACCAAACAGAGAAAATACATTTCACAGCTCTGATTGGTTAATTACTCTTTGTTAACACAGTGTGTGTTTATGTGTATGGCAATGCGGTTTATGCACTGACCTGCAATGAGATGTCACAATGCTACTTCTGCCAGATTCATTGTTACATTATTTAAAATGGCACTCTACCAATTTTACACATGACGTTTACCTGCCTCGAGGGGTACTAATGGACAGTAAAAGAAGTTATAACGTATATGAATCTGGAGGCAGCTTTCCAAAGACTGACAAAATAACCCTGAAGATGTCATGAGGGTCAGCTCAGGTTGAGTTTTAGACTGCAGGTTTACAACAGACTGCTCGCATTACAAACTAGTAAGCAGAGTTTGAAAGCGCTTGAGCTATACTGGAGACCAACATCAGGACGTCTTGGCCTCTGGTGCATTGATATTTATTTTTTTCCTATATTACTGTTACACGCTTAATCTGGCTACCAAACTTCACAGAGAATACAGTAAAACATGTTCAGGTATTCTGCTGAAAGACTTGCAAGGAAATTTCCAGGAATAATCAGAAATAATTGTGCACATACTTCCATGTCACTTCATGATATTTGTTGAATCGCTAGCTAGAGATTTCTATTTCTATATGTTCTCATCAATACCCAATGTCAGAAACATAAGAGAAAACGGCAGCGGCTGAAGCTGACTGATTACATTGCACAAGTGCTCTCCACATTTTGTGGAGTTCCAGAAGTGCTGTCAAAAGTACACAATCTTAAAAACATATCGATTCTGAACATTTTAAATGATGGCTTTATTCGTTTTCTTCAGTATCACCACACCGGTATCGGCTGCACTTTCTTGTTCTCTCTTCTCTCTGACAGTAAGTTCACACACATCTGCAGAGTCTACATCGCCTTGCCTCCTCCCACTCACAGTGCTTCCATTTTTTCGTCACATGCCTCATTTGCTGTGGTTAGTTTAGCATTAGTCCATTAATGATGGCCAGGTCAGAGCCTCCGTAGGAAAGAAATCAACATGAGTGCTGTGCATTTGAGGCACAAAACATGCCCATACAGAAAATACACAAACATGCCCATACAGAGTAGGCTAGTGCTAACGGAGGACACTAAAACAAAACATTTAGCAAAAAAACTATTGTGTGTGTTGTCCTGCTGATATTTCATAAGCTATTTGCAATTCTCAGAGCCAAGCTAATCCACCGAAGAGCTATCGGGCCCAAGTAATCTCGATTGACAGGAAAACTTTGACTATGCTCAAGAGTATGTTAACCTCAGTGCTTTTGGGCTAAACTCACAGTACTATTAACTTAATTTCAAGATAATTTAATCAGAAAATGTGATTGTTTTTTTAAAGCTCAATATAAAGACAAAAACTCTGTTCTCTGTGACTTTCCAAGAGAAGAAAAAGTAGGCTGTGTAATTACATCTTCATTAGCTAACATTGTGAAAGACGTGTCTGTAAAACAGTAATAAAAGCCTCACAACCCACCCGAAATGACATGTTTTACTGTCAGAATTTGGGCAATTCAGTCAGATAAAATATGGAGAGTCTAAAAGAGCCCTGATTACATTTTATCCCCATCCAAGTTAGCTCGGCGCTAAACCAGAAGTTAGCCGACTCAGACCGTAAGTCTTGAGTGCACATGCTCTATGGCACCCCAGCTGGATAGCCACCGCCACAATTAAAGTCTGATTCTGTTGGAAACACCGTGTTGTGTCAATTTTTCTCTTTGGTACTGAAAATGGTAGAATATTTTTCAATAGAAACTTTTCAAGGTCTTGTATAAAAGTTAGAAATTCCAGTATCATGAAAATAATACCCTCTGGTGACCTTCACAGCTACGACAGTTCCTCAATACCTGGACAGAGAAGCAAAACTCTTTTCTTTAGTCAGACACACACGCACATAAACACACATACACACACACACACACACACAAACACACACACAAACACACACACACACACAACAAAGACATTAACAGGGTGAGAGCTAGCTTCCCTCCTTGATGTTATCTGATCTGCAATGCTAATCTGGTGTATTTGTCTCCTGTCAAAGGACTGTTTATTGCTGATTCTCTCAATACACTTAATCCTGTTTGAACATGCAAATGAGAGAGCAAAGAACAACAAACACGCACACACACACGGGCACAATGACATATACACATTCAAATAATAAGCAAACACGCAAACAGTAGGATGCATTCAAGCAAACACCACGTCAGCTAATGTGCGTACCGTATAACACACACACACACACAAACCAGGGCGAACTATGTCTTCAACTCACACAAGCCATTTGGTCGATATGGTGGTTGATGAGACCATAAGGCTGCTGGGTGTGAAATCACATCCTAACACACACAAACAGACACACACACTCCAAATCACCCCCCTATCACCATTAGAGACATCACACACAGTCCAATCAGGGCCCAATGAGCCCATGCAGAGAGAGAAATGGCAGAAGAGAGAGTTGGGGGTTTGGAGGACAGAAAGACAGGATAGGGGACTGACTGATTTGTGTAGCTTTGAAGTAATGCCTGCAATTTCCAATATAACTCTCTCTGGTTTGATGGGTGTCTATTTTGTTGAGGTAAAAGGAGATGAGTGGAGGGCTGAAATCAGAGGTGAAAATGTGTTTACGTTCCGTTTCAACTTTCACCTTTCTTTAGGCCACGTTCCCCTTTTTGTCTTACGATACAGTCTCCATTCAACTGACACTTAATTACACATGCTTTTATGGTACACGCTACTCGTTTTGGACACCTCTGACCATGATGTCATTCATCTGGTCACTGCTGAAAGGGATGAGATTGCCGTAACAAGCGGATGAAATTGGTTTCCTGCGCCTGGACAGCGTGAGGGCTCGGAGCTCACAGTAAAACCGCTGCTGTTACTTCCCTTTGAAAGAAGCCAGTTGAGATCCTTTGGGCATCTGATTAAGGTGCCGTGCAGACATCACAGAACATGTCCGACTGGGAGAGGACCTCAGGCCCTTGATGTTCAGATCACCGTGACAAGATCATCAAGGCAAATTAAATATGTTCTACAACAGAAGCAGAGGAAATCAATTTCAAAGTCGGAGAGTCGGAAAGTCAAGAAATTATACAAATTAAAGATTGCCAAAACTTTTTTTTGTTTAGGTTAAGGCAGTTTGTCGATAAGCTGGTATTTGGCAATGCTTCCTGGGTAAAGTTCCATGACATTTGTTTTCATACATAAATAAGGGCAGAGAAATGGGAAATAACCGGAACAAAGTGACCCCCGCCTGAGCAGGTATGTGGCAGTTCATGGGATGGTGTTTCCGCATCAAACCATCTAAAAATGACAACAATGTTCAAACTCACAGAAGTCCATTATTGTCCTCGAGGTAAGGTGCCTCATTTGGTCACCTGTCACCGTAACTTCCAGGAACACGTCAGAGAGCGGAGAAGGAAATGACTGTGATGTTGGTGAATGTGACTAAACATAACGTGTATAAAACTATAATATAGTTACCTTGTCCATGAACAGCCTCAGTCACTTCAGATCTCTCATCAATGGTGTTCGTTTAATAATGAAGAAAACAGCTCCAGTGCCATCAAACTACATTGCTTGATAAGCAGCAGAAGTTACATACTGTGTTTTTAATTCTCTAGAATACCTTGCTGGTCCATTGCTAACATTTTTTAAATAACTAATGTTTGCACAGTATAGCCTGGCAACTTTAATATAATGTGTGGTTATGGAAAATAAAGGTTGTAAAAATGGTAAGCTATGTTTAAGATATGGTTAACACTTAAATGAAGTGCTTTTTTGATCCTCTTGGCAGTGGCTGCACTGGCAGCAGAACAAGTTTTACGCACAACACTGACATATTATCACGGTACAAAGATATGATGGTGAGCAAACAGTTGTCTATTTGCACATCCGGTAGACAAAGAGCAACTGTAGCATTCATTTTGAGTTGAGTTTCTGGTCACCTGCAAATGTAAATGAACGTAAAGGAGAAACAAACTTTACGTCTTGTGTCTTATATCATGTATGGAAGGCGTTCTCCAAGCGGACCCCAGCAAGCAATATAGTCGTATTCAAATCTTAAGCCTAATACACAACCTATATTTAGCTCCACCAAGTATTTGGATCTTTAGTTCGCTAGCTGCCAACATTATCTGGCTATTAGTTATCACTAGGCAGCCTGCTCACAGTAGCTTTATCTGCGCTTTTTGCTTAGTTGAAATTGAAAAAGATTCCTCACTACAAGCAGCTCTTTCACATATTTATTTGATCCGTTCTAAAATAATATTGATTTGTGTAGTTTAATGGTCAGGTGTCAAAATTAACACAGAATAGGAACAAAAAGCGAGCCTTGATAAAATAAAGCTGGAAACCAAAGTCCATTAAATCCAGAATCCAAAAAAGGCAACAACACGATGCAGGTAAAGGCAAAACACAAGGCCGGAGACAACCAGGAAACAAAAGCAAAACAAAACTCAAAACCAAAACAAAATACAAATCAAAATCAGAGTATAAACCATAGATAACACAAGGAAAGAATAGCCAGGAACACACCATAGGGAGACACAGAATTCAACAGATGAACTGACACAGACAGCAGGGAGCACACGGACTATATGCAGGGGCAGGGCAGATTAACTGTTAGGACACAGGTGAACACAAAAGGGGCAAGAAATCACACAAAGGGAGGAAATGAAAGTGAAACATGACACGTGAGGGAAGGACTTCAAAACAAAACAGGAAATACCACAAAACCACAAACTCAAACTATGATATTAGGAAACTGCAGCATGGTTACTATTTATAATTTGCAAACATTAATGGTTGATCTGCAGAGCTGTTCTCCTGCATACAGCCCTACCTCCACATCCCTGTTCTGCCCTGCTATCTGAAGGACAGTCTGTAATTTCTTGATGGACCCTGAGTGTTTTTAGCGGATGTAAACTGTGTACTATGGACTCATGCAATATGAGCATAATTACTCTACTGATGTAAGCGACCTCTCCAGAACAACCACTCTGATGTTTCATGGTATTTATTGTTGACTGATTTAGCTGACTTCATCTCATACCACATACATACAACCTGTTCTTTAACCCACATTCTGTGAGTGTTTTTGTGTAGTGTATTGTGTGTATGTTTATTGTAGGTATTTATTGTTATGTTGCATAGCGAATCCAAACCAAATGTGTCCACACTTGTCACGTCTCCAGCCAACATGTTGGGCCCGATGAGGGGTAAATGAGGCCTAGGAACGGGCTAAAGCTGCATTCATAGTGAGGTGTCCATATGGTTCAAACAACATGGGTCCCACATGGCATGTAGATGCAGTCTTTACAACATGGGCCCCTTATGGGTCTCTGAGGGGCAGAGGAAAATTCAGCCAAAGGGTCCAATTTGATCTAATTGGTCTAATCACTGATAGATTATTTGAAACTAATCGAAGGTTTATAAATGGTGGTAAATTCTGGTGATGCTGAAATTGTTTCGCAATTAAATGATCCCTTCGAAGTCAACATCACAGCCCATAGTCAACATTTGTACTGTATGTGGGCATTTGGTCCATCTCCTTTACAAAGATGGCTTCCATCCGTCCCTTTTCCCCTCCTTTCTCCTTTTTTCTTCCTTCCCTTCCTCTCCCCTCCCTCTCCGGTCCCACAGTTTGCTTTTCAGCTCTTTTCGCCCGCTGGATGTCCCACTGGGGGCTGAGAGCCTCCACAAAGCCCTGACACCCAGAGTGAAGGAGAAAGGGGCTGCGAAAAGAGAAAAGGGGAGAGAGAAAGGCACGGGGAAAATAGAGGGTGAGAGGTCGCAGAGGAGAAGAGAAGAAGAAGAAGAGAGCAAGCGGAGAGGAGAGCTGTAAAGACGGCAGAGAATAGAGGACGGAGAAAGACCAAGGGGAGAAGGATATTGAGAAAAAAGGGAGGCAAATAGAAGGGGGAGAGGGAGAGATAGTCGGCGGTGAAAGAGAGAGAACAAGAGGAGGAGAAAAGAGGCAGGGGAGAGGATAATGGAAAGAAGACAAAGATGCAAAGAGGAGCAGAGAAAGAGAGAGAGAGAGGCTTCGAGGGAAGGAGGTGGATTTGACGCAAACAAGAGCATCCAGCAGTGTAGAGAGGTGGAGATGAGAAAAAAGGGGGAAGAGACAGAGACGTGATGAAAAGAAACCAAGCTCTGAATAAAGAGGGAGGGAAAGAGTTGGTTGCCAGGAGCCTGTGTGTGAGTGTGTATTGTAGGGGACGGAGGGTCATAAGTAGCTGCTAAAAGGCTTGTGCCACCTCTGCTGAGGAGGAGCCCTTCACAAAACATCTCATCAGCTGAACGTGTTTGTTGGTGTGTGTCTGTGTGTGTGTGTGTGTGTGTGAGTGTGTGAGTGTGTGTCAGCGTGCAATTTGGAGAGGAAGTGTCTTCTTCAGGCGCAAACGGTGCACTCGTGAGTCCGCCATAGGTTAGGTGATTGCACACTTCCCCTCCCCCTTGACACAGACACACACACACACACACGTTGTCCACACATGCACTGTCTGGCCAATCCGCAGCCTGTTGACACCTCGGTCTTAATCATCACCTCTGTGTCAGGCTGACAAAACGCTCTGCTCTGATCTGAGTCTGTCACACACTCGCTCCCTTTGCATGCACTTAAGAAATGGGATTATTCTCAGCTTTCAGCCGTAACCTCATCTCTGAAATGTTGCGCAAATTAGAAACCTGCTTTCTTTAACAAGGTTAAGGGATTAAGCAAAAACCTGATTATCAGAGGTTGGATTCTGCTGGAAAAACTGCTTATTTAGATTTTGCTGGATTTTGTTTGACAGCGTGCGCCAATATAAAGCCTGGCAGGTACCAAATGAAATATTTCTGTAATTTCATCTGCTCAGATAAATCGCTTGCACATTTAAAATTATTCATTCATTTGTACACTCCCACGGTTTAATTTGTGTGCATGCCCTGAAGCGGTATCAAGTTACCACAGTCAGCAGAAGGCTCTGAAGCGACAAGTTTCTGTGGCTAGTTGGGTCAGTTAGTGCTCAGACAATGCGGACCAACATGCTCAGCTGGCTGAAAAGCCGCCGACAACAGTCAACTAGTGCCAACGGTGCGGGACACACCACAACACATCTGATTAGGTATATCTGCTGCTCCCTGTTTTTCCGATATGTTCGTGATGACAAATGCGACACACATGGGAACAAAAGAAGAAAAGCGGTGGGAAAGGAGCCGGCTGTTTTTTTAACGTGTCGACCTGCATTTTAAAAACCTGGGTTTAAAAAAACGTGGTAATAACAGCAACACTGTTGTTTCTTCACACTGTTTATAATGTGAGTTCATTTTTTAAAATGTTTTAAACCAAGATCCTGGCCATATCTTATAAATTGCCCCATTTAAATAAATGCTGGAGAAAACTGCTCTATAATAAAAGTTCTTGAAGTAACAGGAGACTTTTATTGTGAACATTTTCTAGGAAATCAAACGTGTTTCTAACAGAATAAGTGGAACATCGATAGTATAACAGGAAGGTAAAAGTATATCAGATGCTTCCTTTTCCACCGCTCAATACAGGCACGTCATCAGTTAAAGCACCTGTACCTTAAAGCAGGTAGCCCACTTGCAGCGGAAATCGAATCAAATCCCATCACGTTTGGCTGACGGACCGCGTCAAACCAAGTGAAGCCGAGCCAGCACGTGTGTATGTAAATGTGCGTGTAGCTCCACTATTCGCCAGCTAGCACCACTGCCCACCAATCACTGGCTTCACTCTTTTAGTTTTAGTGCTGACACACTTAGTAGAGTATTACATTCGTCAAATAAGTAGAAAAAAATCAGAAACCAATGTAATGATTAATTTGATTTTAAGCGGGCCATGAAAAGTGCCTATCCGGTAGTCACACTTAAGCTATGTGCTGGTCTCCACCAACTCCTGAGGGAAATATCTGGTTCTGTCGTTCCTACCTGCTCCACTTAGTTCACCATACAAGTCACTGAGAGTGTCTGACTTGTTTGGTGCTGAGCACTGAAAAACAGATGCCTGGTGGAGTCAAAAACTACAGTGTTAAAGCAGTGAGAGTGAACCCACACAGTAAAGTCACAGGGCCATGAAACCAAAACAATGAGCTGAAAGACGCTACACGGCAAACTGCTGCAGGGATCATCGGAGTCAGGTGGTAATTCTATGCGACTTCATCACTATTAGAAATATTTTCACGGCCATTACATCATTTGTTACATGAAGAGTATAAGAAGTGTATCAGCACAACTGTTAATCAATGTGTCCGAAATTCTCTGAGCATTTTAAAGGTTCACGATAAGATCTTTGGCTATGGGAACTTGTCATGAGCATTTGAATAACCCACAGTTTTGTTTGGCTGTTTTGGCTTATTGTTCTTCTACATATGCTTTAAACAAATTTCAAAGATTGCTTCTGTTCTGGTTCAGGCGTATAGGACCTTCCTGCAGTGGAACAATTAAACAATTTTTAGTTAGTTTGAGAGCAAAAAAAAAAGGTCTCAAGAGGTTTACAGGCTCTTTTACACAGATTCACCTCAGAGAAAGTGGCAGAGAGAGCAGGGTGACAGGAAGAAACACTTGTCAGGCACTGTCCTTGTTTCCAAGATAACAAAATCCCTGTTTGTTTCAGCAGTCTGGTTTCTTGTGTGCATACAAACATAGTCATTGTCTTGTCAGCAAGTTGACAATCCCAGGTCAATTTGCCTCTAATTATAATGTCTTGAAGCAGACTTAATTTCCCATTAGATGCTTAAAGGGTTAAACTCCGATCAAACTGAATTCAGGCAGCCATTTGACACTGTCTTCAGGTACATCAGTGATACATTCATTTTTATAAAACCAGTCCTGGTAATTGAAATGTTCGCTTTTGTCTTGGATGGTGACAATTATGTTTCCATGGTTTTATCAGCCCATTCAGTACTTTGCTCCAAACAAGAAGTCTACTGTGGACAGACCCAAGTTACATGTATGTACACCATTTTGTGACTGTACTGTGGAGTCTGTACGCTGGAGTAAAGACATTGGACATGGACAGTGTTGACATCAACAGGGAGGTGTTGAAAGAAACCATTGTCAGTAGCACAGAGGGATGTTGGAAACCAAGGTTTTTCATTTTCACCCAATTTTTAGTTATCATCTGTCAGTCATCATTTATCTGGCCAGCGTGAAGCAGTAACGCATTACTCAGTAATATAATACTGTCACAATTTCAAAGTCAGTAATATCATTTCAGTTACCATCTATCTATAAATGCACGGAATCTCTGTCTGTCTGTGTGTGTGTGTGTGTGTGTGTGTGTCTGTTGGTCAAATATCTCTGCGGATAAGGATCACACTGACCCGAGACTTGCAACATGGCTGCTGCGTGGTTCAGTGGTGTGCATCTAAGCATTTGTTTGGACTGCAATGATACCGTGAATAAATTATTTCATAAATGCTTTACAAATTCCGCCGAGCATAGTCCACCAGAGCAACCACAGTCACGTGCGCACCAGAGCCAATCACTGCACACTGTGGCCACGTGCGCACCAGAGCCAATCACTGCAGAGCTCAAGCCCACGACGTACCTGAAGAAACAAGCGGATTTATACCTGCAGCGGCGCGAGCTGGACCGGGATTTTGCCGGCGGTTCGGTCCGTTCTGTTCTGTTCTGTTCTGTGCATCTAAACTGACTGTTGTGGATTAATGAGATTAAACGAGTCCAGACTGAGTCTGTTCGGGTCTGAGGAGATCCGGAGACGCGCGGACAACAAAGTGGAATCAGAATCTGTGGATGTTCGTGTGTAGCTAGCCGCTAGCTAGCTGCTAGCGGCTAGCTACATGGCCCACCTCCCGAGGCGACGGACCGGACGCATCGGCACGTCCAAAACCGGACCTAAGTTAAATAATGTCCGCCACGCTTTTTCGCGAACATTGCCGTCACGTTTGCTTTGTGTCTGGTGCTGGAAGAAACGGTAAAAACGGGCTTTTGTCACGAAAGTGTCCAAGCAGCAAGTTTGGTTGTTGAGGAACAGGAAGTTGTGGGAGGGACCTAGGCGGATGATTGACATGCAAGGACGGTCGGTGTGTAGACAGCGATACTGAGAGTTGAGAGATTTGTGACATTTAGCGTGTTTGGAGTGTATAGTTAGTGTGTTATGTAGTGTTTGGTGTAGTGTGTTTAGTGTGTAGTGGAGTTGGTTTTTTGTTAAATGAGTCAGAATAATGAGGAGAAGCTGAATGTAGAGCAGGCAGTCCAGCTATTTATTCAGCTGGAAGGAGCACAGGCAGACCTGAGCATTGCCTGCATTTAAATGTAAATAGTTACATATAACTTTGTACATTTTTTAAATGTATGCACAAATTTAGCAAACAAAAATGTATATTTGCATTATAAGTAAAAAAAAAAATGGTTTGTTAAACATATTTGTGGTTTTCACAGTAAAAAAATCAAATGTTTTTTTTTGTGATTTTAGGTCCATTGTGTTAATACAGTATGTCAAAATGAAAAAAGAACTGTACAGTCACACATGTGAGGTTGTGCTGAAAATAATGACACCAAGTAAATAGCTTTTAAGGTGAAATATAATGGCAAAATCAAAAATAGCCAAAAACAGCCAATTATACCCTGGAATATCGGATGTCACAACAATCCTAAATATCCCTGACGTCCCACCTTCAAACACAGCCTCATTTGGCCATCCATGAAAAAGCTGCTTAACCTCCCACTTTTTTTATAGGAATACACTTTTCTTACGGGCACTGCACTAGTATTAAATAATGCAGCTTTGCTGGGTTGACAGAATGTGATTCGTTTTCATCCTAGGTGTTACGATGACGTGTACGCGTGCTACCAGGCAAAAAGCTAGATGATGGAGGATGCAGCAGAGAGGTGTGTCTCGGCGAGTTCGTCTCAAAGATGCAAAGAACATTATGGTCTGTTGCAAGCTTTTTGTTGTGACCACTGGTGCTGGAAATGAAGTGTCTAGTAATATAAGAAGGAATGCAACTAATTACTTTTGACACCAAGCAATCAGTAAAGTAGTGTTATTACTTTTTAACTGAGTAAAAGGTAAAGAGTAGCTTATTACACTTCCTGAGTAACTTGCCCAACACTGTATCTGACAGTAACAGTATGTAATTCTGACACGTCATAAAAATGTTACGTCTCGAAAAACGTACGTCTTGAAGTAAACGTGCATGCTCAGGCCATATGGCAGTCAAAGCTCGCTCAGGATCTCGAACAGTAACAGCACCCAAAGCTGACGTAGCGTGAACCGGAGACAGTAACACCTGGTTCTATGCTGCCAGCTAAACCCCAGAGAAAATGGGCTGACTTCAAAGTTGACACCTATGCTAACACAGCCAGACGTACAGCAACACGAGGCATATAACTTAGCATGGCAGCTTACTTTTTTGATATGCTCTTACCTCTCACTCTGTCATTGTTTATCTCTCCTTAGCTTCCTCCTCCTTCAGGGTCCTCTTCGGTCTCTTCGCCTCTGTCATGATGTCCGTGGAAGCTGCTGAGCCTGGTTCCATTTCCTGCTTGCCCAGCTCCAGTTCTGGTGGCCCCTTCTAGCCCCAATCCCTGTTAACCGTTGTTGATGCAGGTCTCAAATGAACCTCTCATCAGTGTGGTCTGCCATTCACAGAGCTTTAATTTAAAATGGGTTTGTGAGACCTTGCATGTGACCAAACACAGTAGCGAGTAGACGCAGGTCTATTCTGCCTTCTGCTGCTTAATCTGCAGCCTTTATATCAGTATACAATGAAACGGTGGTGCTCAAAAGGACAAAACTGCTGTAGAAAATAAATTGAAATGATTGCTGCCGTCAATGCAGAGAGAGAAAGGTGGATATTTTTGCTCCATTGTCCGATAGTTGTGAATCGCTCAAGTGGCGTGTATATGGTGAGGAAAGAATGTGGCATAGCTGTCAGCACCTTGGTTAGCAAGATGCTGGGAGACAAATAGTGTGTGTGTGTGTACAAGGTTGCGTGTCAAGGCCAACAGGCGTTCACACATTGTTTGTCTGTTGATTGTCTTGTGAGTGTTTTTCTCCCTGCTCACAGAGCTCTATTTCTAGCTTTCTCTCTCTTACTCTTCAGGACATGTCTCTTCTCCCACGAGGGGTGTGTGAAGGTTTATATTTGTGTGTGTTTGTGTGTGTGTGTGTGTTTTTGAGTGCGTGTTTGTACCTCTGGACCCCTAGTAAGCTACACAGCGTTGGCCTCAGAGCAGCAGGCGCCCACTGGAATTACGTATGAAAACAAAGATTAGCATGCAGACATATTATGTGCTCATAAGATATGGAAACATGTCTGCATATGTATGTGTGGGTGGTTGGATTACCGAATGTGTATGTGCATGGATGTATGTCAATGGTGGTTGGATATGCATATGTTTGTCGGTTTTGGAACTACATTCCGTCAACCATGCAACATCTGTATTCCTACGCACAAGCACAGCTGTACCTGCAACGCACTGTATTATGCTGCAGAGACCCAAACTATCCCTTTAAAAAAGATTCAAATTCTCCCACAGGCAGCAAAATTGCAAAACTATTCTTATCTTTCTACATACAGTATGCATGTCACCATTTAACACAATTGTTACAAACAACACATTGCTCCTGTGAGCTTAGGGATGAAAACTGTTTCTCCTTATTTAAAGTTTATTTTAATCATTATTTGGCATATTTGGAAACACTTGCCAACTTGTAAAGTATGCTAAGTAAGTTTACACCATGTAGTGATTTATAAATTAGGATCATGGTATAAATGTTTGATACAATAGGCTTTACCGAAACAGAACTATTCACAGCAGACATTTTGATTGTCATGCTGTCATATTAATAACATTTATTCGAGTGCCCGGGTACAACATGCCCCTGTAACAGTGAGCCAGCGCGCACAAATATCAGGACCCTGAAACTCAGGCAGCAAAATAGAATTCAGTCATCATTAGTTTGATTATTTCTGCCTGTGGTTTTCCAACTGAGACGTGTCAAAATGTCTGCTGTGAAAAAAAGCCTATAGCTGTTGTCTGAAATCACAATCGAATATGCAGTGCAATATATTTACTGTCAGCGATGATGCAAACTATGATGGATAAAATGTCAGAAATCTCAGTTTTTTGGTACCAACCAAAATGGGTCCTCAGCACCCAGTACCAATAGTTGGAAACAAATAAAATCCAGGATGTTATCTATTTTATTTAGGTCATTTAGTTAACTTTTAACATCAGAGATGATTGAGGGTTTCTAAAACATTTATATATTTCTTAAAATCAGTGCAGCAATTCTGGCATTGTATCAGCAGGCGTGTACAAACAACAACCCAGACTCAATAAGAAGATCACCATCCCATGTCATGAAAAATGGACCACTTACTGTACTTCACATTTGCCACCAAGCAAATTCAGAGATATACGAGTTAAGGATTTTGCCGATCACAGCTGAATTGGAGACAAATTTGTTAAAACATTTATAATATAACACTTTTTTCGCTTATTCTGCTGTCTGGAGTGAAACAAGCCAGGGTTACCAACTGTGTAAAGCACACAACTGCCTTAGGGCCTCACACCCTCAAGAGGCAGCGGGCCCCGGGGTTAACCGAGTGGCAATTAGGTCATGGTAATTTGATTAACTGATTAATATAAATTGTAGTGGAAAGGGCCCCAATGTCATGCATTTTTAATTCTCGAGGTGGAAAAGGCACCGTTTACTTTCTCACACACAGTATTAATGTGAGTCTGCTCTGTTGTAACACAGACCGATCCTGGGCAATATAAACTTGTTGTTTCCAAATTCTGAATATTTGAATAGACCTGCTCTATTTCATTCCTGTTCACCTAGCATTAGCATTAACATTAATCCTGGAATTTACTCATTCACCCACTACTGCTGTAACAAAATAATTTCCCAGTCTGGGATCATTAAAGTAATTCTATCTATCTATCTATCTATCTATCTATCTATCTATCTATCTATCTATCTATTCCTTGCGATAGTAACATGAAACAGAGTTGAAAGTTATGTCAACATTACATGGCTTCAATTTATAATATCATGTTAGCTTAGACTTGAAAGGAAGAACACCTGCTACAGGACCTGTCCTTGTTGGCATCTGGTTGTAGCTAGCTAGCTAAATCGCTAACACAAGACTTAAAGGCTTTTTGCAGGCGGGACTAGAGATGGGGGAGGATGAACACCCGTTGGAATGTACATTTCTACAAACAACAGCTTTGTTGTAGCTTTTTCTTTTGTATTTTGTGAAAATTAAGTGAATTTATGCTTTGACTAGGATTATGAAAAACTCTTGTTTTGGCTTAAAATACCTGCTTCGGTTGCCATAAACACGGCTGGAGATGTTCTGACTTACCGTAGAAAATGCCCTGTTTTTGTCACCACAAACGCAGCTGGAAAATCTCACGAGGTCTCCTGAAAAATATCCAGTGGTATCACACTTACAAATGTCGAAATGCCATGGTACATCATCAGAAATATCTAGTGGTCACCGGCTTGCCAGCATTCTCCCCTGCGAAGGAACACAAATCAGTGAGAGCTAGGAACATTTGGAACATTAACGTCGATGGGCTATAGCACAGAAAGAAGGTGGATTGACATTACTTTGTTGAGTGGACCCTACTTCTGACTAGGACAGGACAGAGCAGATTAGGTGAAGAGTGCAACAGGCAGATGAGACACCGAAAGAGCTACTGGAGAGGTGAAGAAGAGGACAGTATCATACCAGACACAGAATTAATCCAGTTTGTCGCAGTTCACAAGGAGCCCGTGTTACACAATAGAAGGAGAAACTATGAGACCGGGGTTTTCAAAATGAAACAAATCATTGGCAACATACAATCTAGCATACGACTGCTTCATCGACATCAAGGCCCATTTTAATTCAAGTTTTACTCCTGCTGCTGACGTTAAAAGCAACAACACAAATTGAATGAAAAGTCAGACTGCCCTCGCTTTGTCGATTGTGATTTCCTGTTGTGAAAGCCAGCCAGCACACCTGAACCAAAACTTTTTGATTAAGCACAGTAACTGGAAAATTGCTGTACTGCAACTATGTGGGCTGGCCAACGCAAACACGATGTACAATCTTTGGCCGCTGACCTGAGTGACCTCATTGCCTTGCTCAAGGGCAGGTTGAGAGCAGTGGTCGAAGAAAGTGTGGTGAGAGAATCCCATCTTCCTCACCAACAATTTGTAATCCGGTCTGTGGATCCTCGCCAGTCACCTTCTAATCATAAACCAGCCTCTCCACTTTTCTCTTCGGAGACAGGAGGGAAAAATGGTGAGGAGGAGGAGGAGACAGACAGACAGACAGAAAAAAAGGATAGGAGGAAAAAAGAAGAGCTAATACAAGGGGAAGAAAGAGAGAAGAGGGAGTGACTGCAAGAGCCAGTGAGAGTGATTGCCTATTGACTTGATGAGAGAGAGGATGCATCATTATATAATTGTAAATCCCAGAAAGATTGGGTGTAATAGGGCTGTCTCTCCTCCCACTGCTGCTTTGGTAATTTATCCCTCTCTCTTTCCATCCCTTTCTATCTCTCTCCTTCACCCTGTCACCCATCAATCTTTTTCCAATTACCTGCTCTGTCTATCCACAAATCCATCATAATCATCTCCATGGTAACGGGTTGCATCCTCCATTGGCTTTGGCCTGTTGTTCAATATAATTGCACGCCAAAAAGCAGTCTTTAGACGAGGGAAGGGGATACACAGAGAGGCACAGATCTGGATATTGTCTCTGCGCTCGGCGACTAATGTCTCTCCTGCGCGTCTTCTAAGATTTCAAAAAGAGTCTTCAGAGGAGGTGGTCTGTTTTAATTTCAACCATGGCGTCCATTTATCAGACATCTTATTAGCCATTATGTGTAGCTTGGCTTTGTTCCAGGCTGTTGAAACATCTTCTCCGCCTGTGTGATTGTCTGTTATTGGGGAGATGAGATGACAAAGATGTCCATACAGGGTCAACATAGAGCAAATACAGTATATTATGTATTTGTTGGCAATGAAAAGGTAGCAAGTGCAAGACAAAAATCTGTTAAGGTTTGGTTTTATTTTATTTAATTGGTCATAATCGTAAAGTTGTGCCGCAGGTTTCTCTTTATTTCAACACAATTACCAAAGATTACTTATTCATTTACACCCCACACAGCCAGTAAGGAGTTACGATTGCTCTTCTGATATGAGCACCAAAACTATTCATGTGTCCAGAGTCCTCATTTTGTGCTCAAATGAATCAGATGTTTATGTGAAGCAATAACTAACATTTTCAGATATCCATTTTGTGTTTATTCCCCCTAACAACTTGACTGCTAGCCAACCGCTGACAGAGGCCAGAGTTAGTTAACATGGTTGATAACAATAAGACAAGTTGACGTTATTGTCCACAGTGAAAAGCTGGTGACATTAGTTAGCAAAGAGGTTTTCATTTGAATTCAATGTGGCCTGCTCATGCCTGTGACAGCCGACCAATCAGAGCAGAGTGGACTTTTTCAGGATGGGGGTCGTATAAAGCCCCACTCCAGTGTTTCTTCCTGATTAATAGTCAACAGTCCTCAAACAGAGACTGGTGCTGTGGTTATTAGTCAGACATAATCTATCACCATCGCAGCCAGACTGCTGTTCTAGCAAGACCAACATTAGAAGCATGGATATTAGCATGGATAGTGATGGCGGTCATGCTGACATATGGGTTTCTTTGATTTTGAGGAGATGTAGATTTTAGTCATGGTCAAACAATTACCTGCACTTTACTGCCAGCAGATAATATCACTGCTAAACTTTCCCTTTGCTCTGATCACCAACACCTGTCTGCAGGCACAACCACAAACACACACACACACACACACAAAATCCACAAACACACACACACAAAATCCACAAACACACACACACACAAAATCCACAAACACACACACACACACACATGCACTGCCTTCATCTTAAAGAAACAAAACCACTCTTTTAACACCATAAACACTTGAGCCACTGGCTCACAGTTTGACGGACACTACCAGCCCTCTTGCAGCCTCTAAAGCTCTCTTCTTGGTGCGCCTGTGCAAGCTTGGAGGTTGAAACTAGATGCGTAGATAACATTATTGTCACATGCCATTGTTAAACAGTTTAGCAAGAGCCTAAATGTTTTAAGTTAGCGCACAAAATTAAGGCATAGGAACATGTGGCTCACCAACATTGTCAGGAAAGGATGGGAAATTTCAGATGGGAAATATGACATATAAATGTCCTGAAATACGCTGATGTGAGACGTTAAAGAGACAGGAGCGAGAACAGAGTGTTCAGAGGGTGAATAGAGCTGCTGCAGCAGTGGACGGAGTGAGAAGAAAAAAACTTTTTGGAACATGAAAGTATGTGAACATTTTCTAGTCGTCTACAAAAATAATAGCATGAAGCTGAAAACAAGCATGCTATTGGATATATGATTTATTGTGGTTACTCAAGTTTGTTATAACTTTCTCACTGAGACTGTATATCACAAAATGAATGACATAATGTAACCGGTCACTGTGTGGATGGGATGCCAAGACATGTGATGTTTTGTTACATTTTTGTGGCCTTGGGAATTTCGCCACCATCATATAGTTTGTGAGCAGCACACTCTGCACTCAGCACACACGTTGGCGGAGAAGTGCAATGTCTGTAAAAAAACAAGTGTATTGTTCAACTGTTAATTAGACTGCCTCCTGAATCTATCTCTGCCACAACTCTTTGCTGCTGACAATGTGTGTATTCATTTATTTTTTTAAATTAGATGCATTTCTGAATTATGATCTGAATCGTTTGTTTTCATCCATACATGTGTTTAAAGGAAACGATGAGCAGTTTAATAGCATTACAATAAAAAGTTATTATTTTACAGTTATGTAAAAAGGTACTTGTTTTTCACAATTACTTTTTGTGGATTTTGCTCCACAAATACGCTGAGAGTCTTTAACATAATTTAGGTAGAGCCTCAAATTAATGAGCCCCACTTTCTTGAGGAAAAAAGCCGTGACCCAAGTATTTAGTTTGCAGGTTGGCTCCAAACCCTCTGTGTCCTGCTGTGAGAAACAGCCACACAACTGCATGCTGCACCAATTCAAATGAATGTGTATTGGCTGACCTGAGGTAATTGATATGTATGGGACACATAGGCTAATGGTGTGAATTCAATTAGCAAAACAGTAACTTTGTTATTCATGAGGAGTAGTTGGGATCGTTATCTGCTTCATTTGAAAATGCGCACATGTCAAGGACTTTACTGTCATGTCAGACGAAGAGCGCAGGAGGGACTGAAGTGTTTTTATTCATTTAGATGTTAATGGTCTTAAAATTAATTTCAACGGTGAGGGGAATCACAGGAAAACCACAGTAGAAGTGCTGAATGTGTATGATATATATTTCATTTTTATGATACCTTGTGTCAGAGTGTGTGCTTCTTTGTCGTCACCTGGTTGTCTACACTGTACCGAATGCTTTGCATCAATGATTTAAACCCATTCATATAAATTAAAAAGCATATTTGATTGTGATGGCGCAGATCTGGGCGCTGACGCTGGCCTGCCACACTGATCAGAGACTGAAGTGTTTTGTTATTGTGCTGGTCAGTGATGTGTAACATCCTCCACCACCCATCAATCTATTGACCCCCTCCCCTTCTCTCTCTCTCTCTCTCTCTCTCTCTCTCTCTCTCTCTCTCTCTCTCTCTCTCTCTCTCTGTTCTCTCTAGTGCTCTCTCTGCCTGCTCAATTGAATCAAGTCACACAGGCATATAGCATAAGAGACAGGAAATTAAGAGATCTGACTTTTAAAATAAAAGACTCACTACTATGAAACCATTTGATGAAAGATGTAGCTCAAATCTCGTTATTTGCAGTAAACTTGCTGCATATTTTAGGCACTGTTTAGGCCAGTGTATATGTATTATGTATGTTTTAGCTACATCAATAGTATGTGAATGTATGAATATGATAACTATTTTTACACTTGTCTCTGTCATATTCAATGTAGGGTGATATTGTGGCATTCTTCACATTTCTCCAACAAAATTAAGTCTAATGTCAAAACAAAAATACTGCAATATTCCTAAAGCCCTAAAAAGATTTTGAGAAGGAAATGGCAACTTTACTTTAGAACCAGAGCAGGTCCACAATATGGGAAGATGACACAAGCTGCACCAGTGGAGGGCTTTCAGGTCATGGATAATAAACTGATTGCGGCATCCACAGAACCTGTATTGGATCAAGACACACATGAGCCTTGTTGTTGTTTACATTTCGGCCTCTCTGAAACATGATCTTCTAGTTCTTTACATTAATGTAGGCACATTTCTGCAATAGAAGGAAAGGGATCACCCCGGGGAAAAGGAAACCAAGTGACTTCAGGTTAGAAGTTAATACAGAAAACGGGGTCAGACAACAAATTAACAACTAAAACAATAGTAATTTTAATATTAAAAATTAGGATATTGAGTCAAATTTCTTTAGCTTCCATCCTCTTATGAGACAATTTCTTTAAAGATGAGGGGAAGTCTTCCACGAAGGTTGTAAGTTGTAGGATGGGATGGTTACTGAGTTATTATTTATACCAGTATGCTGCTCGTTGAAGCATTTGTCCAGCTTCATCAAATACAAATATAGTTTTGAAAAAATTACTAATTTACTGGAGTGATCCAACCTTGTTTCTTTACAATGAGATGAACCTGAACCCAGGTAGAAGACCACTGTTTCCCTACTTCTGCTTCAGCCAATTCTAATGACAAAAAGGCAGACCAGTCATAGCCAACAATGTAACAGCATAGATGGAATATTTATTTGAACCGTGCCTCAATTATATTATACATTTTAGCCTGCATATTTGAATAAAACAAAATAACATACAAACAGGTTGATTGGGTGAATGGGTTCAATAAATGATTTGCAAAAAAAAAAAAGATCACAAATAATTTATTTCGAAATGCGTAAGTGATGTGTGTTATTGATTGGTCAGAGTGATACTGAAATAAGATAAACCTAAAAGTGTAATAAAGCCCATATTTAATAGGTATAGGTCATAGGTATGTTATATTGTTATATTTACATTTTGTAAAGGTGGTGAAAAAATGTAATTCAGATCAGTAGTCTAAATATTCACACGTGTGTAAACACCATCATCTCAATGGGGTTCTTGGTTGTGATACGTTGTTCAATTGTCAAGCCCATGAGAGTACAGCCAATTTTATTTTGAAAGTTGGGATCGGAAGTCTTGTCTGAGCTCCTGTGTGTTTTGACACTAGCTGCTGAGTGGCTTGTGTGTGTGTATGTGTGTGTGTATGCGTGAGTGTGTGTATGTGTGTGCGCCCGGCTTCCTGCTGCTGCTCGGTGTCCACACACCGTCCGTCTCGACAGTGTTGATCGGCTCGCCATGGCGGAAGGACGCAGAGAACATCCCCATCCTCTCCTCTCCTTACCACCGGCCAGCAAGCGACCCTGCCTGCGCCCTGCTCCCCGAGGTCCCGGCCCGGGGCCCGGCCACGGCAGCGGGTTGCCCAGCTCCCGGTATCGTTCCCCGGAGTCCCTTCTGGACTGCGCCGCGAAGGCAGTAGCGGAAAAGTGGGCCTTCGAGAGAGTAGAGGAGCGCTTCGAGCGGATCCCGGAGCCCGTCCAGCGCCGCATCGTCTACTGGTCTTTTCCCCGCAACGAGAAGGAGATATGCATGTACTCTTCGTTTCAGTGCCGAGTCGCCGGCGAGGAGGGTTCGTCGGCGGCTACCGGCGGGGCTGGGGGTGCTGGGTCCGGAGCTACAACAGCCGGCGGTGGCGGAGGTTCTGCCGCCGGTACGACGGCTACCGTGGGGGCAGCCGGAGCAGTGGGAACGGGGGACGGACTGCCTTTCCGCCGGGGTATCAGGCTGCTAGAGACCGGCTGTGTGGAAAACGTTTTACAAGTCGGTAAGTGGAATAACTCAGTGTAACCGAGGCGAAGCTCCGGGCTCAAACACTGCGGACCGTTTCCAAGTGTGTGTGCCGCTGCTGGAGCTTCACTGGGGATGATTGATGGAAGTTTTCCTGCTATCGTGGAAAGTATGCAAAGCGTCACTTTACTCAGAGAATGTATCCACACACGGGCCGGTGTGTGCTTTTTTTTTACTTTAGAAAAACATTTCCTGTCAAATTTCGACCTTTTTTTTTATCGGCCTCTCTGAAACGGGAAGCGGAGATAAGGTCGCCTGCTAGCTAAACGCTAGCCGACCAGCAGCTGTTAAAAAATTAAAGGGCTTCCTATTGTGGCTTCTCATTACTGTCGAGCTGGAGCGCTGGCGACTGCGTCTTTACCCCGTTCTGCCTTCACGTTGAAGCCTTTTTATTTGCTCTGTGTTGAGTTTTTTTTTCTTTCCTAAACTAGACGAGCCGTGTTTTTAGCACTTTCTATCAGCACTTTTCTTCCTCTCCGGGTCTCTCCGTCGACGGCCGTAGCTGGCTGGAGCTGTAACCCCGGCAGAGAGGCAGGGGGAGGCGCGGAGGAGGAGGGCTGACAGACGCGGATACAAAAGGAGCCAGCGTTTATAGCGCCGGGGCTTTATTTTTGTTTGTGCAAATTCCCCCGTTACAAAAGTCGGGTTTTTTTGTATTCCTCTCAACTCGCCATCGGTGGAGGGTGGCTTAGTCAAGGAACAAAGGCGGTTATTGGGTCTCTTATTATGATTAATCCAACGTTAATCCGGAAAAAAAAAAAATCCCCCCACAGTTTTCTGTTTATTTGCTGCCGCTGGTCGGGACTGGACAAAGAGCGCAGTCGCCACCAGCGTGGAAAATGCACGCTGCGAGTGTTTGTGTTGTGTATGTGTTTTTTCTTTTTTTTCGTTTTATTTAAAGTTAACCCATAAGTAGCTGTTCGTAACGTCGAAACTGGATTTTTTTTCGTACCCCGTACGTTAGCCCGCAAGCCCCTCTCTCGCTCTCTCTCCGTGGCTCGCAACACAAAAGGCTTCCAGTTGAAATGATCGATAAGCGTCTCGCATTTCCAGCGCTGCAGAGAGGCTGTTTCCAAACAAAGGGCCATTCCGCAAAGCTCCCATCTCCACTCACATTCTCATTAGCTGCATACCCCCGGCTCTGCACAGCCACAGAATGAGCGCAGACATCAGGGAAATTGATGAGATGAAACCGATGGGTAGTCAAACAAAAACAAAAAAAACAGCCTTTTATGGTTTCCGGGAGGATTTTTCTTAGGCCATATGGTGTGAGAGCCACTGGAGCTTGTCTGGGGTTTCATGTTGCTCCAAGGTATCTGGAGGAAGGGGGGGGGGGGGGGGGGGGGCTGCAAACTGTGGCTGCTGTGTTTCTCCATGCCTGCTGTATCTAATTGCAGCTTTTAAATGCTCATCGATTTCCACCCCATAACTAAATGAAATTTGAGTCTTATGAATATGAAAGTGATATTTGCTCTCGGGGAGATGTGTTGCCGTCTGGCCTGATAAAGTTTTTCTTTTTTTCTTTTTTTTTTTTTTTTTGCAAGTTTGAGTCTGTCTGAGAGAGTTGATGTGTTGGAACAGTTTCGTACAATCACTGGCGACGCTTTTTGTTTTTGGCTGATTGCCTCAAGGCTCCACGTTCATACCAAGAACTGCGAGGACTGTTTGTAAGCCGTAATTTTAGTGAAAGGTGCCTCAGCAGGTTAGAGTTGACGACCTGCTTTGAACACTTCCTGTCAACGCGAACACCTCAGCGGCTGAAGCCGTGTGCCTCAGCAGAACAGAACTCCATTAAAGAATTTGGAGTTTGGAGCACATAATGCCGAATATATATTCGGTAATAAAAGGAGCTGTATCTCTTTGGGTCCGAACTTCAGTTGAAATTTGAATGTTTGAAACAAAGCATACACCTGTGAGCAAACACTTCCAGTCTTACCTGCCTCGCCAGCGAATCATTTCCAATCTCCCCCCAAGGTCAGTCAAAGCAGGCAGGCACATGGTTTTGTCTTTCTGTCAACAAGACGGGCTAAATAGCTGTGTGACATCAAGATAAGATTAGGCTTTGCACACCATGGGAACCATTTACTGTGGAAGATTTACTGACTGGCTAAACAGGAGAACAATTGCTTAGTTTTTTTTTATTTTCACGACTGGATTTAGACAGGTTGGGCAACCGTCCATGTTCGTACACAATGCACTGATTAAGGATCGTGTTGCACACCTGTAAATGACGGTCTTAACATTGCTTTTCACCTGACATGTAATAATATAATAGCCTCTTAAAATAGTGACAAAACTTGTTTTTAAGGAGGGCTGCCTCACGTACTCTGTAATAGGAACATGCTGGCGAGCTGTTCAGAATGAGACGTGGCTGCGTGCTGACACATGCATGTTAAGGGTGCATGGTGTCAAATGTGGTCTCTCCTGTCTGGAGGACTGATTTTAAACTCTCGAACCACATGAAATGCATGTTGATTGTTTAGATAGAGCTCTAAGCTGCTTTCTGACATAGAAGCCAAACACTTCTTTTGGGTTAGTTTGCTTATAATCATGAATGGAGTCATCACCAATCCAGTGTGTGTCTTGCTTTAGGGGAGCTGGAACAGCTCCTTTCCAAATAGTGTCTTAGTTTCCTCCACCAAATTTGGGCAATTCTGGCACTCGTATAGTCATTCCTCTCACATTTGATTCAGTGTAATATCAGAATTACACAGCCATGATGCCATAAACAACCAGAAACACTAAAGCAAAGAGCTCACAAGCTAGGCTATCATGAGATATCAAATGCAATTTTTATTCCTTAAAGCTATCACAAGCTCAACAGGGGCTCCTGTTCCTATAAACTCATGCTTGTCTTTAGACTTGTTTTTTCCGCCACAGTTTCTCAGAATTGGTGTGCCTAGAGCCAGATCTGGAATTGCTTGTGTTTTTTCAGGTAATTACTAATGGGATCTGGTGCTAGAGAGAGGCGGGGGTGGATCTGTGATGTGCTCCTCCACTGTGCAGGACTTGACTAATTCAGCGTCTGGGTCATGGAAAGTTTATGAGCAGATTGAGAGTGTGTGAGGAGAGGAGGACAACTGTTGCCTGCTGTTTCCACAAAGAAAGACAAAGGTTTTAGCAACACAGAATCCAGTTTGTTAGAAATATGCACATCTCATTCACAGGAAGATATAGAATATGCACTGGACATGCCTCACTTGCTGTTCCGTACGGCTATAAAAGTGGGCCTGTGTGACGGCACCACCAGCAAGCTGAGTGCTGATGAAGTTGTTTTGGAAAATGAGAGTCATTTAAGTACAAACTGATAATGTTTACCATTCGAAGACATCTGTGTATGCATCATCAATTATAAAATGAGTCGACTGGTGTGTCCCTCAGATGCCCTCCACCCATGTACATTACGAGCAAAGTCCTTTCTCTGTCAGCCTCTTTTAACGGTAATACTGATGGATTGAAGGGACGTGAGCTCATCAACAACTCATCGGCCCATGTGTTTATAATAATCTACTCCTCGCTCCAAGTCATAATTAGAATAATCAAAGCTAAGCGTGCTTGTATTTGTAACCCCCCCATACACACACACGCACACATGTGCACCCAGAAGCCCCCTTGCCAGAGCCTTATAAAGTCCTCAGAGAGCGGGAGGAAGGGATATTAGAGGAGGGAGGGAAGGGGGGTTTCTTAAGCTTTGAGTCAAGCTTTGGGATTATTGGGTCATGCTTTGTTACCCAGCTGTAGAAAAACCCCTTGTTCACAGAAAGGGGGTGTGGGGGGCGGTGGGAGGGATCCGTGTGTGTATATGTGTGTGCACGGCCCCGTCTCCGCAACGTTACATAAAGCTGTAATGGGTCCCTGACGCCTTTTGAAGCACCGGTGACTCTGACAAAGCGAGGCAGCGAAGTTGAACAGGATTAAACTGTATGGGACAGTCAGTCAGTGGGCTGAAAACACTGTGAGGCTTCTTAACTCCAAACACTTCAGCTCCTGAAATGTCTTAAAGCTCCTAAAAGTGGTCCTTTAATTAGGTATCAAATATCAGTGCTGTCAAACTTCCAAAAGTTGGCGTATGAGAAGCCGGTCAGTTTTGTACTTTTTCTTAACTTGTTCTGTGATCAGATAGTTTGGGATTTTAATCCAAAATGTTCCAAATTTCGATGATTTTATTTAGGTTAAGTTCTTGTGTTTGTGTTTAGTGCTTCTTTTTTTAAATTCAAAGGAAGCTTTTGCTATCTGTATTTTTTAGGTATCAAAAAAATGTAAATTAAGTATCCAGAGTTTAAATAGAAACCCAGCACTGCTGCTTTAAGTAGCAGGAGGTGGCTGTTAGTGTTCAGAGTGTAAATCCAAAGTATATTAAAATGATGTTCTATATAAATGATGTCAAATATTATCCCTTGTGAATAACTTGGAAACAAGAAGCAATAGGAAGAGGCCAAGCAGATCATTTGATTAAATGTCCACCAGGACGGCGGCTTGTGATGATTTCTGTCAATTATGTTTTTGATGAATCGTTCAGTCTGTTAAATGTGGGGAAAATTATGTAAAAATAACAACTTGAGGTACCCATAGCCACCTTAACATTGTTTGGTTTCTATCAGCAGTGAGAAAACATCAAAGATCAGTTTGCAATGATAAAGAGAGAGAAAATAAGCTAACCAACACATTAAGAGGTTTAAAACACTGAATGTGCAGCTTTATATTTAGATTAAACAGTTATTTAAGAATATTTATTTTTTTTGGCAAAATTGATACTTTGTGATGTATTGTATTAGCTACATGTACTCTGTATTCCCTCCCACATTTTGAAGATTGTATTAGTGGTTTTTAACGTAGACGACATACCTTACCAACACAATAAATTCTGATAAAGTCTACATTAAAGTATGTAAAAGAACAGCTACTTGATCAGGTTGTTTCGCTTATTTCCCATCACGAACACAGGTTTTTAGTATTAATGGAGTCCCTATTTGCTGTCACTGTATAAACTCAGCGTTAGTTCTTGTATGATTTTCAGTTCTCAGTTTACTGAATGTGAGTGTGAGTGTACAGGAGGTGTGGGTGGTTGGTCTTGCCAGTATTTCCTCAGATGGAATTTCCTGGCAGAATGGCCGCGGGGTTCCTTGTTGTGGAAAAACTTGCGAGCCTCTGGTGTAAATCGGCTCATCGGTTGCTCAAGAGCATTGCGATAAAAGACAGAAGGAGGCGGTGAGTTCATCCTCACTTGCCTCATCTCCCATGGTTGTTCTTGACTCAATTCTCAGGACAGAGTCTTGTGACACAGATCAGTTTTTATCTGTCTATCGTCTCCCCGTTCTATAACTCTATCTGTCCTGTCATTCGGTCTCTATTTTCAATTCTAATATCTTCATCTGCTTTTCAGTATGCTTGACTCCACGTCTGCTTTCTGTCTTTCACGCTCTTTTATGTTCATCACATATTCTTCTTCTCTGTTCCTGTAACTTACATCAGTGAAAGATGACTCGTGCTTTAATCATATTCTGTCTGTAGGCTCCGGCTTAGTAAAGGGCTGTTAGTCAGCCAAGTTGGGATCTTGAGGTCTTTCCTTTCCCCCTGCGTCTCCTGCACTGGTCATGCGTGGGGCTGCTGCTGGTTGAGGAAGTGTTAGTGGTTTTGGCAGGGGGGCTGGGGGAAGCTGGAAAGAGTCAGTCATTAACTCTGTTGAGTTGACAACTAGACTCCGCGGCGTGCACCTCTACAGCGTTTACTCATGTTCTTCTAGGTAACCATGAGTAACTTCACAGGTCAGACGGACCCCCCGCATGACTTAGTGGATGGTATTATTTATATATGGTGGGAGAGAATAAATGTATATGTGCATGAGGGTTTCACTCATCCTGTGCAGTGTTTGTTCTTTAATCTAGAAACTTAATTTTATATGCATGTACACTCCTAATACTGTTAATATTATGTGAACTGTATACTTTCAGTAATACTGTTGACACCTTTTTAAAAAAAAAGTTATGTATCAGGCGTTTTTATTCAAATTGGAATTTGCTCTCATCAAGATTGAATTTTTGAGCTTTTGTTACCAATAGTTTTGTATTAACAATAGAGGATCGTTCAACTGAAATACAATTAGACAGCAACAGCTTTAGTAATTGGTTATAGAATGTAGTCATTTGTCGAAATAGCCAGAAACAGTTGAACAAAACCACCAATCTAAAGGCATCAACTGGGGCGCTTGGAAATTGTGATGGCCATTTTATATTCTAGACTAAGCATTTAATTGATAAATTGGAGTAATTATTGATGTATTTGTCATAAAGTATAAATTGAAAGGTGCAGCGTTAATATTCTTGACTGTTGACAATTTAAAGCTGCACATACTAATGTTTCTATAGTAAATGACTATAAAGTGCACCTGCTCAACTCCAAACTCCACTCCAAGTCCACTTGTCACAATGCTCCCACTGGCAGAAATGTTTAAATAATGCTGCTTTGAATTTCAGTTTTTCTGCTCGCGTCTCACTTCAAGTCGCATCTTATTTACGTGAATTTCCTAATTGTGCTTTTGTGTGTTTTAAGTGTTTCCAGTCATCCATTATGATGTTTTAGTGCGTAAGTGTAATCTAATTTCCGTTTCTTCTCGTTTTTGCTGGAAAGCCCTTAAAGCTTGAGGTGGAATAGTGCTTTATCAAACTGCTATTATTATTTAAATGCTCGTCATCACATTTAAATAAAGAAATGGTAAATTTTTTCCCTGTAAGTGTTTTAACCTTCACGGCAATATTGCAGCGGGATGCTAGAACATTAAATTGCAAAAGCACATCTTTTTTTCCCACCTTAAGTGCATTTGTTTTTATCTATTTATCCATGTATATGCACAGTAGAATCCATCCTGAGCCACAACTTTAGCCACTTAGCGCACACATGCACGTAGACACACACATACACACACTCACATGGCCTGCCTTCAACACTTCCCTAGCGCACAACACAGACAGACAATATTTAATCAGCGTAATTAATTCCATGCCCGCCACACTCGAAAAGAGAAAATCGGTAAAACAAATCGTCCCCGCACTCTTATTAGCTCTCTGAGAGGCTTGTGAAAGATGAGGCCATTAGGAAGATGCTCAGTTGTTGTATTCATCAAAGGGGAGAGGCACCTGTACACATGCGTGTGTGAGAGCGCATAAGGGCTGATTATATAAAATCATTAATCAGAGGTTGTTGTTTGAGGGCTTCCTGCTCCAGACAGCAAGGCGACCATCTGTATGTTGCATTTGAGACACAAAAAGCATGATGGAAGAGGAATAGGAAAGTGCTAATTCACAGATTCATCTTTTGTCTCAGTCTTGTTGCTAAGTGCTCTACACTTATCAGTATGAACAGTGGGTCCAGTGCTGTTATCTTGTTCACATTTCTTAGTGATTAACATCAAGTTCTGCCTGGTCCATCTGGCCACAGCTTAGTTTGTAAGACAGTTGATTGCTGAGTTTCTTTCCCAACTCGTCAAGTGCTGATGCTTGGGTTGGTGGTTGGCCTGGCCTACCGACCCAAAGCATCAGCATTTGACGACCTGTGAAACCCAAAGTATCAGTATTTAGGAATAGTTGGGAATGAGACTCGCAGTCAACTATCTTTGAACAATACATTGGCTTCATTTTTGTGTTTTTGAAGGAAGGGGAAGAGGAAGTGATCGGTTTGGGGGTTCCACAGACCACCAAGCCAGTCGTCAATAAAGACCGGCATGCAGCCATAGGCCGTAATGTTTCAAATTTTCGAAAAGGCTCGAGCCAGCTGCAATCATGTACACACAGAGGTTTGTGGGTATGTTCACAATAATGTGAAGACATTCCGCAAGCCTAATAGCCTCACTAAGCTTCATATAAACATGTTATATCATCCATCAGTGTCTGAATCTGTCATTGTCCACACCGTTTGATTTTGGAATCGGATGGTTGTTTTTACTTTCCAAAACCTAAAATCTGACTACCTCACGTAGCTTCTACCCCCACCACTGAGCGTGGCCACTTGAAACAGCTTGTTTGTTCCAAGAGTACTTGAGCTTTAAGTCTTTCTTCATCTTAGTTTTTGCAAGCTCCCGCTGTTCCCCTATCCAAACCTTTGAGTTAGAGAGCATCACTTCATTGCAGAAGAAAAAGCTCCCCTGGGAAAACAGAAATTTTAACCAGGAGCAAATGGAAAAGCTTTCATGATATGGGTATAGATATAATCAGCCCTGTCAAATCAAGTCAATTTTATTTATGTAGCCCAGTATCACAAAACACAATTTGCTTCTGAGAGCTTAACAGTCTGCACTGTGTTAATGAAACAATACAAAGTACCTAAATCGACATTGAATTAATGAAACACTGCCTATATTATAGTTTTTAAACCAAAATCCATTGAAATGGATGTATTACTTTCACAATACCTACTACTTCAAAATGCATCATACCTCCATTCTTGCTTTATCCTTCAGATGTTTTCAGCATTGTTCTAATTCTTTCCCTGTGTGTATTTCCTTCATGTGCTCTCTGTTTAAACCTGGCCTCAGGTGTTCCAGCCACATTTTTGCTGCGATTTTTCCAGCAATGCCATTTCAACTCCGGACTTGTTTGCAGCAGCAAGCAAAAATGGCATTCTTTGCCGTTGGTACAGTTTGCTCACTCTGTCCCTGAACAACAGCCCCCTTCTTTTAGTTGTATAACTGTACAACGTGTGTGTATAGAGGTTGTGTTGTATCTCTACATGTGAGAAGATAAAAACACACAGCAAACACGTTTTTACTACCCCTGTCCTGTTTTCATACCTCCCCATCCTGTGTATTGCTTTGTATGTTTTCCTCCACCTTTAGTGCTTTTACCTTGCGTAGTGGGTGTGCAATTATCAGCCAAGATCAATGGTGGCCTTGTCCTTTTAGCTTTTGAAGCCGGCAGTCTGCTGTATTCCGTTATTGCACTGTTCCACACCTGTCTTTTATTGGCTTTCTGTGTGTGTGTGTGCCTCCAAGTGTGTGTTTACTATGGTTGTTGTACACATTTGGCCCCTGTCCATGTCTCAGAGAAAGGCTGGACTTGAAAGAGACGGCTGAGGCTTGCAGACTGGACCATTATGTCCTCGTTTGGTTGTAATTGCCTAACAAATGTTGGGGAGAAAGGAGAGAAATGAACAGCCATGGAGGAGAAGGGGGTATTTGAAATGCAAAATAGACCCAAATCAAACCCTGTGCTGTGATCAGGTTGTTTGCCACATATACATGACAGTTCTATACTACTTTTTCATGTAATATAATCTCATACCTCATCCCACATGAGATTAAGTGAGGCATTTCCATAAAAATAAAAGCGATGCCTGTGGCATGGAAAACGACAGGAGGGGGAAATCCAGGATGATTCAAGTGGGGGAGGAAAGCAGTGACAGGTAGCATTGTTTAAAAGAAAACACAAAGGTAAATCTCTTGGGGGTAGACCTATTTGTGGAGTTGTTCATTTATTTGGACCCTTCACTAGTTACATGAGAGACAAAGTTATGTCTAGAACTTGAAGAAGTTTAGGCTTCAACAGTCTTGAGTAATTGAATACTCTTACCCCTGATTAAAACTTAAAGCCTCTCTTCATTTGATTGAGCCCAAATTTATTTTCCTTCATCCTTTTTTTAACTTGTTCAGGGGAAAGGCAGAACTTCCCTGCTTATAACTGCGCTGCTATTGATTACTTGATGGTTGGGTAGAAGTCATTGTTGCAGAACCCTTACTCAAGCTGTGTGTCAAGATATGTGTGTCTTTCTATCCTCTTTTTTTTTATTAGCTGCAAGCAATTTTGGACAAGGCCAACAAAGCTTAAAGGGATAGTTAAAGTGTTTTGGACATAAGATGGTGTGAGCCACGGGGCAAGTTTGCAGCTTTTTAACAGAAATGAGCAGCAGCACAAAGGGCCAGCTCACAAAAAGCATGTCCTCCTTTTTTAAACATTTCATTGAATTCAAATAGTTCTTGCCATGTTACCATTGCATGATCAGATATATGAAGCTAGTGCCAGTAGCTAGGTAGCTTAGCCTAGCCTAGCATAACAAACAGAAACCTGGCGCTATATAAAGCCAACCTACCATCAAACGCGCTTTAAAAACAAGATGCAACATGTTAATAAATTAATTTTGGTAGGTAAAAAATGTTGTATTTCCGTCTCTATAGGTTAAAAGTGCAGTCATAGAGCAGATACAATGGTTAAACCATAACATTGAAAGGATCAGGGATTTTCAGAGCAAATTATATTAGATTTGACCTTTTGCACTGTACATGATCATCTGCTGTGGCTCTCTGGGTAGGATCTGTCCGGCAGAGTCTGAGTGGAACCAGTTTTGGGGATACTGCACTGTGAATAATGTGGCCTTGTTCTCATTACAGACCTTCACAGCATGAATACAAATTATATATGGCAACGAATGGAAAAGAGCTGCTTTAACGAATCTTAAAAGTAATGTGGTTATATTTTTTTAGTTCCACATCTGTAGTATTTTGAATAGAGCACTATAGCCCTTTCCCATAATGCTTTGCTTTGTGCTAGGTAGTCCGGATTGTTTCTTGATCTCAATGCTGATGCCTTCCATCTTTCTTTTGAATGCACTGAATTGGGTGCTTTATTGTGTTGCCGTTCTCCACTTGAAATGGCTAGCTGTAGATCATAGATATCAGACTCTGATAGTCATCACTCCTCTTTTGAATACACACACAGTTGTGTATTGCAGCGAGTGCCTGTATCCTATGTGCTTTTCCAATCTCAGCAGCACTCAAAGCCCCTCTCAACAACAGTGCAATTACTGCCAACAAGACAGACGAGGGCCCATAGGAGTCCATTGTGTGTGAGACATCCATTATAGTTGGATTAGAAACTATTTCCATACATTTGGATGACTTTGATCTCAGGAAATGAGAGTCAACTACCATGCCGCATATCTTTTTAAATTCCTTCTGCATGTGTGCAGCTTATTATTGTCATGGCTTACAGATGTGCTCGTTCTCTTAATAGCTGTGTCATGTTCCTTTGAGGATGAAAACATTTTCTGTCTGCTGTATTTGATATGCGATTTGTCAGCAGTGACCACTTCAAGTGATTTGATCTTTTCTGACTGCTAAGGTTTCTCTCCCCCTGGTCATCTTTCGCTTTTCATTGCTCCCTTTCTCTCCCCAAACGTGTGGATAAGGTTTTAAAGGAAGCACTTAGCGCTAAAACTACGAATAATTATATCACTTAGAGACCAAGTCCCCTATTATGGTGATTCAGACTGTCAGTGTGCATTAGCAAATGGGCCAGGGCCTCCTGTGTGGCAGAATTATTCTGAGTCGTTCGCTGTGTGAATCTGAAATGTGACCAGCATTTCAGTCTTTAACCCCCTAAATGTCCTAAATAGTCTCGGCCACTCCCATTTTCCTGTGTGTTCTACTTTATCAGTCTGTCTCTGTAGTTACGTTTACATACAGCTGCCAACAATAAAGTAAAACCACCTCAGTGAATTGATTAGTACTGCATTCAGCTGATCCTGATCACAACTCGTATCCATTTAAACATGATGATTTGTACATTGGATCAGTAGCATCTCTTTGCTTTCTGGAGATTCATGGCAGTCCTTAAACCAAATGAAATCCTGAAGTCCTGCTCAACCATAACATTTAAAACAAACTGTTGCAACCTACTATATAACATAATACCAGCTATTAAACAGCTTGATTTAAATTATTAAAGGATACACTAACTAGTACAACTAAGTTTACTTCTGTAACTGTGGACACCATTCCTGTAAGTGATAATAACTATGTACTAACCAAGCTGCTTTCATTACAATTTTGGCATTCCAGGGCAGCAGAAGAAGCTGTAAAACATATAGGTGACATAGGTCTGAAAAAGTTGTCATGGCTATCTTGCAAGCAAACAATTGCTTACTTATACCTCAAGCAGACATTGAGCAATATTAGCTCATGTGGAATCTAATCTAGCCACCTTATTAATTTAAGAAGTGTTAGCTTTCTCAAACTCTTTAGGTCTCCTTAAATTCATTTTGCTGATATATGCGCTAGCTAGCTGCTAAATGTGTTAGTTACTTAGCTAAAGGGAAGTTGGACTGAACGAGAGGTTAACAGGTTTAAAACACAAACCCAGGTTAGCTTAACTAACTTTGAAGAGAAAGCAAAGTTGCAATTCAAGTATTTTCCCGAAGTCTCCATTGTGAACATCCATCTCAGATTGACATCCTGGTTCAGCTTATGCCGACCACACTTGCTGTGGTTCTGTGCACACAGTTTTTGTGGCTATTAGTGATAATCTGGTAAATGCTAATGATTAGATGTCCTCCAAATAAAATGATTCAGATAAGCTCGCCAAACTGTTTGCCTTTTTACGACCTGTCACCTTGTAACATTTGTTGGCCATTTCTCGCACTATGTAAGTAAAACTCAATCTCATCCATGGGAGTAAACTTCCCATTTTGTGGTTAAAAAAATTAGATCGGGTTCAGTTAAAACCGTACGTACATTTTTTTTCAAACTTCAACAACCATCGGCCCTTTTATTACAATTCTGAGAGGATGTATGTATCCCATCAGCCTTTCCCTCACTCTGACTCACCTAGCTACTCTGTAAGAGGTTGTGTTGCTCTGTTGATGGCCTCTTCCTCCATGAGAGCCAGGCAGCTGAGGACAGAGTCGTCCGCTGGAGCGTGGAAGTTGCCTCCTCAGCACTTGTTAATTGAACGCTGCATTAATGTGAATCACCCCAGTTTACCTTTTTTCTCTCCACATCATTTTGCTGTATTTCCCACCATTTCTGTCCTCCTTCCTCTGTCTGTCCGCCTGCCGCCCTCTCCACTTTATCTCCCTGCCTGCTAATAACAGCACTCTGTGTGGGTTTCTTTAGTGGAAGGCCTGCTATGGCCCATTAGGCTGCAGCCTCGCCGACAAATGAATGGTAAGACTGGCTGCAGAGAGAGGAGGAGGAGGAGGACAGGAGGCGAGGATGAAAAAGGGCCGGGGCAGCTATGGGATGGGTGGGAAAAGACAAGAAGGCGAGGGGGGGGAGAGGGAACGAGACAGAAGAGAGGGAGAAGAGGGTGTGAAGGAAGGAAGGAGGGAGAGGAAGGAGGAAGATGAGAGCTGAAAGGCAAATGTACAAGTACATAACCAACCTGTCACCTCTGGCTCTCCCTTCCCCCTTCACACACACACACACACGCACACACACACACACACACACACACACACACACACACACACACACACACACACACCACAGTCACAAAAAAGCCAAAGGGGAGGGAGGGACCTCATTAGGCTCTCAGCAGTCCATCACACACAGGGAGAGAGAGAGCAAGGGAGAGAGACTACTGAGATCTATGGTGGGGGAGGGGGATGCCCTTAGAAAAGAAGGGAGCAGAGGGAGGGATGAAATTGAATTGATAGGAGCAGTCAAGTGCAGCCACACACACACACACACACACACACACACACACACACACACACACACACACACACACAGGGGACAGAAGAGGACAAGCTCCCACCCCACGCACCCACACCCACCCACACACACACACAGGTCCCCTCTATGCAACATGATTAATGTGGTCAACAGCCGTGAGGATCAGTCTGGTCGAGACCTCTCAACCTTTTTACACACATGTATGCGCACCCACACAGACACAGACACAGACAGACAGACAGACACACACACACACACACACACACACACACACACACACACACACACACACACACACACACACACACAATGTTGCCCTCCTCCTCTTTAAGTGTCTCCGTGCCCTTTTCTTGCCCGTCTATTCACACACCCTCCTCACCCCTCTTCCATCGCGCACCCAAACAAAGATGGAGGAACCAGACAGAGTGGATGTTTTTTTTTTGTCCAGCGTTCCTTTAGACTGGCATAAGTCTGGCATCATTTCCACTCAATTCTAAAGGCCTATTATGTATAAAATTAAGTGGGCATGGCAGGTGCTGAATGCCCAATTTTATGCATGTAAAAAAAACATTGTGATGACCCCTACCACCATGAATGCAACTAATCATACTTTAGCCACATTCAGCTGCGAAACAGCGGATGGGAATGCAGCTAGATTTGAATTGGTTGAGAAAGTAAAGGAGAATCTTTTACACTTTTGAGAATTGACGTGCTTTGTCACGTAATGCAGGTATCCAGGCATGGAAATGTCCATTGATGGGCAATTTAGCCAGCTGTGACTAATACTGATAACAATGAGGGAAATGTTCATCACTTATTGGCAAAAATACCATGTGATCAGCAGGTTTCAGAGAAGTGGAAGTGTTGCAGCATGTTCTTTAAATTGCTGGGAAACAGCTAGGAAGAAAGACTTCACTGGCTTCTTCCTTCCTTCAGGACGGGAACACAAGTTATTTTCTTCAGCTCAGGAATATCAGCCTGGCACTGAATAGTTTATGAAGTTGCACTTGCCATTTAGAAGAGCAATGGGAACATGACGTGTACTTAGTACTAGTAGTGTTTTTGGTTTTACATCCACTGGTATTTGACCTATTTAGATGCAGTTTAGTGTAGAAAATGGCATTAACTGCAGAGAGATGTAGCTTTTTTGACAGTCATGTTATCTCAGCACAGGTCAGCGCCACTCACGAATATTTAAACCCTAACTAACAAAACGTGTTTTTTATTAAACAAAAAGTACTGGGATATTAAAACTAGCAGAAAGAAACCTCACTGACCTCACAAATGAACCACTGTTAAAGGAGCACTATGTAGTTTTGGAAAAGAAATGTAAACTCGGGAATGTAATATGGCAGTAATAAAAACACAGAAGTATATTTTTTTGAAATATTTATTTAATTTGCTTCAATAACTGAATGAAGCTGAGCTGTCCTCGGGGTTGTCGGGTCCCCAGAATGCAGTTTGGAACTCGAAAGGTGGCTACTTACAAGATTCCTGAAAATATATTAACAAAGTAAATGAATACAATTGTTTTGTCCCTTTGATGACAGTTTGGTTATTACTTTATTCAGTCTGCAAAATCAGTGAATGCAGATATTTTCTTATCTGGTTTAAAATGTCTTCCCAAAAAACTACTGTGCACCTTTGATGGGGGACAAGAGCTGTTCGAACAGTTGACCAAGCCCTTTGCCAAACATCAGTTCCTGGGCTCTGCTGTACTCCGAGCCGACTGGCACACACACGGAGAGACAAATTCAGGTCTCTGTACAGCTGTAAATAAATTTCCACAGATAGATAATGAACAAATGGATCCTGGGTAAAAACCCTCTTGCTAATGCAGCTGTTTGAAACATTACCTTTGTAAGATGGCCTCAAGATGTTTGAACCCAAACCACTTAAACTGTCAGTTCAGATGAGGCCAGTAAACTGTCCATCACTGGAAGCACATAATAGGTTACTAAATGTCCACTTTAAGGCTGTGAATTATTTCCTGTTCCTTTGCTGTGTGTCTCGGCCTGTGTGTGTGTGTGTGTGTGTCTGTGTGAGTGTGTGTGTGTGTCCAAGCGTGGGCATATATCAGTGAATACAGGGTTTCTAGTAGTTGTCATGCTGTAATAGGATTAGGTGCCTTCTGTAGTGCCTTACACCACAGGACCATTGTAGTGTGTGGGTGTGTATCTGTGTGAGTGCTGGGGTCCATTGGTGGAGTTTTGTCTCTGGGGGTCCTGCTCTGTCCTGTAAACTGAGGGGAGCCGTGTACGTGCGTGCGCGTGTGTGTGTGTGTGTGCGCGTGTGTGTGTGTGTGTCTCATTTTTGGGTGTTAAGTTAAAGTTTTGTCTTTTATTTACACTATCTTTTTTTAGATTTGTTGTTTCTGGCTTTACTTTCAGTCCTGACCTTGACGGAGACTGTGTTGAATGCAGAAAAAGATACAACATCCCATCTGAATTCTTCTCCCCCTGCCTTCCCCCCCTTTATCTCTGTGTTCCCCTCTCCAACACACACACACACACACACACACACACACACACACACACACACACACACACACACACACACACACACAGAGAGAGAGAGCGTGATCTGTAAGTTCACTTCTTTTTTGATTTTAAAGTCTAATTTTCACCTAGTTAAATTTTGCCTCAAAAATGGGAGCATGTGGCACGCTAAGCACTTTTTCTGCCATGGCAGCAGAAAGGAAATCTTTGTGTGTATATGTACTGTGCGCGCGTGTGTGCGTGTGTGTGTGTGTGTGTGTGTGTGTGTGTGTAACTAAATCAGCGTTCAAAGTGTTGTGCGTTATCAGTGGGATGAAACACCACTGCTGTAACAATGGGATTAAAGCTGCGCTTATGAAAGAAGCAATTAAATGGTATCTTATCTCATCTGCTTCTAACACCAAAAAGCACTTTCATATTCTCAAGTTTTTCCTCCTCCTCTTCTCCGGAGGCATCTGCAGGTCCCAACAGACATTGCTGATTGGAGGACAGCCAAACCGTTCCTTCATCTGATTGGTTAATTGAAAACGTCAAACGTAGATGTGCTATACAACTTTTTGACTAATTTAATTCCTTTTTCTGTGCCGCTGCTGAATATAATTATTGCCTTTTCATATAAATACATTCTATTTTGCAGCACTTGCTGTAATACGAGAATACATTTACTCTTAATTTACTGTTTCTGGTGTTTGATCAGTTGTGAAATCAGAACAACAAAAAATGTTGAGGCCCATAACTACATATGAAGTTTCATCCATTTAATTTAGGTCTCTAGAAGAACATGTTGACATGATGTAGTGTTAAAACCTGTTATGTTTCTCATACTGTCCATTGCAGTAGCACCTGTGTTTATTCTCTGTTTTAGTGCCTGTCTCTTTAACTCCCCTCTCACAAAATGTCCAGTCTGCCCTGATTGGTCCGTTCACACAGGCCTGAGCAGGCGCTGCCCACCATGTTTCCACATCAGCTCTGAAGTGTTGTTTGCGATTTTGGATTTCCCATTTTCTACAACCCTTAAGTTGTAGCTTTATGTACAGGCGGATGCAATGCCATGTATGTCATGAAAAGACTTCAGAAGTATGTCTCAGAAGTGACATGGAGATCTCAAAAGTCACTTACGTCTTCGTGTTTTTTGTTTCCTTGCTTGATTTAGAAAAATCAGTGACGTTTAAAAATAGGTTCGCTCAGCTGTTTGGTGCACCTGCTGGTGTTACAGTATTCATATTCATTACAGAACATGTTCCGAGGTAACAAATGAGCTGATTTCAGGGCTTTTAAAGCAGCATTATGCAACAATAAACCGACATTACTCTTCACCAAGTTCACCCTTACCTCGCCGCCCTTAGTCTTTCCACTTTTGCGATGAAAAAAAGTGGCTAACAGGCATATTCATGGCTATTACCTTTAATCATCTCTCATCTCTTCATTCAGAGTGGACGGGTGGAGAAGAGAACAGACGAGAGAAAAGCAAAGGGATGTAGCGTCTGGTTGGCTGTGTGATTGAAGAGGGTTTGTCAGGATAATTCTGTCTGATTGGAGTCCCTGTCTCCTTTCTGTTGTGGCGAGTGTCAGGGCTGCTACTTAACCTTGACTTGGCCTCTTTGTCCTCCGAGTTATCCCTCTCTGTCTCCTTTCCTCCTTTCCTGCGATGTCCATCGAGGCCCAAGTCTGACATTATAGAGCCAGCAGAGATGTAGCTTTCTCTGGGTGGCAGTGACAAATTTGACAACAAGACAGAGCAAGAATTATTTTGGCCACTTTGTTCTTTTAATGCTTTGGGTTTAAGATTAGATTTAGGAATACGTTCACATATGGTAGTGAACAATCTCTAGTTGGTGTGTGTCTTAGAGAGACTTTTCCATCAGACTGAATGTGACGTCCGAGCCAACACGAGGTACAGAAGCAGCCCGCATCCAGCAGCTGATTGCAGTCTGTTTTCAGCACAAGCCTTTTTTTTGCAGTTGGATGGTCTCCTAGGGCCGTGCAGATTGTGTTTCACTGACCTGACCTTGTTGCTCTGCAGCTGATGGGCTTTTGGTGAAAGAAGTTACTAAAAGGAATTTGAGTCCAGCTGTAAAACTTTCTGAATCTTTAAAAAAAAAGGAGAGCCGTTTCCTGTTTTCATCTTACAAACGTGGCAACCTTAATGTGATGATGAGTTCCTTCATCACCTATCACCTTTGTTTAGCAACAAGTCATCACAATCTTTTTTTTGAATGTGAGACAGAACAGCTGCCAGGGGGGCCGTGATTTACATAGCAATTAAATGTTTGTGTTTTGCTTTCCATAAAAGGATAGTCCACGCTGATCTAAGGATGATCTAAAGGTTGGTTAAGAAAGTAAAATGTCTCGTCGGGCTTACAATTTTCTTGCCAGCCAATGGTTGCAAGTCAAGTATCCCTTCTCCTTCTAGCTCTCCAGCTGCTTAATGCTCTATTATTTTCACTAGCTGGTTGCTAACTTTACAGTGGGTTTATCACAACACAGTATTTATGAGAAAACTCTTACCACTGCTGGAGACGAGGTTCATGAGAGCACCGAGGCGGAACCAAGACCGTAAAAATTGCGAGCCAGAAAACCAAACCAACCACTGAGACATTTGATCCATTGTTAGAATAGATATTTTATTAAGTGCAGATTGAATGCTGTTGTACGAATTGAAAATAAACGCTATACAAGCTAAAACAGTCCTTTGAATAGATGTGTAGTTTGGCTGATCATTCTTAAATCGTGGATCGTTACCACGTGCAGTGGCTGTGCTGGGTGCAGTGAGCAGCGTTCTCTTGGTTTTGGGGTCATGAGACAGACAGCAGCAGAGGCCCCACAGTAACAGATGCCTGTTCACATTCATGACTATTAGCTGCTTCCCCTGTGGCCGCCACACTATCCAGATATCAGCTCATACACACAGCACGCAACGCGCTCTCACGCACACACACTACACTGTGGCTTTTAATGCAATCGCAATACTGTTCCCATACACACTAAACTAACAGTATTTAACTCCACTCACACACTCTGCATACACTGACTGACCCCGTCCCACATCCCCAGGGGGGTTGCCATGCTATTTAACCACTGCTTTTGTTGCAGGGGTCTATAGCTGAGCCAGGCACACCTTTTAACTTACAAAGAGCATTTCAGTTGGAAGCCAGTGGTTACTGGGGCCCGGGGCCACTGTCCCATGTGTGTCTCATGGTGGGAAAACCAAAAGACTATGATCAGACCCTTCTCAATTGTCCAGTTCCTGCTCTTTTCATTTTCTTTCTATCCTCCTTCTCCCCACCTTTCTTTGCAGCCTAAGCTAAACTAATTCCCGTCAAAACACCCCGCAGCTTTGCCCCTTGCACCGTCCAGCTTGTCTGCCTCAAAGCGGGGGTTTACTGTTGCCTGAAGTATTGTGTGAATCAACAAATAAAAATAAAAGCTGCCCACTGGTGTTTTGAAATGTGGTTGCTATGCATGCCAGTTAGGAGAACCTTTGGTCGTCTGACTCGGCGTATTGAATCTCCGAGGTGAAACCAGGCACTAGTTTTAGTGTGTTGCCAGGTGACTGATTCAGCAGGCTCAATAGACAGCAGCGCAACTGTAGATGACTAGTTAGTAGGAGGCTGAAGAATGCTTTTGATATCAAATACCACAGAGCCAAGAAAGAGTCATTTTTCCAAAAGCCAAGAAAGGCCACGCAGGGCTTGCCAGGACCAGCTCTAAATGCTGCTGGCACTCAGTGAAAACCTGTTACTTTATTGTGTGAAGCTACATTCCCCATGGCAACAAGGTACAGAGATGAATCCCGTAAATGAGGTAAAATCTCTTGAAATCTGGAGGTGCGGCCCTCCTTGGAATCAAGGTTGAAGACCAAAGCCTTACATCATCCAGTGTGAGGAGCTGATCTTGTCAATCTGTATATTTAATAAGCAAAAATATGTTTGTTTTTTTCCAGTTAGTCAAATCTTACCTGACCGCTGGCTGACAAAATCACAGAATTCAAGACGTCAGCTGCTCTTAGAAACTGTGTGGGACATTTTCAAGACTAAACAAATTATTGATCAACAGAAAAAGTAATAAACATATTAATCACAACGTATATCCTATAAATGTTGTTAATTTGAAAACTGGTTTTCAATCCACCACTTCCTGATTGGAGTGGATAATCGGGACAGACTACAAGGTAAAACAACATACAGTATTCGATAACCTGTTGGCTTCCATTATATAACAGCTAATTCTGGGAAGCGGGCGAATGCTAACCTGAGCCATCAGGTTATAAAATATGTTGTTTTCTGAATTATGACATGATGTCCCTTCCAGATTTTCACTATGAAAAACGCAATGTGTAATATGTAGTGACTGTGAAGAATATGAAAAATTAAAATCAAACCACGAACTATCAGCAGAGTAATGTAGCTGTAGCAGTAGTTGTCGAACGCTAAACTCCATTTATTGGCGATGAATATTTTCTTTCTTCCTCTTGGCCTCTTTCTGTCTTTGTAGTCAAGTCTCTCTCCCTGCTCCCTGCAGTATTGTGTCATGGCTGTCTGCAAACTTAGGGGGGAGTTCCCCCAGTCGTCTGTCTCTTCTCCCTAAGGTCCTCACACTGAAAGGACCTCTTCTTTTGTCATAAATACTGTGTGTGTGTGTGTGTGTGTGTGTGTGTGTGTGTGTGTGTGTGCGCGCGCACACTCACACACACGCAAGGACAGGCTGCTGTGACATTTCTATTGAGTTCAAAGCAGAGAGGAGTGTTTATGACACCAGAAAGCAGCTATAAGATCTCAGTGTCTGAATCTGTCACTCTTTCACACACTCCATGAACCTGCCTCACCCCCGAGCTTGAAAACTTAGAGGCTCTCTTTGTTGGCCATTTGCCGGTCCATCATTGTATTTCAGGTATTTCATTCCTAGCTTATTATAGAAACGCAGTCAATTGGCTTTTTTTTCTAAAAAAAAAAATAAAAAAAATACAACAAGAGACATTTGAGCTGCCAGCGGGGCTAGGTTTCCACCCAGGCACACAGACACTCAAACAGTCCTGAGTATGTATTCACAGAACTGATCAGGCATTTGTTCCCCGTGGCTTTAAAGTGAGACTGGGCTGTTTTGCGTCAAAGGAAAGGTATTTTCATTCATACTGGGGCAGGTTTGGGGCATTGTAATAACAGCTATGCACGAACACACACTGAAGTCACTGTGTGTGAATGACTGTACAAGAAAGGAAAACTCTACCTGATCATCTTTCTTTTAATATCTACCTTTCACCACCCTCGTTTTATAGTTTCACTCTCTTCTGAGGGCGTTTGCACCAGTGGTTCATCACCAGAATACTTTGCCTTGTGTGTCTGTCTTAATCTATCTGTGTGTGAAGAACTGTGTGTACTTTTGTATCCACTTAGGTCGGTTTTAAGTGTCAATTTATCTCAGCCAGCCTTTACATGAACATTGGTGATTGTGTGTAAAAGGAACAAAGCACATAAATACAAACCTTGAGGTGCCGACAAAAGGCTCACAGCATAGTTGTGTGTTGGTCCAAAGGGCTAGTGAGAAAAAGCGCACCAAGAATACTAGTTTGAACATTTATAACACACACAGAAACAACTCAGCAGTTTTAAATGTTTGGCTGTAGAAATCATGGCAGCTGTAGTTGTACAGTTAGCATAATGCTACAAGCCCCATGCTACGAGGTATTCTACTTGGGTTACATTGGAACGTATTTAATTGGCCAACGTAGTGCATCGCCTTAGAAGTTGCAATGTCATATGGCAAGACTTGAGTCTGCATCAACAGTTTTGCTGATGATACTGTTTTCTTGCTGAGAGCGGAAAAATCCCTGATATTTCTTTGACTTTATTGATGGCGCACATGTTACGCCGCAGTGCTAATGTTGGTCTAGATACAACCTAAGGAGAGTCAAAGGCGTTTTCCATCAGGCTGTTCGCTCATTAAATCTGATTGAATTTATATGAGCTTAGAGAAGTGGCCCGTCCAGAGAACCACTAGCTTTATTTTCAACAGGGTAATTCAACTATAAACTAAAACAGGAAGTTCACTTCACAAAGTGTTTGCACTGTCAGACAGGTTCTCTGTGGGTTTTATACTTTGTAGATTCTCTCCATAATTTCCACTGGGAGTCTGAAACTTTAATGGCCCCTGTGGGTAAAGTGGCTCTGATCACAGATTTACCCTGTGCACCACCATGCATTACATTACTTTTAGCATTTAGTCGAGGCTCTTACCCAGGCAGACCTATAATGGTTTGTCACTGTCAGATAAAGTCTTTTATTTTTTCAGTTTTGGGAAAGCACAGTGTTTACTTGGCCTTATATCCTTTTTAAATGAGGAGAGAAAACTACAACCCCTCCCAGTGTTTTCTGCTAATTTAAACGAGAGCAGGCAGTGCCTGTGAGCTCGCCGGCCTCCATGCAGGGCTGTCGCCGAGCACTCTGCACTGTCTTTCCAAGCTCTATTCATTAATTCATTTCTTATTGGGACGAAGATAACAGGATTAGTGCTCCAAGCATCCAGGAGTCAGCAGGGAGGGAGGGGGACCCTTTAACCCTCTTCCCTCCTGCAGACAATGACTGTGTGTGTGTGTGTGTGTGTGTTTTCGTGGGTGTTTTCGTGTGGGTGTGTGTTTGTGTCCTTGCCAGATGGGACCAGTGCTTCTTCCAACTAAGAAAATCAGCAACACACACATGCATAGAAACACACATTCTCCAGCTCTCATCCTCCTTCTGGTTTGTGTCCAATCATCCACTTCTCTCTATTGTCTGCTGGCTTCCAGCAGAGCTATGTTGACAAAGCCAAATATCACAATGTTTCTCAACAAATGCTCTCCTTAATATTTAGTATTGTTGATACTATGATGATATTTTATGGATAGCAGACAATTCAGATGCCAACCTTTTTTTTCTTCTTTTTTTACCTCACCTGGAGATGACCATGTATTGTAAAAGACATTCATAGTAAATTTAATTTAGCTAGAACATATCTTGGCTTATAGCTTCATATCAATATTCTATTTGTATCTGATCAAGCTTGAAACAAGTTCCTTGTAAGAACTGCAAGTAATAGCCGCTTATAATTAGCTTCATTATCATTATAAAAATATATTAACATATTAACATTTCAATACATTATACTCACTAAACATAAAGTTGCAAAATGGTTGACAGCCGGATGGAAGCTCCTGGTTGTCAAAGCCTTTGCATAAAAACGTGCAGAGAGAAGTTAATTATGACTCCCAAGGTGCATTTTGATAAGAAGCATCCAATCACCAGTGGCTACTCTCAAAAGAAAGCATTTGAATTTGAATTTACAGCAGCACAAAATATTTACAGAAAAACCAGCGGCTCCCTCCGCTAAGTAAATTGATCACTCAAATGCACTGCAAGAACAAATTTAAAGGCACTGTTGTAATTTCCTTCCTAAATTCGGCCTGATATAACACGTATTTTTGTCGTAATCCCACCACCACCGTTAATGTGGTAAATGGCTGTAGAAAAGTAGTCAGTGGAGTTTTCCTTTATCGCCCAGTAAACTTAAAATATACTTTGGGGGATAGGACTGCAACTGCTGGTTGTTTTTAATGAATAGATTCATCGTTTAGTCAACGAAATGTCAAAAAAATGAAGGAAAGGAACCACAGTTTCCAAGAGCCCAATGTGACATCCTCACATTGCTGCTTTTGTCCAACCCAAAACTGTTAATTTACCATCATAAATATCAAAGAACAGCAGCATAGCCTTACATTTACATTACAGAAGCTTGAACCAGCATATTTGCTTCAAAAGTGACTTGAATAATCAACCCATTATCAAAAGAGTTGGCAATAAATTTGTTCTTTCGACTGACTAATTGATCGGCTAAACTTGCAGCTCTACTTTGGGGTAAGGTGTCTTGTCGAGGACGCTTTGATTGACACCAGTGATTAAACTGCCGACCCCGCAGCAGTGCGACGACCTGATCTACCTTCGGTGACACATCTCCCTCTCTCAGAGCCCAGTTTACTGCCCTGTTATATGTTAGAAAGCTGAAGCAGAGTCCACAGAAAATATAGACCCAGTGGTACACACACACACACAAAAAACTGGCTAATAATGTCTTATTAATCTCATGATTCATCTGATCTGTACACGAGCAGGTCATCGCATTAAAACACTGCTCCGTCGCCTTATTTGATCTTCAGTTTGCTCTCCATCGCTCCTCTTTCACAGCAACGCCTCCTCCTCCTCTTCTTACTCGTCCTCCCCCTCCCTCCCACCCTCCCTCTGTTGAGACAGAGTCTATTGCCTCCTCTCACTGTTACTGTGGAGAAACCGGCAGCATGCGTCCCAGGAATGCAAGCATACACACATTCCTACGCACATAGACACACACACACGTACACACGTACACACACACACACACACATGCTCACTCACAACCACCCGATGCCCTGCCAGCTTTGCGGGTCATTGTATTTGGCACGTGGCCACTATCTCTCCTACATTACACACACACACACACACACACACTTATCACACACACAAAACACACACTCGCCCCTTGCCTGACTCCTGCCTTGGCAGACAGCTCCTGCTGAGTAAGGAGGCCCTCGCTCTCTCTCTCTCTTTCTTCCTCACTTGCTCTCTCTTTTTGTACCTCTGGTTTCTTTTCAGACCAGCCTCCTCTCCTTCTGTGTTCCCTTTATGTCCACACAGTAGTCTCATTTCATCTCTTCCCACATATTTACCACCTCGTCAACCTGCAGAGGATAAGTAAACCAAAGGCACTCCCATTTTCGCCCATTTTCCCGACGCCAGCCCCCGTCCTATCAAATCCTTCAAAAGGTTTTACTGTGTTGCAGCGTCGCTAAGCCTCACCGCATGCTTTTGAATTGACACGTTGTAACTGGATGTGAAGATTTAACTCTGGCCATTAGTCATGTCGTTATTCCCCTGCTGGCAGTGATGTCTCAACGGCTAAGAATTAGAGGTGGGGCATCGGGGATTCAAGCAGCTACATTTAGCCTTAAGATATAGACGATATTTCACAATGGCTGGTAGTGTATGGCCAGACTTGCCCAATCACAGTGACACACAATCATTACAGATGTAGGTGCTGTAAAAAACCAGAGTATATATATTATATGAGCGACCTGAGTATGTAGTCACTGCTTTGGCATCGATTTAGCAACACTTTGGTTACAGCACCACTACGCCGACCATTGTTCAAACTCTGCATGCCAGCCGATGATTAAGGGATATGTACGTTGAATGACGTGTGAGTCACAGGGACAAGTGATAAGCTGTTTGCTTACTGTAAACTGTACAATGACCGCTGTTCTGTAAGCCATATGAATAATAACAGTATTTAGGGCCACGCAAAAAAATGGGGGAGGGTGTGTTCTCTACTTACCACTCTGTCCTGCCTCAGATGATTGCACTTACAGGCTGATGAGAAATACAGTATAACTCCTGCCAGCTCATTCATTAAGGAGGAATATTTTGAGGGTTAATAAACTTGCCGTCCTTCAAGAAACCTTTATGTTTTGCCCTCATTCGCCTGGTGCTGGATGCTTTTAGGTGACTTTCTGTTAAGACGATCCTAGCGCTGCAACAATTGATTGGTCAGTTGTCTTTTTAAGTTAACTGGCAGATATTTTGATTGTACATGAACTGTTTTGTACAATGTCTAAAGAAAAAATGTCAATGTTCTCTGAATCCAGCCTGTTGAGTGATAATATATTTTCTGGTTTCTTTATTCTGCTGTGACAGTAAATGGAAGGTCTTTGGGTTTTGTATAAAACAGAAAATTTGAGGAGGCAGACAAATTTTTCACCATTTTCAGGTATTTTATAGATGTACAACTACAAACCAAACCCCCAAATTCCACAGGGTACAACTGTGTTGCTTTCCAGCCGTGACGCAGCTGCCGGAAATGATGACGGCCACTATAATCTGAGCAAGTCAACAATATCAGGCAGGCTCAGGCTCTCGGTGTAGTATAAAGCCTTGTGGAGGACGAAACAAAACCGTGTTGCGCACGTGAGATCATAGAGAGGTGACTGGAATCAAGGCGCAAGTCTGCAGTCGAACTGATTGTCGACGTCTCCTTGCTGATGACTGGCTTCTAATCTGTGTCGCCAACAGTTTTAATCAGCAGTTGATCACACGGAACAATAATCTTTTGTTCAGGAACAATGTCCTTGATAAGGCTTTATCTGCTTCTGGGTGGCAGTTTGGAGTTTCACTACAGGAAATATGTAAAAACCAATGTCAAGATGTACTGCACTGGTTTTAGTAAGCTGGTGCCAGCTGTGTCTCATTGATGCCATCAAGATATGTCGCCTACATTTCTGTTAGCAAGCTAGTTAATTTGTCCAACATGGAGTCAGGAAGATGTAAAGAATGATAATGGCAAGTAAAATTGACCAGTGTCTGCATAGTTACACACTCATTAGTAAATCCTTTTCACGGGGAACCACATGAGACAAGGACTGTGTTTACTAATGCAAGTGTTTGCATTATTGAGTGGTGTTTATCCTTCATTAGGCTAGAACTTGTTAAGCCTTTACTCACAAGTTCAAGTCAGTTTTCTGAACCCACAAACACTTACAACCCACCACTACACTACACTCGAGGTAAAAGCCTGCCCCAAATATTGGTCCAGCTCCCTCCACACCAGAGTCTCATTCAAGCTCCTCTGTGTTCCTTTTCCCACTCTTGTTTCCAAGATGAAAAGAGGACCCTGTTGTGTTTGTGTGGTGTAGCCCACCACTGCCTCTTTTCATTGGGACCTGATGAACAGAACTTGTTTTAAGTGTCAAGCCTCTCTATAGCTACACTTTTCTTTATACCTGAGAAGAGAGGGAGGAATTGTGTGTGTGTGTGTATGTGTGTGTGTGTGTGTGTGTGTGTGTGCATCTGTGTGTGTGTGTCTTTACGTCTGCATGTCTATGTGTGCGTTTCATTGTCATGCCAAGGACAAGCGGGCTCGTCCCGTGCCAAGTGGTGCCAAGCCAGCTGGCTGTCGCTCATGCTTTTGTTTTGTGCTATGCTCAGTATTCAGCCCACGACACACATTGTTGTGAAGAGCCTTTCGCTCGCCCTCCGTTGTCCCTTTTTGTGTGTGTGTGTGTGTAGGTGTGTGTGTGTGTGTGTGTGTGTGTGTGTGTGTGTGTGTGTGTCTTTTATGGCAGTGACCTTGATGTGGGGAGAAAACTAGAAACAAGAGTGGGCCAATAGAGAGCAATAGAGAATTAGAAATGAATTGCTGCGACATGTAATTACCTATTTAATATTCACTGATGTTTGACTTTGGATGTACAGTAACCCTGGTTCCCGTCTGTTGTTACATCAAAGAGGTGAAGGGGCGCTGCTTGGCTTTGTGGTGAGAACCTGTTCAGGAAAACTGTTGCTTGATATCTCATATGGGGCTCTCCACTGGTCAATGGGATGTGAGGTAGAAATATACTCTAAATGATTAGTTAACAGATTTATATTTGAAAGAGGATGTTGAAGAGCACCATTTCCTTACTGATCAAGTTGATCAAGCTGTAAAACGAAGCTGCAAGTGTGTCGGTATGCTTCAATTTACGTGCTTTTCGGAAATCTCAGTGAAACGTGATTCAGCAGTCATTTTGCCCTTGCCTCAGGGTTTTCCTTTTTTCAGCTAGTATGAAGATTTTTGCCTACAGACACATTCAGACAACTGCCTGTAACCCTAAGAACGAGTTGGCTTGAAGCATACTAGATCCTAAAGGCCAAGTCACATCATAAAGTAACACAGCAATGATCTGTCATCACAAAGTATGTGGTTCTAGAAGCTTGTCATGGTAAGGACTAGGGTTAAGCAATGTTAAAACTTCCCAAACTGGCTATTGTCAGACCAGCAACCAGCCATTGCAGATATGTTCACCTGTTCTTTGGAGGCAGACCATAATTCGCTAAATAAAATGACAAACGATTCCTCAAAAGTTGCCTAAAAATACCAACTGCTGATGGACAAATCCAAAGGCCAATGTATTCGTCCAATCACCCAGCCCTGGCATGGTCTACCTGAAGAGCTACTGCTGCCAGTGAGTTAACAGCTAACTCATTAACCAGCCAGGAGCAATCAGTCTCAATAGCTGTCTTAGCTTGTTTCTCTAGCTAACTATGAGCAAGCTTGCTAGGAAACGGTTCACACAGTTTATTCAGAAAAGATATTTGTACCATTGGTGTCTGTCTCTCAACTGACTGCTCATCAATCCTGTTTTGTGGAGCAGTTTAGATTACATCAGAGAAGCTTCTATCAAACTTCATGTTAATGCCCAGCTAATATGCAACAATAGCTTCCCCGGTTTCGGACTCTTGGTCTGTTCATTCGAAAGTCAGCATGCCTAAAAAATGTATTTGGATTTATTATTCCCCCACACCAAATCAACTTATGATCGTGATTCCATTTGGAATTTATTGACTTTATTGATTTTTCCATTTAAATGCGAGCATGACCGGGCCCATACACAGCCAGTCGCTAAGAAGTCGGGGGTAAAAAACATTTTTTTATTGCATAAGACAGAGGTTGTTTATGAAAAGACACTAGTCCTTTGTTAACTCTTCTGCGTGATAGACAGGTTGTTCTTCACTGTTATGTAATTGTCATATTTTGGAACCCTTTTCATTCAACGGTTTTTAAATGCTTTGGCAGCGCTGTTTCAACATCCGTGCCAATGAAACAGACCAACTTGACTGACTTGAAGTGCAGTGGCAGAAAGAGAGTGTCTCAAAAGAAGTTGATTGGCTGGTTCTCCCCCTGTGGTGACCCATGAGAGGATATGTTTTAAGTGTCTATTCATGAATATTCATTCAGCCCTACCCCTCAACCCCCCTTCACCCCCCACCTCCTGCTGCCTTATGTGTCCAAAGCTGTTTATAAATCTACATAATTTGGGTTGAAGTGCCTTTCAAATGGCCTTCCTTGTTCTGACACTTTACGGAAACAAGGGAGAGACACACTTATTAATCAGGCTCTCATTGTGTGTCGGGTTGTGTGTGTGTCAGCGACAGACAAACAGAGATAGGTGGAAAACCTACTGTGGAAAAGAAATGGGAGATGGAATAAGAGAGAATTAGTGAAGAGAAGAGAGTCTTACAAAGTGTGTGAGAGTGAAACAGACAAAACGAGATGAGGAGCCATGCTGCGCTAACATTGCGGCTTAAAAACGTTTAACCAGTGGCATGGTGAGATGTTGGTCAACCACAACAGCAAACTGCCACTGCTGGTGGTTTTGGAAAACAAGATGGTGCAACTATTTCATTTACATACATGCAGGTAAAAGTATTCCTGGTCGTGTCAAACTGCTGTGAGAGAGGGGTTCAGAGCTTCTTTTCACAATGACAACAGAATGCTTTTCTGTAGAAATGATCTTCAATCACAAGTTCCTTTCGCCAATTAACCTTGCCAGAGTTGAGTGTCATTCTCCAGTTGAAAACTATTAACATTGCCATGTACTCAACTCTGGCCCAATGTGAATGTGTACCATCTGGCATTAAATGAGACTCCCCAATGCACATTGGGAAAGACTCTCTTTCCTTGCCAAAATGAAGAATCTTGAGCATATGACTGCCTGTCATGTTTCCTTTGTCATCCCATTCCTCTGGTCTCATCTCTCCTCAACCATCAAATTTGTGTTATCAGGTCTTGGAGCTTAGCCATGACCAAGTTGCACTTGTTTTTTTGTTTTGTTTTTAGTTTCTAGTTTAGCTTTTTTTTAAGTGCAATCAATAGAAACATGTTTGCGCCAGAAACATAAAGATAAATGTTTAGATGGACATCATCCAGTGTCTCTACTTGAAGCCTTCCCAGAATTAATACACTCTCATCAGACTCCATTCACCAACAGGAGTGACCAAAGGAGGTGCATTGAAGTCAGATAGAGATGATGTCCAATCAAATCAAAATTGTTTTATCATAAAGCCTTTTATTAAGTCAAGGATGTAGTGAAAAGATGGAGATCCTGCCATGTTCAGCCTTCATGTTTAGTTTCAGCCACTTCATGTTGGGGCACAGCTTCTGTTTTATGGTGACTATCATCAACATAAAGAAACCCTGTGCTCAGCATAATAAAGGTAAAAGGCTTTGTTGTGCGGTGAACAAACCAGTTTGATTGACATATTGATTGACAGTTTGATGATATGTTTCAAGTGGTCACACCCAAGATACACCTCATGTCTCGCATTACCTAGAGCTGCCGTGATTAATTAATCGAAAGAACATTTGTTACCAACTATTTTGATAGACGTATCAGTCATTTTTCAGGAGAAAATGCAAAGGATTTGTGGGTTCCAGCTCTTAAATGTTAAAATATACTCTTGTTTCTTTGTCATTCAATCCTTGGCTTTTGGACTGATGACAACTTGATGAGCACTTTTTAAACTTTTTTTTTTTCAAATTTATTTTATTGAACGATTCATCTACTGATCATGAAAAAATCTGCAGATTATTCTAGAATTAAATGAATCATCAGTTGAAGCCCTTGCAGTAACTTCATCAATGTATTCACTTAGTGATATGGACGTTTTTCTTATCAATGGTGTTCCCACTTAACTGTTGTTTTAACCATGCCTATCCTGTTGTTTCAGTGAACATTAATGTCATTTGAACATTTTATTTCTGCGAAGCCCAGGTCGTATAAAGCCAAGGCTCGGTTGTTTAAAGACTCGTTTTTCACCGATTTTGCTGAAAGAAATCGCTGAAGCTTAAAAGAATGCAGGTCTAGGTTGCTTTTCTTCAAGTGAGGTTTCACAATAGTTGTTTTCAGTGCCAGGGGGAAAATACCAGGAAGTAGGGAATGACCAACAAATACCAGCACTTCATATTCAAAATGAGCAGGTAGTTTTTTTTGCAACTACTGCAAAGAGGCTCATAATAGTTTTAAGCAAAGAGAAACTTTTTTTGGATGGGAATTTCATGAGTGTTTTGGGTTCTATAATATTAGATACTAGAATATTTAAAGGCTGCATTAATTAAATTGAAAGAAAATGATTTGTGGCACTTCAATGGTAAAACAAGTTGTTTTGGAGAAATTTGAGTAGGAAAATGTTTTACACTGGAGTGAAAAACACCAGCGGCACACATGCTCTTACATATGTGTTTTATACATATATAGATATACATAAAGTTCACTCTCAACCACACATACATCCATACAACTGTAGCCTCAGGGTTGCTGTTACTAGCCTCTCATTGTCCATAGAGAGGGGATTGGAAGGCGTGCATCACTGTTGGTTCAATCTCAAGCCGTCCCTGCACTGTGTGAATCCAGGCTATTGTGATGCGATGTGATGTGTGTGCGAGTTTGTGTAGTGGGTGAGCGGTGCCGTTACGAGCCGGGCCAACGAGTGCAGCCCAATCCCTCATGTCTGTCCTATATTACCAACCCGGTGATAAATGACCGACATCCCCATCATGCAGGAAAAAACCACATTCAGGAAAAAATGTGGACTTTAAAGTGCATTAAAGATGACGGAGAGAGGGAGAAGGGGAAAAAGAGCAATTGAATGACTGAATAGAGTAAGTGAGAGAATGGTCTGCCTGGCATTGTGTGTACCCTAGTGCATGTCGTAAAGGTCCCTCTGCCTCTCTCTCACCCCAGCCGTGTGTGTGTGTGTGTGTGTGTGTGTGTGTGTGTGTGTGTGTGTGTGTGTGTGTGTGTGTGTGTGTGTGTGTGTGTGTGTGTGTGTGTGTGTGTGTGTGTGTGTGTGTGTGTGTGTGTGTGTGTGTGTGTGTGTGTGTGTGTGAGAGACTGAATGAATGTCTAGCGATTGGAAACCTTTTCTTTTGTAATCTCAAGTCTCTGCCACAGTGCATTGTGGAGCATTGTTTACCAGCCTCTCCTCCTTTGTTCCGCCTGTGTGTATGTGTGTGCACGCTTTATGTCTGTCCTTGTGTGACAGTTGACATTATCAGATGATTGCTCCCACGACCCGTCTGTGTGTGTGTGCGCGCGCACACGCCTGTGTGTGGTTATGTACATGACAGATGACATTATTGGATCGCCAGTACTGTGTGTGTGTGTTTGTGTTTGTGAGGGTATATGTCCATGAACGGCTGCATGCTTGTGTGTGTGAGAGTTGACATTATTGGATAAGTGTGTGTGTGTGTGTGTTTGTGTGTGTGAGCACTTGATTATTTTCCATTCAGATGTGGCCTGTGGTTTGACAACGACGCTTGTAATGTGTTTAAATCAGAATTGCAGTCCTGCCTGTTAAAGTTACACAAAACCTTCTCTTGTGTGTCTTTTCTTCATTCAACATGTTGTTGACTGAACTGAACAAACTCTGTTCAGTGTATACTCACACTGCAGGTCAATGGGTTTTACTTTACCAGTTGAGTTTTGAAATTCTGGTGGTAGTTTTTGTTGATATGGTTGTTGTTGTTGGCTGTCATTGCTCATTTCTCCACATTTTTAAAACATGGTGGCTGTCCCTGAAACATCATATTTCTGTTCAACTACTCAGCAGAGTCGGTCTCTGAATGAACTGTAAGTTAGAAATAGCCTGTATAGCCAGACCTCATTCGAAAACCTCTTCAATCCAACCCGTGGAAAAGTTTTAACAAACTCACGCTTTGCAGCCAAGCTTCCTTCAAACTCAACTCAGACTCACTCTGTTTTTTAAATTGCAGTAAAGAACCCCAAGTTTCCAAATATACCAAGTTTGAAGAGCTGGATCTTCGTGAAATGTGTTTAAAATGATGCAGCAGGCATGTCCATAATCCATTTGAGGGAAGAGTGCAGCTATAAAAATGCACAAAGTTATGAGTTTGGATTTTGCTCAGTGGATACATAAAGAGCTAGAACAACATGACAAAGAATAAATATGATTCTAGAGAGATGGTCTTTACAACCTTTAAAGCGTCTTTAAACAGGAACTCGATGTAAACGGGGTAACAACATTCATCAGTGCAGTAGTGGATGTTTCTGTGGTTTAGACCAAAAACAGCACTTTGTTTTTTAGGATTTAAAATGGGTTGCGATATAGTGAGAATGTTGCTAGAGGTTACAGAAAATGAAGTAAGACAAAATAGTATGCAGAAAGCCCAGTCGGACCAGTGCATCTATGAGTTTGAAGGCTTAACAGAACCTCAAACACTTTACAAGATTTTGTAAATTTTAAAACTCTTGAAATGATTGATTTATCAGAAATGTGGACTCGCACATGTTTCTGGCTGATGTGTCAGGCAACCTTGAAACGCCGGTTTGAACACAGCCGGACAGTAAATCACGCTTGCGGTGCAGTCTGGCTGCAGTGACAGATGCTCTCATTTGAAATAAATAAATGAACCTCCATTGGAGAATAAAGCTCACTTTGTTAAGCTTGATCCCAGCTTTAGACGGCATATTCAATGGAGTAGGCAGCCTGTGTCCAGTGTAATGCTATAGTGGCTTTGTGAGCAGCTTGCATCACTCACAGCCTGTTTGGGTTTGTTAAGCTTTCCCTGCTTTATGTGTTTATACTACATTTACTTGGTATGGTGAGTTTGGTGTAGTTCCTTTCTTTTCATCATCATCATCACTCATTTCAACACATAGGTTTATCATGTGTGTGCCTACACAAGGTTGCCAAATACCCCCTCCGTCCATCCTCCCCCTCCAGTATCTGCTCTCCACCCTCTCCCATGGCTTCCTCCACAAGGCCTCCTGGCTGCTGCCTGCCTGCCAGCCGCCTCTCACCCATTGTGGGCTAACAATGGCAGGCGAGGCCCCAGCCTCGAGGCCTACAGCCTGGGTCTTAGAGGGGGTGTCGTGGGTGGGCGGGGCTTGGGCAGGAGGGGGGGTGCTTGCCTGTGAAAGGCTGGGGGCAGCCTGTGGGGTGGGGGGAGCCCAGAAAAAGCAGGTCACGCCCAGATTAAAATTCGATGTATGCCCCATGAACGACTGTCTGCCTACGTCAGCAGACTGGCCTTGGTACACGGTGTGTGTGTCAGTCTGTGTGTGTGTCAGTCTGTGTGTGTGTGTGTGTGTGTGTGTGCGTGTGTGTGTGCGTGCGTGTGAGAAAGAGGAGGCAGGCATGGGGTGCTGGGAGTGGGGATTCTCGGGATTTTAAGGGTGCCTTGCTGGCTCACCAGTTAACACGGTGAAAGAGAGGAAGGGAAGGAAGCCACAGCTATAAATTAGAGAGACAGGAATAAAGACACAATGGGGGAGTGAGGAGAAATGTGCATGTGTGGATAGGAAAAAGGAGGAGGTAGTAATCAGAGTGTCTGGCCCTCTTCATTGCTGAGCTCAACACACCTTCAGGGTGTGTGTGTTGGGAGGGGGGTCTTCTTAATGGGCCAGCAGTAGCGTCATAATGCATGCAAGACGAAGCTGATTTGGTGATGCATGCTTCCTTTGTGTTGGTGTTGCATTTGAGGAGGGGGTCTCTGTAATACACACATGCACACACACAACGCACAATCCAATCCCCCTCTGTTTTGGGCCCCATCCCCATATGGTGGCTTGGCTTGACGAGAGCTTGATGAAGTCAACCAGAAGTCCCCCACCCCTCTGGTAGTGTGAGTGTGTGTGTGTGTTTGTGTGTGTGTGTGTGTATATATGTGTGTTTCTGTGCAAATTTGTGATTGCTTTTCAGCTAATGGATAAATGAGAGTTTCACCCTTGCAGAGAGCTATTGTGCATGTGCGCACAAGACAACGAAAGGGGCATGTGTGGATCGTCCGCTTGAATATTGGCTTGCAAGCTGTTTTCATTATATTTCATTATTCATGTTTCATGCATGATTGTGCAAGGAGAGCAGTGATCAGCTCTGCAGGGGTGGAGGCTAATCAGGGGGTGGAAAGGTTTCTAAACTCAGACATGCAGACGGTCCAACAAAACCACAAATGTCACGACCTTTCCAGTAGACAAAATATTTCCCTGAAAAAAAAAAAAAAACGGGAGAAAGTCTCTTACGGAAGTGGAACCAAAACGTCGCATTAAAAACCTACAGCCAGTATTTATTTTCAGATTCGCAGAAACCTACAGTGCCAGCAGGGATTGAACTCAGTCCATGTCTGATATTTCTGCTTCTTTTGTTTAATATGAGCCCTGGAGAGAATAGCTGTTACTATGGTACGCGGACTGCCAGATTAACCAGTAAACCAACAGCGTTTATTTTCATTTCCCTGGGTATGCTGAGAATCCAAACAGTGATTCACCTTCAACAAATCTTAGCATCTAAAATTAACTGAGGTCTGTAAGAGTTGCGAGTCGGGGAGTGTGTTTGCAGCTTTTGTTTGTCAGAAATAAAGCAGCAGCCTTCACCATGAAATGCTGTCGACATACTGTACTTAGACCACTTTGAGTCACTGCAAAACATCACAAAGTTCCTTAATTATTCATACTGCATATTTTTTGCTAATTTTGTGTGCTTCAGAGGCTCTATGAGAGTGTGTCATCTGCTTGACAAGCCGAGGTCAATATTCACTCCCTGTAAAATATCCCTGAAGTTGCTTTTGTTCAGTCTTCAGACATTGATTTGGCTGCTTTCATCAGATATTTGCTTTGAGCTGTACAGTAAACAAAATCACTGATTAATAAAGCGGGATTTGTATTTGAAATGTTCAGCTTTGTGCCCAATTGTGTTTGTGCGCAAACTACAAATGCTCGGCTTTGTGCCTCCTTCCTCTGTGCGGGTACACAAACGGCGTCCGCGCGAGCTTTTTCTGTTCCTTTATGTTTTTGTTGCTACCTCGCCGTGCCTTGTGTTGTGTCCGCCAACTCAGAATGGAGCCATTTTGTCTCCTTCAGTTCCTGAAATGAAATATAAGCCTCTTAAATGCATACTTATCTTGCCCTGCAGACTGCGCTTGAAGAACAAACACGCACATGCCTGCACGCACACACACACACACACACACACACTAACTAAAGAGGCATTGTGATGCCAGCCCTTGTTGTTCCTAAGACGGCGGCTGCATGCATGTGGCAGATGGTTGTTCCTTTGCTTCACATGCCGCCATATTAAACAAAAACCATGGCTAAGGCCACGGCTGGTTTAGGAAAAGGGCAAAGTGCGAGCGAGACGGAGAAGGAAGAGACAAAAGAGCAGCAGAGGGAGAGACACAGACAACAGGCCTGGCATACGTAAACACAAGCAGGAAATCCATGTGTGTAAGTGTGCATATGTGTGTACATAACCACATTAACTGCGCATGCATTACTAACACAGACGCATATGGACACGCACGCACGTTCTCCTCAAATCAACACACAAACCAGAAAACACAACTCCACTCCAGCTGTACGGTCTGCTGCAGGGAAGGATCTGTACATGAAGCAGATATCATGTGTCGTGTGTGTGTGTGTTTTCACATGTGTGCATAATTATGCTAACTGAAAAAGTACCCAAATGTGTTTCCATGTCTTTGGTAAAATGATGTGTTGGTAATTGGAGGTTAAATCCAGTGTAGTGACCTTTCACAGCTGTCGGCTCCTTTCACATGCTTACTTGTTGGTGTGAGTTTGTGTGTGTCCATATTATATTCTAGTATGTTTGGTATATGGTATTATTTCAGCTTGGAGGACAGGTAGTGAATCACTGACAGTACGCATCATTTTCAGTTTGTCTCCTGCAATTGTTGTTGGTCCCAGTTGTGCTTCTGGCTCTGACGGCAACGCTGAAATTAATCTCCATTAAAGTTTTAAAAATAGCGTATCATTATGAAGATGAATTAAATGGTGGAGAAATTCCGATACAGCATAAGGCTGCCAACAAATGTTGAAGCCGATGATCATACAAAGTGCTGCAGTGTTTAGCTTAATTGTAAGGTTTTAGCCAAAGATTATGCCTTTGCTACGGTTACCTCAAACGTATGCTTACCGCAATGGCAACATGTCTCTGTCAGCCATAAGGAAGAGACAGAAGAGTCAACCAAGGACATAGAGAAGAATCCCAAATCATGGGACATGCCCATTGGCATATCCATGTAAAGACCGTTGAACACCACTTTTGTCCGTTGAATAGATTCCATAGTTTATGGATTTTTGAACCATCAACATTCAAATAAGTTTGACCGCTACACTGTGACTCAGTTGGATTGGATACAGCGTGTCTTAGACATGATTCCTGGACGTGTTGGCATACTGTGACCGGAAGTCTCTAAGGTAAACCAACGGGCGGGACATGTCCACGACAACATGTTAGAGTTCAAAACCGAAACCACTGCTAATTGTTTAAGTCATGCTAATGGGAGCTTATCTTAGTTACATGTCATACTCTATCAGATGTGTGCTTTTCTGATTAGCATGCTATGCTAATAATTTGCTAATTAGAAAGTTATATTATTTGCTATTGGATGTGGCTTTCAAGTGTTATCAAGTTATCAAGTGTTGGGAACGTCCATAGTTAAAACGTAGCTCTTTTCTGGCTTTAAGCAGCTTCCTTGTTACAAAAGCCACTATATATCAGGACAAAATTGAAATATGTTATATAATTCCCTTCTCAAATTGAAGAACGTTTAATTCCATAAATTATCGGTTTGTGTGCACGAACAAATAGTAAAAAGGAAGGCTGTGTCTCGCCTCTCACTGATTTTGCAGCCTTCAGGTATATTTGCACTCTGAGCATCTGATTAAAATATGCAGCTTTGCCTGGGAGATAGGACACCTCCGTGCACCCTCTGTCTGTGGGAATTGATACGTGTGCTATTGTTTCATACGAGGTGTCACCCAGCCACAGTACTGTGGGGCATTTGCATGAAGTTAAATCTCTCTCAGCTCTCCCCAGTTGCATCGCTTGTTGCTACTCTGGCAGAGGCAGGTTTTCCTTCAGGATTACGGTCATTTGTTTCTCGTGTGTTTGTGGCTCCGTATCTGAAGTTACCGTGACGTCGCTTGCGTCGAAGAATATTGATAAAAATAGATAATGCAATGTCTCATTCGGAGTAAAGCAAAACAACAAAAGTCAAGTCTTCTAGCCGACAATGATTGTAGGCTTTATCACCTGCAGGGGATTGACATGAGTCTCTCTCTGAGTGTTTGCAGCATGATAAATTGCTTCTGCTTGCCTCTTTGTAAGTGTGGCCAGACAAGGCCGCTGCACAATAATGTCTCTACAGTGCAAACAACTGGCCGGAACAAAAAACACGGCCTTCTTATCTCTAATTTAGCCTTGGGTGAACAGGGTTTTACACACAGTGGAGAACGGAGCGCTTCTGTGTATGACACACACATACCAAGGCCCTCTAACTCTGCCTCACTTCAACCCAGCCTCAGCTTTGTCTTCTATATAACGTATATGTTGTGTTTGGGTGCGAGTGTTTTCTGCTCTCTGCGCTCTCAGGTTTTTTTTTAGTTTTTTTTTTAGTGCTGTATTAGTTGAAAAGCCGCATTTTTTCCTTACCGACTAACCTTCATTCTAGTGTCGCACATGCTCACAATGGTGTGAATCAACCTAGTGACTTTCCCATTGAAGGCAGAATGTATGCAAGTCTTGAATTGGACCACTTTGGCTTTCAGGTTGCATAGCCGGCTTTCAGATTAGACGGGTGAAGTTCTTGATTGAATTTCAGAGGCTATCAAGCGATGGATGCCTGCCATCCCTCCACCCATCCCTCGCTTCTGTTCAGCTGCAGCTTTTATCTCGAGCAAGATGCCTGCGTGTTAGCCTGCGTGCGTCGAAAACAGGACATACCAGCCTTTATGTGTTCTTCCTCATTCTGATGATTTTAATCGGCCGTTGTCCACGTCTCTATCTCTTTTTGACCTGGCATTTTGCTGAACGCAATCTTCCTTTCGGAGTAATCTGGTTTAACGTCGAGTGTTACCTTCCCTCCCCCTGAATTCCTTCTCTCCGCTTCCTCCATTTTTCAGGGTTTGTTTTGTTGCCCATTTCTCAATCGGGTTGGGAACTCTGGGCCGACACGTCAGCCTTTTGCTGATTTCCGCCCGTGTCAGCTCCGTCAGATCTGCAGTTTTTCCTCGTTCTCGTTGTTTTTACAGTGACACATCAGCTGAAAGGGACTTGATTAAACCCTTCTCTCCCATCTCTTTCTCTTTCTCCCCCTTTCTGCCCGTCTCCCCGTTCTCTCCTCCCCCCCGTCGCAACAGAATGGAGGAAATCAGGGAATCAATTCAATGTAATCATGACAAATGAGTCCCGGCGGTTAGCAAGGATTTTTTTTTTCTGCGTGTGTGTGTGTGTTTGGGACGGGGCTGCTGGGAAATCACAAATGAATCAATCAGCTGTTATCGCATCAGCAAACACCGCAGGAGGGAGGGGGGGAAGGATAGATGGATGAATGATGGATGGATGGATGGATGGATGGAGGGGCGTAGGGAAGAAGATTCAGTGTACCGAATGTGTGTGTGTGTGTGTGTGCATATGCACGTCTGTTGTGCAGAGATAGATGGCTGATTGAATACAGGGCCATGTGGGTGTCTGTGTGTGTGAATGAGAGCAGGCAGGGGGGTGCTGTGTAAACCTTGGAGCTGTCAGAACAGATGGGAGATGGAAGATGGGAAGGGCTGCAGGCTGCGAGGGATGTTGGCTGCTGGAGGAGGATGAATCTGCACCAGGGTACTTTTGGAAAGGGGCAGTGAGATTAGAGCCGAAAAAAAAAAGCGGCAGTGTGATTTATTCTGTTTTTTTTTTGTTTTTTTTTCCTTTCTCTTGGATGTATTTATGCTGAAGATGCAGTTTCTTGATCAAAGTACATAGCAATGTGTCACTGATGTAGACAGAGCGAGTACGCAGAGTGAGAGTCAGTTTGTGGGTAGCTGAGGAGACTGAACCAGAATTTGATGAGGAGGTGTGTGTTTAGTTGTTTCCTTCAGTTCAGTAAGTAGATAGTTGTTGTCATTAAATAGAATGTATTTTGTTCTATCACAAAAGCCTCTCTGTGCTTTTTCCATGATGTTGGTCAAGGATGGCCCACCTCTGGCCACCACCTTAAATGCGAGGTTTTACTGCCATGTGCTGGTGACTTCAAACAGAAGCTAAGTATAATTACTTAAAGCATATCTTTGGCTATTCTGCTCTATTTCTGTCTTATTGTCCAAAAAAATGCAAATGTGATATCTGCAAAAGGCTCGAATTGTCCAATAATATCAACCAAGAGATCGTATGATTGTGTTTTACTTGGCAACAATGATTGAACTCCACTTAAAGGAGTACGGCTCAGACGACAAACAGACTAATTACTGCCACCGCCTGTCTCTGACGTCCCTGCATGTCTTGGTTCAAACGATTAATTTGTGAGATCTCGGTCTAAAATCCAGCGCTCTTCTCCATTGAATCCCCATTTAATGATTCAGCCCAACAGTATTACATGAAGTTGGCCTGCCGTTCAGGGATTGTGTCGACAGATCCCTGCTGTAGTGTTTGTGTTGTTTAGGATGAGGAGGTGTGTTTGTAGCTGCAGTTGTAAGCAGCAAACAAACACCAATGAGGGAACATCTTGAAGAAAAAAAAATGCTTCAAGAGGCTTGTGGTGAACCACCAGTGCCTTATACACCGTATCTTGGTTTTTCCTTTAATTTGCCACCCATCTATTTTGCTCTTCCAGACAGGGGATGTGGTGATCCTGTGTGGGCAGCAAAAAGAAGGAGTGGTGTGTGTGTGTGTGTGTGTGTGGGCGCAGCTCCGTGGGGCAGGTAGATGAATGGAATCAAAGACCGTCTCTTCCTCATCTTCAAAATCCACCTTAAGCAGCGGGGTTTGTCTGTCTGTCTGCGAGGCCTGTGGTGAGGCTTTGGTTGAATAAAGCTATGGTTTATGCTGTGTGTGTGTGTGTGTGTCTCTCTCTGTATCTGTGTGTGTGTGACAACACACGCACACTTGGCTCACTGCCTGGCTCCATCTCCCCAGCTGATTAGGGGTTAATGGCCTATGAGCGTGGGGAGCTATCTGCCTCCTGATTGGCAGACTGGCCTCTGTGTGGGCGGAGTTGCCATCGAGTGACAGATGGTGTGCAACAGGGAGGGAGGGAGGCAGGGCTAAGTGTGTATGTGTGTGTGTGTGTGTGTGTATATATATAAATATATATGTATATATATATACATCGGAACAAGGGCAGGGGGTCTGAAAATGTACATTGGTGGTCTCTTTTCTCTGTCTTTTTATTGTTTCTTCACACTTTTGTGTTTTTTTCCTCACGCACACATCGCAACTGCATGGCAGCAACCTCCTTCCACAAGCATCCATCAGTCGAAGTCCCAAATGCATTATTCTACATTTTGATTGAAATGAAAATAATCCAGATTAAAAACAAAACCACATGCAAAATCAGAATTGTCATTTTTGTCAAGAGAGATGGGAAACCTGCTGCTTTTCGGGTTTTTTGCAACCGTATCAGATTAAGGTTTATAGCTGGTGCATGCATAAAATACCTGCATCAGAGCAGACAAGGACACAATACACACACACACACACATATACATACATATATATTTATAGATATATATTCTCACACACACACACACACACACACACAGGGTCATGTGATTTTCCCCAAGGATTAGGCCAGATCATTGTACTTGGCAAAACTCCCAGTTTACACACATCACACTCCTAATTCACCTTTGTTAGAAATTCATCACTTGTGCTGAACCAGTCCAGTAGCCTGGTGTAGAGCAGCACAAAGAGTGTGTGTATATGCATGTTTGTGAGTGTGTGATGAAAAAGAAAGAGATTACTGATATCTACTGTGAATATCACTGACTAGTTTGTGTTGTTTCGTCACTGTGGCATTAAGAACAAAAGCAGAAGTGCTCTGAAAAGGTCGTTTTGTTCAGTGTGTGTGTGTGTGTGTGTGTGTGTGTGTGTGTGTGTGCTCCAGCAGACTGTCTGATGCAGCGTCTTTTTTTATCAAGTGTCATTGCATCCCCATCTGCTGAAGACACACTGTCTCCCTCAGCCTTTACACACATACACAAGCACTCTATGTTAGAGCAACAGAAAGAAGGTGTACACATTTCACCAAGCCTTTGAGTATTGTATTGCAGAGCTTTGGCACCAGATACAAGTTTGATGAAAGGGCGAAGGAATATACTCAACTGCGGAGTGCCTCATGGTGATGTCCTGGGCCCCTTTCTATTGGTACTGAATGCCATTATGACATCTGTTCTTGTGTAACATAAACTGGCAGTTTATTGTAAATCAGCTTTCAAAGGAGCGTCATTCACAGATGAAGAAAGCATGAGAGTTATTACATTTTAATAAAATAACACATTTGCTTTCTTGTTGAGAGTTCAATGAGGAGATTGATGCCACTCTCGCATTAACCAGCAGTATCAATCTTGTCATCTTCTCGGCCAGAGAGCATTTTGGCTTTTACGAGGACGTCCACTCTTCTTTTAATCATTAACAAGTGGCCAACTGGTTTATGTCACATCAAGTGCATGGTCTCATGGGCCAGAAATGGCCTCACACACAAGTGTTACTTATCTGTTCGGAATGGTCATATTGTGTGGGAAAAGTGTTGGCTAAAGTATGAATGCCAAAAACTGCTAACTCATGGATAATTAAACCCAGCTATGTTGTGGGTTTAATGTGTGAAACTGGAAAAAGATACAGGGGAGGGGTGCCAGACAGACGGACTGTGAGCTGTGTCTGAGCCATTTTAGACTTGATTGAAAGTGAAAAGAGCAGCGGTGTCACCATCACATTCATCCCCGTGGCCTGACCAACAATAGGCTTCAGCCTCACAGACACAGAAGGACAGAGAAGGGGGGCTAGGTCCGAAGCCAAGATGGAAAGAGAGAGCAGCACTCCCAGCTGTGGGAAAGTCTTTATACCTCCATATAATCTGCCATCGAAACCTCTACGCCCATCTGAAATGCTAAACTGAATTTCTGGAGACAAGTGCAGCGATGACTGATGACTGACAGGACATTATTTAGACAGCTTGGAGGGAAGATAGCTCTCAAATGTCCCCCCGATGCTTTTAAGAAATGCACTCCTCTGATTTTTGCCTGATCTTTTTGCTCACCGCTGTGATGATTTCAGCACCGGCGGATCAAATTTGGACTCCCTTACACTCTGCTGCGGTTAGCGCAAATTGGCTCTACAGGTACAGTATACCCATTATAGAGACGGAGGGAAGGAATGGAAAGCCTTTTTTTGTGACATTTATGATATTACCATGAGCTGTGAGAGATTGATTTGACAGGCGGACTCAGTGGGAGGGAGAGATTGCAACAATTCAGAGGACTCTTTATGTCTATCATTGGCAGACGCATCAGCCCCTCTCTCTCTCTCTCTCTCTCTCTCTCTCTCTCCCTCTGCAGTCTGTTATCTCTGTGTCTCTCTCATCCTTCCTGTCACAGTCAGATGGCCTGTTTGGCTCAGTGCACGGTTTGTTGCTCAGTCATGTCCTTTTGGAGGACGAGTGGTTGGTTGGTTGGTTGGTTGTCAGTATTGTCTGTTAGGTGGTCACTCAACATGAGGATGTGTAGATATGCCAAACAGGTCTTTGAGCTCAGTACGTTAGGGCGTCAGTGTGTTGGTAGGCATGAAGCCAGATAGGTCAGTTTGTAAGGATATCAGTCAGTAGATGGCTGTGATGGTTGTTTGGTCAGTGGTTGTGTGGGTAGGTTGGTTGGTCTGTTGGTGTGAAGTTCAGATGGTTTGGCCCTCTCTCCCACTAAGACACTGCACAACAGCTTGCATTGGGAAAATTCCTTGTTGAGTTCTCGAAGGTTTAACGCATTTAATACAAGCCAGTTTGGACAAAAAGACTGCTACTAAAATATATTATTATTATTATTATTATACTTAAAACTAATCGTCGCAGCTCAGATAAACAGCTTCTGCCAGTACCTTGAATTGTAATATCATTATAGAAGCAATCATTTGCTCTCTGTCTGAACAATTTAAAGGTACAAGGATGAATTAACGAAATGGTACATCGTTTATGCTACAAGCTATCCCGTCTGGAATGTTTGCACATATTGATGCATCGCGTTGAGGCAAGACTTGAAACCCCACGCTTGTGTCTTTTTGCTTTAACTCTCCGAATCAGAAACTTCATTGTACCAGTGAATTGTCATTGAAGGGAAAGCCTTTTTAATTGCTATATCAATTCTTTTGAGTTTGAGGGCAGGGTTGTCCTACAAAATACTAGCAGAACACAGTATCACCCAGCTCGGCTTAGTCAAAGGTGTGTAAATTGGTAAACATTTTTGACATATGTCTTTGTATAAATGTAAAACATTGTCTGTGTCTGTCTGTCTGTTTTTTTTTTTTTGAGACACAACACACAATGATTGCTTTGGTGATAACAATATTAGTGTCTGGTAAGTGTTCATACTGTATTGGTAATGGCACCAACACTGACCTTATTAATCAGATCTGGTATAGGCCGTGATCAGTGCGAAGGATCATATTGTCTCTTCTTACACAGACCTGCAGAAGCTCATCCACACCGACCTAGGCCTTTGTTCTGTTTTGTGTTTTTTTTTTTCAAGGCACTTCTATTGCTGTTGTGTCTGCAAGTCGTTGTTTTGATAGTCGTATGTTGGCAATCTGGGTGGTAGGTTGAGATGTCGATCTTAACAGCTGGTGGCATTTGTACTGGTGAGAAGCGGCGAGCCGACAAGTTTGGTCTTGGTTCAGAACGTACTTTGGTAAGGAATCAGTTGGCGTGCGTCAGTCCTTTTCAACCCTTCATGTGGTCTTCAGTTTCCCCCTTATCCTCCTGTAGCTCTTCATCTTCTTCTTTGTCATACTGAAACCAGTGTGCTGTTGATTGGGTCTCAGCATGCGTGTGTCTATTTATGTGTGTCTGCTTCCTTGTGTGTGTGTGTGTGTTCACAACATTTGGTTTGGAAAAGGCTATTGTGGGATTTTGCCAGGGAGATGGCTTAACACGCGCTTATTAGGCTGCTCTACCATGCTGGCTCATACCCCAGAATTTAAGTGTGTGTGTGTGTGTGTGTGTGTGTGTGTGTGTGTGTGTGTGTGTGTGTGTGTGTGTTTATCTGAGCATTAGAGCCCATGCCCAAAATAGCCATATCATTGCTTTCCAGTTAGCTTGCTCATCCTCCCTTTATGTATCTCCCTCTCTCTCTCTCCTGTCTTTCTAGCTGTGAAAGCAGCAGTGGGGTTGCTATGGTTTGGTGAGATACAGTAATCCAATGTGTACACACACACACACACACACACACCTCACCTCATAAATAATTGACCTGTCACAGTGAGACGACAGGACAGACCAGATACACTCTCCCCTCCCCTATTCTCTGTTCTCCTCTCACATTTCTCCTCCTATCTCGTCCCTTTTATTCTCTGTTTCCTCACTTGGCATTCTTTTACTCTGCCTTTTGTTCCACCTTTACCTTTCCTTCTTTTCAGTTCTTCTTTTTGCCTCACATTATTTCTGTTAGTACCTGGTCTATACAGGAACCTTGCAGTTGATGGCATTGGAATGAAATGGCTCAATTTGTTTTAAATTGATTTAATAAATGTTTGTGAATTGATTAAATTTAGGGTACGGCAGACAGTTAGTTATCTATTCAGAATTTACTGGAAAAAACTAATAATAGCATAATCATGAGTTTAAATAACAGGACTATACAACTTTCTTAACGTGATAGTCAAACTAAGATTGGATTTTAAAGATTATTTCCTAAAAGGCAGCAGGTAATTAAATCTATCAAATTGTCATGAGTTTTCCACAAATGGAATTATTGCTAAATTAGTTTTCTCTGAGCTTAAAGAAGTTATTATACATCCAACTTCCAAGTCGGTCAGACATTTCTGTAAGGGCAAGGACTGGTTCTTGACTTTCCAGATACATGAAGTTAAGTGTCCTCAGTTTAGCAGTGGGGCCCGATAATAGAGCCTTGAGGTACACCACAGTACTTTAGTGTACTTTATCTCTCCCATTCATCCAATTTATATTTGCACCCAAATTTTGATGTCACCTGGTATTAGATGTGATTTTTACCCACTTAAATGGGCCTAAAATGCTCTACCTTTTCAGGGTATATATGTTTGAACGATATGTTCACAAAAACATTGATTTCTGCAAGTCTGCAAAAGGTCTATGGCACAAGAGTCTTTATCAGTTGAATTCTGAAGAGTCTGCATGAGAGTGTCATGAAAATACGGGCAGTCATTGCTTTGGTTTGTTACCCACATTAGATGGCTCATCATGCTCACCGGAGTCTTTTTAAAGTCTTAAACCAATGGTTATCTTAGTGTGTGGGGCCCTAAAGATTAACTATGCAAAGCAGAGTTAAAGATCATCTCTTCAGGCACCTAACCTTAGTACCCTGGGGGTGTGTGTGTGTGTGTGTGTGTGTGTGTGTGTGTGTGTGTGTGTGTAGGCAGGAAATGATCACACCCTAGCAACCCCCTTCTTCACTGTACACACACAAATGCATAGAGGCATAAGGGGAGAGAGGCAGAGAGTATCAGATGGCACAGTGCCCTGTTAGAGACATCTCATTAAGATGTGTGTGTTTTGTACTGAAGGTTCACTCTGTGAGTTTGTATAGGCTCAGATTACCACAGATTTTTCCTTCTGTAGTTCTTTCTTTCTCCCCAGCAGTCCACACAAAAGATCTTGTTAGAAGTTATAACAAAGGAAACAGGAAACATCATGATGATGTTGAACAAGTTAAACACCACCGATCTCTGTACTTTTGTCATCATTATGACTTCAACTTCACTACATGTGTAGATTAGCTGCTTTTGCAAATGTACTTTTCAAAACATGGAATTGGATGGAAGCATCCAATTTTTCCATTCATTTGAAAGTTGCCTGTTGCAGTTATGTACCAAGTATCATTAAATTGAAACTTAACATGAATTATTTGGTCCTTTCAGTGAGTAATGAAGCTCACTCTTTCTTCCCTCTCTCTTGTGTCTTCGCAGGTTTTCACCTCAGTGGCACAGTAACTGAGCCCGCCACATCATCAGAGCCAGAGGTCACCCACAAGGTGGCCATCAGCTTCGACCGATGCAAGATCACCTCCGTCACCTGTGGGTGCGGGAACAGAGACATTTTCTATTGCGCCCATGTGGTAGCGCTCTCCCTTTACCGGATTCGCAAGCCTGAACAGGTAATTACCGCAACCGTCGATCAGTCTATTTGAAATAAAATGAATCACCCTTTAGATGTAATTTCAAGCAAATATCTCAAACATTTGCTGGTTTCAACTTGTAAGGATGTATGTAAATGTATTTGTCATTTAGTACATAGTTTTGGACCTGTGGATTAGACAAATTAAGCAATTTGAAGACATCACTCTAATTATGATGAGCATTCTTCAGTTATTTGACATTTTATAGATGAAACAATTAATCGACTTATAGTGAAAATGTTTGGTGGAGTAATCGATGATGAAAATAATCTTTAGTTAAACCTTATAGTGCACATTAGAAGAAATCAACACTGAATGAGTCTTTTTTAGGGAGACCTCCTCTGGGCAACCTCCAAAAGTCAAAGAAAAACTTAAATAGTATGTAGTTGACGCATCATGCACCACTTTTCTGTGTGCGTGTCTGATACAGGTGAAGCTGCGGTTGCCCATCTCAGAGACTTTGTTCCAGATGAACAGAGATCAGCTGCAGAAGCTGGTCCAGTACCTGATCACAGCCCACCACACCGAGGTGCTGCCTACCGCCCAGAAACTGGCTGATGAGATCCTCTCCTCCAACTCTGAGATCAACCAGGTCCATGGTGAGAGGACAACCTTTGTGGCCAACTTTCAGCTCACTTTTGATTGATTCTCAAGCAGAAATGCATGCGATTGTGTGATTTTCATAGAACCTTTAATGTCCAACTTATCCGCCACCTTCATCTAGAACACATTTCTGATGCCTTTGATGCATGGCAGTCAATAAGAAAGCGATTGTTGAAAAAAGTCAGCTCAGTTGAGTCGTCGTCCATCCCTCTGCACCGATATCTTCACAGCAACAGGCCAGACTTAAAAGCTTCCAGACTTAAAACATGCTGCATGCTAGTCTACAGGCTGTCATACGTTAGAGGCCTGATTACTCCAGCGAAGCAGCAAGGCAGGCTTCAAATGGCTCGTTTGATTTCTTAGTTCCCACTCTCCAGTGACTACCTCCTTCCAGTGGCGGCGGTATGTTGAAAAAGCAGGGAAAAAAAAAGTTGAATGGTGAAATGGACGCAGGAGACGAGAGAGAGAAAGCGAGAGAGAGAGAGATGTGGAAAGGAAAGGGACATTGAGAGGAAGAGGTGGGGAGAAATGCAACTTGGGGAAACGGGAGAGAGGGGACGGGAAGGGGAGGAAAGATGAAAGGACCGGAGAAAGTGCTGAGATGAAAACGAAGAAGAGAGCCACAACAGACCCGCAGCGGAGACACGACAAACTAGACACATCCTTCCACCAAACAAAACTCTTCATCTGTTTGTCTATTTCATCCTCCTCGCTAAATGTTGACATTCTCCAGTTCGCCTGTCCAGGAAGCCCCGCGATGTGTTTCCTGTCTGTGTTTGACAAGGGGGATCATGGGGGTTGAAGTTCAGTCGATCCAGGAGCGAGGCTTCCTTTGATGGAGGAATGTTGCTGTTTGCTGTTGCGTACAGCCAGCCAGTTGGAAACACATCTCTGGGCTTTCCTCAGCTCGCTTCCTGCTAGATCAAAGCAGCTTCCCCCTTCAGAGCGTATCTACATTTCCCCGTAGTATAACTCAGATACACACACACACACACACACACACCCAGCGCTGAACAGAAGAAAAATAAAGTTGGCCTTACGGTCCCTCAGTGCACGATTAGCCTAAATCGAACAGCTTTTCATAAGTGTCACATAGGTGTACTATGAGTTAAATGCATCATACATCAGTGTAACAATTCAGGAGAGATTTACACTCATTCACATTTAATGATTCTTTTAGCTTTTAAGGATTGGATTTCTACCTATCCCCAAGGTCTGAGGAAATCTGAAATGACATGTTAGAATTGAGCTAAGGAGACAGTGTTTTTGCGAGCGTGGTTGTCTAAAAGTAAACTCCATTTCCGTTGGTCTCCGTCTGTTTATTTTGTTGTTCGAGTGCGAATTGGGAACAGGAAGGAACGTAGTGACTGAGTGAATATACAGACTTTGATGTGGAGGGAGGGATGTTGATGTCGGACTGAAATTGTCCGTATTGGTTCTGTTTTGGTCACTTTTTCATGTGTGTTTTTTTTTTTTTTTTTTATCTGCATATGTTTCTATCATTGCAGGCTTGGGAGTGCCTGTCATTTAATGTGGGTGTGTGTATGTGTGTGTAATCACAGGTGCACCCGACCCGACTGCCGGCGCCAGCATTGACGATGACAACTGCTGGCACCTGGACGAGGATCAAGTCAGGGAGCAGGTCAAACAGTTTCTGTCACAGGGAGGATACTATGGCTCTGGGAAGCAGCTCAACTCCATGTTTGCCAAGGTATCCATCATCACTTTGTGTTCCTGCTTCAATACATGGCTCGGATTTATTCATTGATTAATATTATCACTATCATCATAGACACACCTAGAAGTGAGAGAAGGGTTTGTCATCTTTATGTTAATGCTTTGCTCAACAGCAGTATATCTGAACACACCAGTGACTAAAGAGACCCAAAAGACTCAAATATGTTTGTTGTTTCTATGATATAAGCCTAAAAACCCACAAGTGAAAACAAAATCCAGATTTTGTCTGATTTTAAAGGGGCACTCCAGTGAGTTAGTTTTGCAAGTCCATTAAGTTGGGGGACATACAAGATGGATTATTGGTGAAATCACAGCTGCAGATGCTCAGATATCCTGGCCTTCATCCGTAGTAGGGGTCAAGCGCCAAAAATACCCAATACTACATTTCCCATGATGCAACTCAGTAGTATCTTTTATTAGACCCAGCCTGACAAATTCAACCTCACACCTTCAGTTCGTAAGACAGGCTGTCTTTAAGAAGGAAGGAAATGAAAAAGAAATAAGTATGGAAATAAAGACAAACAAAAGAAAAAAGAAAGAAGATATTAAGGGAAGAAAGATGAAAAAAGAAGGAAAGAGAGAAAGGGGAGAGAATGGAAATAAGGTGAAAGGAAATAAAAGAGGAAAGAAGTCAGGAAGAATCCAGGAAAGATGGAGAGAAGGTTAAAATGAAAAAGGAATGAAAGAAGGAAAGTAAGAAGGAAGACAAAAAGAAGGGAGGAAGAAAGAGAACAGGCAAGAAACAAAGAAAAAGAAAAAAATCTGAAATATAAAAAAAAGTCCAATCCAGAATGACCCTGATGATGTCATCAGTAAACTATTAGTAAACACAGGTTTATGTGTAATATCGATGAAACGCCCCTTTTGAAATGATTTCTAACAACTTTGTATCAAAATAAAATCTTTTCTGAATTTCTCCCTCCTTCATATTGAACCAACTTGTTATTCTATACTGTCAAAGATTCACAGAAATTGAAACTCTCAACTTCTTGTCTCAACGGGTGGTTTCGTACTGGAAAAATGGCTCAAAGGAACAGGGCGCCGGCAGGTCCTGAGACGTCTTAAGAGTTCTTTAACTGTATTATTCAAACTCAAGGCATTAACGGGTCTTGATATAGCTTTGTAAATCCTCAAAGTCAGAGTGGAGGATTTATGAATGCACTTTTCCTTTTGCTCTTTATCTGAGTGAAGCAAGCCCACTTATAACAGACATATACTCTGATAAGTGTGAGCGCTCGGTTTTCAGTGCCAAACTGTTTCTATTATTCAGTTTTAAATGGCATTCAGAAGGTTTTATAACATCTTAAATGTAACTTTTCAACCTTATGTATACTGGATGAAGTGCTGCCGAGAATCATGCAGTCTTTTTTTCATCCTTCTATCAAATTGAAGTATTTAAGGAATAGAATTGCATGTTAGGAAATGTTTCCTTCTCACAGCTAAGAAAATCAGTTTAGAGCCAGGAGGTGGTTAGCTTATCTTAGCATAAAGACTGGAAACTGGTGGAAATAGCAGTGTGTTTATTGTTTAAAATGTTTTTTCTCTCCCAAATTAAATTCTGATGAGCGAAGATGCAAATCAATACCAGCTGGCAGAAGGTCAGAGTGTTCTGGAGTACATACAGTGACTAAGCTTGTACTCTCTGGGTCGTTCCAGGTGAGGGAGATGCTACGAATGCGAGATTCCAACGGCGCCCGGATGCTGACGCTCATCACGGAGCAGTTTATGGCAGACCCCCGGCTGTCGCTATGGAGACAGCAGGGCACAGGCATGACGGACAAGTGTCGGCAGCTCTGGGACGAGCTAGGTAAGTCGGAGAGACGCACATTATCGCACTGGCTTGTTTGTTTATTTTTCTAATCGACCAATCAGCTTGCTAGTTAGCCCATCAGTCACCGCGGGTCAGACAGCCAGGCCGACAGAAGTGTCCAGCCTGTCAGTGACTCAGACAAATCGCCGTTCACCTCGCTGGGTAAACGCTCATCCAGTCAGTAAGCTATTAGGTCATCCAGTCTGCAGCTTCTCCTCTCGCTCCCCATACAGAGTGAATGATAAAGGCTGCCGATCAATACGGCTGCTCAGCTTCTCTGCAATCAATCTCCGCGTTTAGGAGGTCAATGAGAGCACTTCCTGGGTAAGCGAGGGAGATCATGACACAGACACGGACAGAAATAACAGCCAGACAGTCGGGGTTTGGTGCCTGATCATTTTCCTCACAGATGCAGACAGTTGACCCAGCTCGAGGTCTGTGTATGTAGAACAGTTGAGGCTGGTGCGCCGAGCTGCTCGTTGTTATCGCCAGTATTATTTTGATTCCTACAGTATAAGAACACTGGTTTCTATATATGGCAGAGGCAAAGTCTTTGGGAATTTGTGAAAGCTGATGCCCGATATTTCATTTATTAGATGTAGTCTTTGTGGAGGCAGCGCTGCAGTGAAGTCATGACAGTAGAAGCATTACTTTGTGCAACATTCAGAGGTAAAACCTAGATGTAACGGCATGATGTGATGAAACTAAAAGCAGCACATTCTTCAACTTGTCAGGCATTGAAATATGACGAAGTCTTTATTTTTTTAACGGACATTAGGGTTTTGAATTGAGCCATGGTGAAATAATTTGTTCAGTTTATAATATATCAGACAGTGAATCTTTAATTTGCTTCTTTTCTTTAATCAACAGTACAAAACAAGAGAAAAGTATCAAGTTTCCTCTTATTTACTTTTTCTCGATTAACAACTGAACGATTATCAGAATTGATTTTCATACATTTTCTTTTAATAAACAAATGTTTTAGATACGAGCAAGGGATGTGGAATGGCAGTATTTTCCTTTTTCTAAGGAATGATCAATAAAGGTCTTGAGTTTTCTGAGAAAAGAAAAGAAAAGAAAAGAAAGCACTGAGGAGTCTGAAAAGTATTTAGAGAATTCAACCAGCTCCCATCACCGCTGACGCAGCCCGGGTCATATTCTTGTTAAGCAGCTCTCCACTACCTCTGCTTCCTTTACGTCCTGACCACTGACCACCATCTTTTTCCCCAGGTGCATTGTGGGTGTGCGTGGTGCTAAACCCCCACTGTAAAAGCGAGGAGAAGAGCAGCTGGTTGAAGCAGCTGAAGAAATGGGGCGACATGGACGTCTGCCCGCTGGAGGACGGCAACTACGGCAGCGAGCTCCCAAACATCACCAACGCTCTGCCGCAGAGCAACCTGGCGCAGGGTCAGCATGAGCACACGCGCGCACACACACACACACACACACACACACACACACACACACACACACACACAGTACATACTGTGAAATCAAAATATGACACAGAAAGGTAAGATGGGATAATATGACACCACCACTGACCGTGTGTGTGTGTGTCATTTTCCTCAGACTCTCTCTCCAGGCCGAGGAGGACAGTGTTCAGCCGGGCGGTGGAGGCCTGCGACCTCCACTGGCAGGACAGCCACCTCCAGAGGATCATCAGCAGTGACCACTACATGTCTCCATCCTACCAGAGAGAGGGGGAGAGCCTGTTGTTTAACCCACAGGGCCTGCCACTCTGGCTAGGTAAACACACACACACACACACACACACACACCGTGAGATTTTTATTTTGCTCCTCAGAAAGTCAACTTAATTTGACTAGTTATGTGTGACTACACCTCAATTTCACTGACAATGTAACAGTAATTCATTGGTCATTTAAAAAAAAAGAAAGAAAAGTCAGTATTTACGTGTTGTATAGGTGCACACATCTATTATGATTTATTTTGTCAAATAATATGTTTATTTAAGATGCAAATGTGTACTGAGAACACGCACGCACGCACGCACGCACGCACGCACGCACGCACGCACACACACACACTGTGTATTCCAAGAGTTTAGAAAAACTTTCATTTCAGGATAAACAACTATGTTTCTATGCCACTTCCATATACACACAATCTCTAATTCCACCAAAAGCTGACACACTCATACACTCACACAGACACACACAGACGCGCACACACGCGCACACACGCGCACACACACACACACAGTAATTCTGCTGATATTGAGGCCAGTATCTGCAGTAAGCAGCTTCCAGCTAAGATCTGTCAGATTCTGCAACTTAAGCCAGCTATCAGACACACATTGGCGTTCTGCTGAGACTGCACTGTGTGTGTGTGCGTTTGTGTGTGTGTGTGTGTGTGTGTGACATTCCTAACTACATCCTATGTCCTACAGTTTGTAGGAAACTGCATGTCTGTGACTGTGTATAGCAAAGCTTTTCCTCTTTCTGTCGACCACACAGACCACGTCCCGACGGCATGCGCTCGCGTCGACGCCCTGCGTTCCCACGGCTACTCCAGGGAAGCCCTGCGATTGGCCGTTGCAATCATCAACACGCTTCGCCTCCAGCAGCAGAGACAAATGGATATCTACAAACACCAAAAGAAAGGTAAAACACAGACACATACACACACACACACACACACACAGCTGTTTGATTGTTGTGGACAAACCATTTCAACATTTCTTTCTTTCCTGTTCTCTTCCTCCCTCAGAGCTTCTCCAGAGGGGCGTAACTTCCACCACCAACCTGGAAGGCTGGGTGGGGCATCCCTTAGACCCAATTGGCTGTCTGTTCACAACACTAACCGAAACCTGCCGCGTGGACGACGACAACACCATGGACACTGGCGGTATGAAAACAAGATCTTCATATTTTCTTTAAGAGATTCTGATGAGAAATCATCACAGCCCTGTGCCAAAAGATGACAGAATCTGTCCGCCCCTTACACACTTCAGTAGAGTTCCCATGCTAACTCTCGCTTTGTTGCGTCATTTAGCTCTTCAGTGAATTTTGCTTGAAGACTTTCTGCAGCACGATCATGTCAAATCATTTTGGTATACACCAACAAACTGTCAAATGTTAGGCCCTTTCTCTCGTCATAGAAGATGATTGGAGGTTCACTTCCTTCAGTACAAGCTCCAACAGTGAGTCACTAAAATGTTCAATGTAGCTTTCATTTATTATTTCTCTGTTTCATTTAAATGATAGGCATTTTGACACCACTCTATACCACGGTGACATGGCGAACAAAGCTGAGAATAAGCTTCACTGCACATTATGAGCAGCCATTAGTTAAGAGTGCTTGACAGAGCTGCAGAACAATATTCATCCATTTCAGGGACAGGAAATTATAGGTAGGCAATTATAAGTAGCAGGATTGGATTTATAAAATGAAACTCAAAAATATTGAATAGAAGTTTCAAATGATGTATTATGCAACAAGTACTTTATTGGCTAAAACCAATATTAGTCATTCTACACAATTAATGGACAACAAATTCAAAAAGATAGCTTTTTGCTATGCTTATTTGTCAGTCAACAAGACAAGAAGCCTTTAGTCATGTACTACTACTACTTTGAGCTGAATGCTAATGGTGTGAAAACATGCTCACAGTGACAATGCTAATTTTCTTTTGATTAGCAGGTATAATGTTTAGCATGTATAGCATCTTAGTTTTGTATGTTTGCATGCTAATAGTTTGCTAATGAGCACTTAATACAAAGTACAGCTGAGGCTGATGGGATGTCATTTGCCTGTTCTTGCTCCACATATGTGAGGATTTGCTGCTTTTCTCTGTTTTTTAGTGTCTGGGTTTTGGATTGTCATTCAGACAAAAAGCAGTCTTTATAATACATCACTTTGGACTGAGAAATGTTATGGGCATTTCTCACATTTTCAGAAAATCTTTGTGTATATTTATTCAAAAAGTCAGTGATAATGAGAGAATTATTATTCGCAGCCACAGTGATGCATAAATTAAGATCAAAATCGTTCGCCCTCTGCATGTCCACTGTTTAGTCTGCTGCACTGGCAAGCTAACCCACTGTCCACTCAATCTACAAAGTGAGCTAAAGCATGTACTTCATCAAAACACACGCTCATCCACGAACCTCCTCCCAGTCTTCTCATACTGCACATCAGTCAACGACCCTATTTGCCAAACACAGGCTATAATTCCCAACGCACTTCACCAGCTGATGCAGTATAACCCTGAGCAGAGGTGATCGAGCCCACCAGCAGTGACTCATCAGACAACAGACCTCATGTTCTTATATCAGGACCGGGCACTGTTGTGCTGCAGACAGCCATAAACTAGCAGTGCATGAATGGATCGGGCTGGAACACCCTGCTCATTTAGCCCACAACTCGGTGTGTGTGTCTGTGTGTGTCTGTGTGTGTGTGTTGTATGTATAGAATCCATCACCATTTGCATTTCTCACCCTGCCTGGGCCTTTTATTTCACCAGTGGCCATCGACCACAGCAGAATAGGGGTTGGGTTTTCCCATTGTCACCAGGCTACAGGGAACTATTGTCAATTCAAACAATGCTGACCACTGGCACACTCATTTGTGTGTGTGTGTGTGTGTGTGTGTGTGTGTGTTTGTGTGTTGGCGAACGAGTGAATGATTGTCTTGTGTCGTTTGGGGAATTTGGGAGAGTGGTATGACTATTTTGCATGCGTGTGTTTGTGTGTGTAAAGAATGGTCAGCATGCTTTATTTCCCTCTGGAAGACAGCTGGGAACATCTGTTAAAAGGGGGGGGGGCGGACCCAGACAATGTGGCAGCCAATCGCAAATGCCGTTTTCCCTCTCATCTTTTCAAACTGACCAATCACTCAGCAGCCTTTGGATTGAAAACTAAATTGAGTTAACACCGGGGTTAAGTCTGCAAAATCAGTTTCTACTTTTCCACAGATTTCTACACAGAGAGCCCCACACACTTAGAGACTCACACACACACACACACACACACACACACACACACACACACACGGAATAAACAGGATTGAAGGGGATCTATTGCTCAGAGGGGATTTAAGCAGAATGATGGGGTGGGGGAGTAAGAGAGAACAAATGGGCACCAATCAACAGCTGAGACTCCTGTGGCATCTGTTCTCAATTATAGCTGTCGAGCATTTGGCATAGGGTTAGCGGCCATCTTAGATGAGTGATCGCAATCACGAATGCCGTATTTATGTAATGTTAGACAAAGACATGCTTTTTTCAAGTCTAACTTTATACAGTACACACACGCCTAGATATACATCATAGCCATTTGTATGTTCATACTGACCCTGAACTCAACTACACAGTAAGATAAGGAGGGAAAAAACAGTCATAAGTCTTTGTTTATTTCCATAACGCAAAGCTAACATGAGGGTTCCCTAAACCAACTTACTGCCAAAAACTCTAAGAGACTTTTTGTAATGTATCTGTTTTCATGAGCTTCGACTTCCAGGATAAAAAAACCCTACTCGATTTGATCTGACCTGAACGTAAGCCTCGTATTGGCTTCAGATCAGGCAGTTTTTTGCACTCAACTGGTTACCTTTCAATACATTTGGGCGGGTCAAAATGTTTCTTTGTGGATTGTGTTAACCCCCCCCCCCCTTTTCAGATGAGGGGACGGGCTGAGATTGCCAGGTCACTGAGTTCAGTAGGCTCAGCTTGAACCACGCTGATAACCGATGACCCACAAAAACAAGCGTCATCTCAATTCATTAAAGTTAGACTACTTTTTAAAAACTTATCTTTGTAACTGTGCCTTTAGGTTGACTTGATTTGTGCAAACAGAGGACTGCAGGCTGCTAGAACTGAACTGTTCTTTCTTGCACTCATATTCAACTTCATAACAACAGGGAGGCTCTGAATCTCCATTTCACCACCAGTATGGACAAAAAAAACTCCTATGATAAACTAAATATAACCAAAATTACTCTCGGATGACTCGGCTGGCTCCATCGGGCAATTTTGTGTCTGTCAAATCTGGCAGCACTGCTGCAGTTAAGCTAGTAAGAGATTGATTTATGGCCAGCACCTCTCTCAATGCACATATGGGCATGTCAGTATCGTATTAAGATAGACTTATAAAAAATCTGAACCTCTTCTGTTATGAATGTGGCTGCTAAATCCCCTGCTGTTCTGCGGTCTTGAACGCATCTAAAGTGGATTCTTTGCTCTGCAGTCTCTTTGTTTCTCCTGTGTCCGCCTCACTTCATATGAAACCAGTGGAGATGTTTGATATATGAAGCAATAATATATAATACATTAAGCAACTGGAGCCGAGCATGTCGGCCACATGGAGCCCAAAACTCTACATAGTTTTCTATCTTTCTTTTCAGAGGGCGACCCCAGGCCTCCGGTCTACCACCATGTACCAGTGTGGGGCAGTCCTGATGGAGGGGAGTCTTACCTGACTTTGGCCTTAGAGGTGGCTCTGATGGGTATGGGCCAGCAGAGGATAATGCCAGAGGGCCTGTACGCTCAGGACAAGGTATGATGGTCCTAAAAAACACGCTGTCATGTGATGCACTTGGAGTTACGATGTATGCATTAAAACATAATTCTTAGATCTTACAGATTCTGATTGATTTTACCCCTCGTAGAGCATACAGTAATACTAGGCTACTTGCAGTGGGTAACTAAACTGCATTTATGGTTTGTATGCATATTAAAAGAAGCGGTGTGAATTTGCCCGGTGCAGACAATGTCGCCATTACAGAAAATCACTATCATTAAACGTCTGTGTGAAGTAATTACCATGCAAAAAGGGAGAAAAGGTCACGGCGTTTTGTTTCCAGAAAAACAAGCAGAAAGTCGCCGACTCGGGTTCACTTTGAATTAGAGTAAACCCAAGGAACGTTTCTTTGTGCGAATGGTAATCTGCTTTAGTGCTTAACATGGCTGCCATAGAGCACTCTTAATATCACGGGCATCAACACAAATATTAATGTTTCCGGCAGGGCGAGTTCGGTTGTCTTGCACCTTTCGACGGCAATGCAATTCAGCGTGCCTTACGTAAGATATAAAGCCACTAAGAGAAGATATGCTTCAACAATAAGACACACGGGGCAGTAGGAAGAGACACGCGTATAGGTTTGATAAAGGAGTTTCAGTTTTTAAGGAAGGCTACATATATTTCCTAAACAACCTCTTAACTTAAAACTCAGTCTCCATCTTGTGTACTGCAACGTTAGATACACACATACGTGAGGGTGTGAGGTATTAAAGCACCCTGCTGGTCCTTTAATACCTCAAGCTCAAAATCCCTTCTTAAAAAGGTATTTAAACTTCAAAGTGCTCTGTTATTCTCTCGTATTAAGTAGTTATAAATCATGGATCTCAACTTCTTGCAAGTCTACTTCTGAACAAATAATATCATGATTTCATTGTTGGTACGAATATGAGATTAGTCCAAATGCACTGCAACACAAATTTTAGCACATTTCTATTCATTCTGAACGCAGCATGTATTGTGTGTTCACAGTGGATAAATGTGAGTTGTGTGTATGTTCTAGGTGTGTCGTAACGAGGAGCAAATTGTCGCAAAACTTCAAGAACTAGAGCTGGATGATCTCCTGGTTCAGACTCTCCGGAAACAGGCCATACAGCTACTAGAAGGTACGACAACGGCATCCCTATACTTCTGTAAAACATGTTTTTACCCTAGTGTCCTAGAGTTAATGTTGAGACCAAACTGTGTAAAAAAAGACATGATGGTTCTTCTGCTGAAAACACTTTCTCATTGTTGAGAAGAAGAATAAACATTACGTTGTCTTTCTCCCGGTCCAGCCGGTCCGTTCAGCGGTCTGGGTGAGGTCATCCACAGGGAGAGTGTCCCCATGCACACCTTCGCCAAGTACCTCTTCTCTGCCTTGCTGCCACATGACGCAGACCTGGCGTATAAGGTGGCTCTGCGTGCCATGAGGTCAGTTTTTTCAAGTGTACTTGAAAGTGTGTGTACTCTGTGTAGCATATTTCACGTTAATGCAGACACTTAGTCATTTTTAAATGATCTGTGATACCCTCACTGTAAGTAGAAACATTAGGCCCAGGTCTAAAGTTAAACGATTGACAGCTTCTAACTTAAGTGTATAATAGAAACTGTGAAGTATGTTGTAGACAGGAGTTGTTTTTTTAATGATCATCACCCTCAAAAACATGTTTATGAAACCATATCAACAAACTTTGATTATTAGCCTCATGAACATAGGTTTGTTATTGGATTGATTACATTAGCTTTAGCTTCATGTAAAAAATAAACTTGTATGCTGAGTGTATATAGAATATAAGCAAAAGTAATATGATATATTACAGTACGTTAAAGAATGAATTCCCTGTAGTATCAATATACCAGATCCAGAGCAGTTCCGATGATGAAATGTCTCCAACATTTAAAGCTAAAGACATGATGAAAAGTAACTGACGTTGTGTGTTCCTGTCAGGCTGCCGGTGCTGGAGTCGTCAGCGGGCTCCGGGGACGTGGGCCACCCTCATCACGGCATCTCCATAGTTCCAAGCAGATACCCGCGCTGGTTCACACTGGGACACCTGGAGTCACAGCAGTGTGAGCTGGCCTCCACCATGCTCACTGCTGCTAAAGGTACTGTTAAAACATCTGGATACCCACAGCTGTAGTCACAGAAGAGCAGATGTCCAATCAGACGTTTTTCCTCATCAGTTCGTGCTCGTTAATATAGTTTTGTTTTCCTTGTTTTGCCTGCAGGTGACATGTTGAGGTTGCGGACGGTGCTGGAGGCCATCCAGAAAAACATCCACTCCTCTTCCTTAATCTTCAAACTGGCCCAGGACGCCTTTAAGATCGCCACACCCGCAGACAACCCGCCTGATATAACTCTGCTCAACGTGGCACTGGAGCTAGGACTGCAGGTACTGAGTGTGTGTGTGTGTGTGTGTGTGTGAGAGAGAGAGAGCAGGCGAAGTATGAGGGCGAGTCAAACATTTCTAAAAAGCATTTCACCACACACAAAAAAAATGCGAGCACTGGTCACCAGTCAAAACATGCAACAGTTTCCTTGAACTTGTAATTTCTGCAGGCCTCCACAGCCTCACTACAAATTAACAGAGAAAACATCACACAGCGTCTTACCGTTGTTGATGAGAAGAAACCACATAATGAAGCCTTTCGGGTTCCACATTAAACACTGAAAAAACTCCTCAGATGATCAAGGCCTGCAGTGTGGCTTCAGCCGCCTCCTCCTCCCGGTATTTAGAGTTTCGGCTGAATTCCTGTCAGCAAAACTGCTAAATAAGTGCTCAAAATGGAAAGCTCTCAATTAGTCATCAGTGTGATTATGAACACATTCTGGATGCATCTGTCAACACGGGGAGACGTGTGGTGTTATAATCACTAACTGCTAAATTATGAAAAGCACGTACGTTAGAATGTTTTTGTCAATATTCTAATAATAATCACCAAACTGACGTGACGTAGACATTTTGAAGTGTTGTTATTCCTGTGGAGTTTGGTAGCAGATTAAAAAAAACCATTGTGTTCTTTGTGTGTGTTCTGCAGGTGATGAGGATGACTCTGTCCACACTGAACTGGAGAAGGAGAGAGATGGTTCGCTGGCTGGTAACCTGCGCCACTGAAGTCGGTACGTGATGCCTTTTCACACAAACACACACATCAGTGAAACAGGAGCCATGGTCTAATCATGCCCTCCACAGTGTCTTAAGATCTTCTTTGGTCTATCGTGATGCATTTTAATTCTGCTTGGAGGCAGTCTTTGACTTTGAGACACAGATGGGTGACAAATTACCAACCGAAAAAGCGTCATCGGGCTTCAATGCTCCCTGTCATTCTTCAAGCCCCTGAATTCTGCCGGAGGGATAAACACCATTTTCCCACAATATATTTCTTCATTTGATGCTTTGATGATGGTGGAGAGCTTTTTTATCATGTAGCCCCAAAGTCACACTCATTCTTTAAAACTGTGAAATAAACTTAATAAACATTCATTCAGGGAGAAAATATAGAATCGTACCGACATCATATGATCTTCATCCTGACCACAATGGGCCCTATTTAGACGATCTCTGTCGCTACTGCGTTTAGGGTGCGTCCAAGTCCATTTTGCTAGTTAAGCAGTGGATAATCTGGGCTCAAAGTGCGGTGCACATAGCAAAGAGGTGGTATTTAGACTCTGAATCATTCACTGGGCAGAACATAAATCAAACCAATCCGAGTGTCGTCTCCCATTCCCTTTAAGAACCTGGTGCGTCAGGATCTGAAACTTGGCACTGGTTTTTGCTATGGGAGAGGGATGTGATCCTCGGCCGCTGCACCCTCTGCGTTTCACTATCCCTGCGCGTCCCTCTGTGTGTGTGTGTGTGTGTGTGTGTGTGTGTGTGCGTGTGCGTGATCCTCAGTCCGCAGATCGGGCAGGATGGGTCATAAAAAATCAGCCTGATCAATAATGGTGGAATGAGAGGGGAGAAATACGTTCCTAATGAGCTTCGTGAGATGAGATGGAGCCCAATAAGTGTAAAGTATTTAAATCCTTGTCTTCCCCTCAGGTCTGCGGGCGCTGGTGAGCATCTTACAGAGCTGGTACACTCTCTTCACACCGACGGAGGCCACCAGCATCGTGGCAGCCACCGTCATGTCCCACAACACCATCCTGCGCCTCAGCCTGGACTACCCGCAGCGCGAGGAGCTGGCCAGCTGCGCCCGGACCCTGGCCCTGCAGTGCGCCATGAAGGACCCCCAGAACTGCGCCCTGTCAGCTCTGACGCTCTGCGAGAAGGACCACATCGCCTTCGAGACGGCCTACCAGATCGTGATCGATGCGGCCTCCACGGGTATGACTTACTCTCAGCTGTTCACCATCGCAAGGTACATGGAACACAGAGGATACCCGCTGCGCTCCTTCAAGTTGGCCTCCCTCGCCATGACCCACCTTAACCTGGCTTACAACCAGGACACGCATCCGGCTATTAATGACGTGCTCTGGGCCTGCGCGCTCAGCCACTCTCTGGGTAAGAATGAGCTTGCAGCCATTATCCCCCTGGTGGTGAAGAGCGTGCACTGTGCCACGGTGCTGTCCGACATCCTGCGGCGGTGCACCATGACGGCACCGGGTCTCGCCGGCATTCCCGGGAGAAGGAACTCTGGGAAGCTGATGTCAACAGACAAGGCGCCGCTGCGGCAGCTCCTGGACGCTACAATCTCGGCGTACATCAACACCACGCACTCTCGACTGACGCACATCAGTCCGCGGCATTACGGCGAGTTCATAGAGTTCCTGAGCAAAGCACGGGAGACTTTCCTGCTGGCACAGGACGGCCACATTCAGTTCGCCCAATTCATAGACAACCTGAAACAGATCTACAAGGGCAAGAAGAAACTGATGATGTTGGTCAGGGAGCGCTTCGGCTGACCTTACCCCTCCCTCACAGGGACCCTCTTCTTGGAAAGTAGTTAAACTTATTTGTTTCTATTTAAGGTTTTTTGGATTCCTTGTATTTTTACTTCTTATGTTGAGCCATTTGTTGACTTCAGTCTTAAGTTTTTGTCCTGTTTTGTTGTTTTGTTTCTTGAATGTGAACCAGGAAGTGTTCGCAGTGCATTGCTCTACTTCGTTGAGACTGCAAAAGGGGGGAAAACGGCTCGAAATGTCAAAGAAACAACAGCAAAAACAAAGCATTTTCTCTTCAAACTAATGTTAAATCTTGTATGAAAAAGTCAAAGGATTGTGGTGGGGGGAAAAACAAAAAACATAAAAGGAATTTTTGTTTTTCGGCGGCACATGACGATTTAAAAACCAAAAGCTTTTGTTGGATGGGGTACTTACTTTGAGCCAGAAGACACGTTGAGCTGGGGGTTAGCGAGGAGACGAGGACGTGGTTTTCAAAGTGGAAGGAAAATGACATTCCAAAAGGAGGGAAAACACCCACTGAGGCGGAAAACACACATAGTGTTGCTGTCATACCTCGACTGTATTATTTGTCAGCTTTAACTTCTCTATCAGAAATGGCCTCTTGTTTCATTCAGGGCATCTTAGAGTAGAGAGGGCAGAATACAGAACTACACATGTGGTCTCTCTGTAGAAGTCAGTACCACCAGGTTTTAAACTAGACTGAATCCACTCTAGACTAGCTCCCATCCTCTACACCTGCTGGTCAGTGCTTTTCCTTAAGAATATCGTCAGAGGAAGAACCATGTTGCTTCACAGAGTGCATGTTTTCAAATCCACAAGCCTGAAGGTGACATTATCCAGGCTGTTCTAGCTAAGTAGACTAGTTGAGGCTCCACGTGCACATATATATACAGTATATCTCGTATGTCCTCCTGTAAGCTTGTTAACAGTGACAATACACGACTGTGATGAATGGAGTGGTCGCAGTATTCCCATCTCCAGAGATACCACTGCACTGCTGTACAGCTATTTGTGGCCAAAACCATTTAAATCTATAGGACTCCAGCGGTCACCTTTCACTTGCTAGATCAAGATTTAGTCAATAAGCAATACAAGTCAAGTCTGCGCTTCACTTTTATCACCCAGCGGCATTATTTTCACCTTCTTGTGTTTGTTTGGAAGCTTTGGGACATGTTGTTGCTTTCGCTGACTGTTAGTTGTTATCTCTGCATGTAGCTAAAGCCCCTTTTCCATCTCAAGAACTTTTTGATTCTTTGTTTTCCAGAAATGTTTCATGAATTGGATCATGAGCCGTTTGAAGTGCAGAAATCTGGTTCCTATTTTGATTCTTTTAGTCATAGTTCCTAAATTTAAAGCCCTGGCAGACACCATAGTACTTTTTTGCACACAAACCCAATCAAAAGATTTATTTTTTATTAATCTTGTCAAACTACACCTTAACCACTGATTATGTGTAACATGTTAGCATACAACTCCCTCAACTCTACTAAGCTTTTTGACTTCATTGAGCTAACTATTTTAATTTTTATGGCTTACCGTGGCAGGTAGCTGTTGTTAGCAAAATAGTTAAGCGACTTTGCACTGGCTGTCTAACACCAAACAGTAGACGGCTAGCTAGCTAGTTGGCAGCTAGCTGGTAAACATGGTGGACAATCTAGCTGCTAATGAGTCAGTGAAGACAAAATAGAGCTCCGTGTCTGCTGGATTCGTAAAATTAGCAAATGTTTGCTAACACGTTAGCCATAGCATCTTTGTGTGTCAGTGTTGCGTCCTCGGCTTGTTCCACTGCCTCCAAGTGTCCTAAAAGAAACAGTTAACAGTGGTTAAAGTTTTGTTTGATGAACAAAAAAAATGAAATGATGCTAATTGCAGTTATCGCACTTGTCCCCATCATGGCTAGAGTAAAAGTGAACATGATAACGCAGTTGTTCCTGAATGTTTTTGAATTTTTGTGATGGAAAAGGGACTGTAGTTACTAAAGCGGCTTTCCTGTAAATGCTATTGGTTGTTGATCGTTGTGGACAAAGAAGACAAGCGGCCTTGTCTTTCACACAAACAAAACCCACAGTACGTTTTATGATTTGATGACTTAATCATATATATTAGAGACCACATGCCTTGGCACAGGAAGTCATTTTTCTTTATGAGGGATGCTTTTGCTGTCTGGTCTCACCCAGTGGTAGAGTGTTGTTGTTAATGGCCGTATACAGTACAGCAAGAGCTTGAATCTTTACTGGACTAAATGTCATCGTACAAGCACTTCACACAAATACCTCTTCAGTACGTTCCTGCCTGCTTCAGCATTTATTTATTGATTGTTTGGTAGCTTTTGTATGACTGAGTAGGAATCGCAGACGCACGAAAAAGAACACGGCGAGTGAGTCGACCTGTCGACGGCAGAACGATAAAAGAAAAAGGTTGTTTTTTTTTTTTTAAATGCAGGAACATTTTCTCGTCTGCTTTTACATTCCATGAAAGCTACCTTCACCCACTACCCGGGTAGTCAGTCACAACTCTGGGCCTTTTTGATCCGAAGAAACACAGATAGAATGGAGAAAAAAGGAAAACTGAGCAAAAGAAAGAAAAGAGAGGCTTAACTCAGTTCTCAGGGACATCACTTAAAGAAACAAAACAAAAAGTAGTAGCATTAAGCATTTAAGATATTGTAAATATTAAAGTGTCAATTCAGAAAATTGTAAAGTTATAATTATTTATGATAAGTATGTTATGTGTTTGTTTTATTTTTCTTTATTTTTTATGTTTTTTGTTCTTTGGCGGGGGTGTACTTGAACTGTTTTGGACGGGGGAATTTGACAGCGTTTTTTTGTAAGAGCAAAGACTTCAAGGCATTTCTCAGGTGCTCCTGTGTACATTTCTTTCTCTGTTTGTTTTTTGCTATAATAACTATTATTTGTAATTTTTTTTGGATTTGCAAAGAAAAAATAAGTGTGTTCCAAAAGGAGGAGAGGACGAAAATGAGGAAGGCATTCATTTGTGAACGGATACGTACTAAACCTGACTATGCAGAACCTCGTCGATGGTCTTGTCACCTCTTAAAGATGTCCCCGAAAAACTTAAAGGCGTGGAAGTGGACTGAACCACTATTAAAGGGGAGGGAGGGGAAAGTGAGACCAAGCATGCTTGTATTTGGACAATGCGCAGTAGCCAGCCTGCATACGCTGCAACATTTAGAGGAGAGGGAAAAAAAATGAAAACGGTGGGAAATGCCTTTGTGACCGATCAATGTACAAAGTTTATTTTTGCTTTACTTCTTTGTTGGTTTTATTTAATCAGGACTCAAGCCTTTAGTGTCTTCTCAGAGGTGTCGAGTCGCGTGGCGGCACCGCAGTGAGACAGAACAATACACAAATGTCAGAGAGTCGGAAACAGCAACTGTATGAACAAAAGAGATGGCCTGTGGATGACCTTGTGTTCATTCCTCATTGTAACTCGTTTCTTTTTTCTTTTGTTTATTGCTTTCTCTACTCCCCTCAGCCTCCAACGCTGGCTGTGTTCACCTCTTCTATCTCATCACCATAGTTTCTTTTTTCTAATCTTCAGTTGTTCTCTGTCCAGCCTCACACAGGGAGGATTGTGGTTGGAAGCGATGCAGCGATGTGCCCAGCTTTCAGTACGGCCGCTTCCTCTTTTGTCCTACAGCAGCCTTGCGTGTGCACAATGTTTTTTTGTTTTTTTTTTTAACAAAACTAGACTTCATCTGTTGTTGCTGCAAGGTTTCTACAGAAAAAGGATTAAAAAAAAGAGGTTGAATTAGTATTTCTTGGCTGCTACGTTAGCATAATAAGGCTGTTTTCCTGAGGTGTAGATGATGGAGGGATTACATTCTACCACTTGCTTAACTTGGAAGCTTCAGCCGGCTGCCTTTTATGTGATGCATTCGCTGACAGCATTACAACAAAGACGTTCCTCCGTCTAACTTAATCTCTGTTTTTCAGTCTGTGTTAACGATATCAGCCAGGTTCTCTCATTTCCCCCCTTTCCATCATTCTTTCTTTCTTTCTTTCTTTCTTTATTTCTTTATTTCGTAGGAGAGTACTATTTGCTGGTAGAGATCTAGTTCACCTACTGTTTCCTGGGTTGTTTTGTTTCGGATTCTCTCTAACTTAAGGGAAAATTGAAAGTGTTCGTTGCCTCTTTGTGCTACTGATTATGAAAAGGTATTTCCAGTATTTGTTGCCACAGAAGTATGATAGCTTATCATCAACACTTGTTTTGGTTTTTTTTTTTTATTTGTAATTTTTTTGTGCAACTTCTTGAGCTACTGTCTATAAAGCGAGAATTTATTACTATTTATGTAACGCTACTACCATTTTATATTGATTTGTGTTGGAATCTCAGTGCTTTTCTATGAATAAAGTGTGAAACACGTTACGAGGACTTCTTTTTTTCAAGTTCGTGTCGAACCGAGACGCACTCATTTGTACGTGATATTCTGCACGTGCTGCGACGTGTTTCAAATACAGCAGCTTGATCAGTGACGCTCTACCTGCCCCTCTAAACGGTTGCGGTTTGGTTAGGTTTAGGATCCAAACCTACCTGGTAAGGTTTAGAAGATCATAGTGTTGTTTAAAATAACTACATTCAGTCTGGTATCTTGCAGTAATATAAGGATGTCACTCACATAAGTTAACTCACTTTGGAAACCTAACAAAAAAAATCACTCTTGGTCACAAACGGCCCAGTCTCTGGAAAGGTCAGGGAGTGACCTGTTTCAACCACCCTGACAGTGAACGCATTCTCAACTATTGCATTAAACTATAGTTTTGTGATATAACATTACTGATGAGCTAACGTTAGATGCATTTTACAGTTAGTTCACCATCTACAATTTTCTTCATGTGTGGTGTGAAATCCAAAGTGTGTCAGCACAGTACTTGTTGGAATGATCTGTTCAGCCCCAGCTGGCTTTTTGGCACAGACTGTTGTCTTTGAATTTTAATTACAAATGGAATATTAAGTTTGGAGGATATTTTAATGGAATGCAGTATTTCTTACAGTGTTGTATACTAGTTCATTACAAGTGCTTCAACCATTACAACCTTCATCTGTACCTGTATCCATTACTGAGAATACTGTGTGTAAATCCATGCCAATTGTTAACTTTCCCTGATATAGAATTTACTAGAAACTCATATGAAATATGGTCATGTATATCACAAAGTATCCATCTTTATGTCTTAACAATGACCCAGTTGTGCATCAAAAGGCGTCTCTGTATGTAGCCTTTATCTTATCAGGCATATTAATAAGTGTGTCAGTGTGCGCTGTATCTGCTCAGCAGCTGCATACGGGTGCTTTGATGGCCTAAACACAGAAACTGTTAGCAACACCGTGTGTACCCCTGCTGGTGTGGCACAATCCTGCACGTTCAGCCCTCCAACCGCCCAGTGTTGGTGATAAATGAGGCACACGGTGGCTGATGGAGTTCCATCAATCTTTCACTCATTTGTCTCTGATCAGAATATTTTTTTCTTCTAGCCCTCCTTCAACGCTTCATTCTCATTCATTAGAGACTTCTGCAGAGCCATATGAGCAGACAATCAGGCCATCAAGAAGTGCTAAGTGTGCTCGTGACATTGTGTGTGTGTGGGTGTGTGTGTGTGTGTGATATAGAGAGAGAGAGACTTTAAATCTAGATTGATTGGCTGATGGTAAATGAGCAGATTTATATTAATTATCCAGACAGATAGATGGAGGAGTGATTGCTATATGCTCAATCTTTTTCTCCTCTGTTGGCATTGCGTCCCCCAGTCTCTCTCCCTCTCTTCTTAATCAACCCATCTGTCTACACGGGCCATGTGACAGATTGTGGTTATATGTGTGTAAACGCCATCGACCCAAAACGTATTGTTTCATGCTTAAAGTCTATTTTCTTCTGCTTTATGTGAATAACTCCAGTGATTGCGTGTTGGGCTCCGAGTGCTACCAACGTGCAGGTGACCTACAATCATTAATCTACCTGAACGCATCGTTTGTAGACACAGACGAGGCACTGACGGGACTGCTGCTGCTCTGCTAACCCACTGCTCCCTCCACATCTCCTGTATAGTCACAGCTCCACGTTGGATGGCGGAATAGCTTAGAGTACCTCCCAGCGTGGCAGATCACAACAGCCTTTTGTCCGGTGAGAAGCTCGGATATCTGAAAGGAGCCAGAACCAATGCTCTTTTGCATTTAAGGAGCCAGTTAGATTAGTATCCCTCTTGGACGCCTGTCCAGAACACGCTGGATGGACTTCATAAACCGTCTGGTGTGGGAACACCGGAGAACCTCCAGAGGAGCATCCGGTTTACCTTGCTTAGCCTTCTGCCACTGCAACAATGACCCTGCTGCCAGAAAATGGATGGATGTATCACGTCAACTTATAACAAGGACATCCAGTGACATAGATGTGGAATGTCTTTCATAGTTCCATGGGTCATTCTTAGGCGGTAGTTGAGTCCTCTCTTGTTGCCCAATATCCACGTGATAAACCCTTCCCTAACCTACCTGCTGATACATAACCTACCATCAGGAATTCAGACTTTTCTTTAAAAGGGCGGTTGAAAAACTAGTAAAGTCCAGGACAGACTTGGATCCCACTCCCCCTCGCTGCCTTTCGGCTAGCTGGGGTGCATTTTACTGACGCGGTCACCACTCGGACCCCGCCTCACCCTCTGCGGCTGCTGAACCGCCTGACGGAGACGCTCGATGCCTGGTCCACCCTCGACATGGAGCTGTGCTGTCTCACCATGCCCCTGCTTGAAGAGTCTATGGCCGCTCGACTGTGTCACTCCTTCACAGTGAAGCAGCCTGGACTTCCACCGAATGCTTGCAAAAGGCTGAAGTTCAGGAAGCTGCGACGCCATCCGACAGTGGAATGTGAAGATGGCCCTGACATCCTTTGAGCATGGAGTGGCAACAGCCCCAACCATGATTTCCCATTCGGAACAGGAAACTGGCAGGGATACCCCGATCGATTGGTTGCTGATCGCTAAAGGCCAGTGCAATAAAAAAAACATGCAATCAGGATTAATGCTTTCTAATCTCAGACCGCAGTGACAGGTGTGGATGTAACCTATAATTGTGTTAAATACTATAATAATGCTATACCAGCTGATATCAAGAAAAAAATGTGGCGCATAGACACGAGCTGCCACAGCTTTTGACACAACCACTTCATGAACACTACCAAACCACTACCACGAAGAAGACAGATGATCCGTGTTTGAATTGAGTCTCTGTGATTGGCTGGTTACACACCATCTCATCCTGATCGGCTGTTTGATTTAATACCAGAGCGGGGAGCTTTACAGATCTTTGACATTCGAAAGTTCCTCAAAAGCTACCTCCACCGGCCGTATGAATATTTTCACACGCGGACGAATCTTGAAGCGGCTCGAGCGAGTGAGTCGTCTGATGCAGGATGTTCCCTCCTGCAGCCCGGTGGGTCGCAGGGTTCAGAACACCAGGCTGACCGTGGCGTGACAGGAAGTTGTCATCGGCAAAGAGGGACAGTCACAGCTGTCAGCGTCTGCATTAGGGAGACGCAGCCCAAGGTCTTCAGAGTTTCAGTTCCTCCCTCCGCCTCCCTCCACAGCCACTATGGTAATAATGCCTATCAGTCTCTGTCACAGCGGGCTGTGTGTGGATGTGTGCGTTCATTCATGCATGTGGTCATTGATAGATATAGTGTGTGTGTGTGTGTGTGTGTGTGTTTGGGGGCGGTCACTGATAAAGCGCTGATAGTGTCCATCCATGGCAGATGATGTACAGCCTGCTGTCTCTCCAGGCAGATTGGATTTTCAGGCCTGCTGATTTGCTGAGAGATGGAGCCTGGACCTCCTTCAAACACGAACACACACACGCACACACACAAAGAGAGAGAGAGAGAGAGACCGACATCCCACATCCACCTGTTCAATCTCTGCGCACAAAATAAGCACATAAAAGCCCAAACACACACACACACACACACACACACACAGGCAAAAATACACACACTGATATGACTCATGCACGTACACGCAGTGCAAACATGTACACAAACAAGCGCACACAGGAATACACACACTTATATATTATTCTCCTGCCAAAGCCTTTAAAGCAGCCATGTGGAAATTGATCTCCATTTCTAAAGAGCATAGATTCATTGTTACAACCTTCCCTCTCTCTCTCTCTCTCTCTCTCTCTCTCTCTCTCACACACACACATACACACACACACACACACACACAGAGCCCGTCACTTTGTTCCCAGATGGTCCGCTGACACACAGTTGCAGCCTCTTCAGTCTTACCTGTCGACAATCAGCGGTGATTTTTGTTCATTTGTCTCTGCTATTTACGCACTGGGTGGGAGGGGGGCACAAACAAAAGCTTTTGTGTGTTTGCGTGCATGTGTGTGTATGTGTGCGTGTGTGTCTGTTTATGGTACTACAGCGGCACAAAGGAGAGGGATGAATGAAAGGCGGCTTTCATTTAAGGAAAGAATAGCTTTTTTTCCCATCGCCACCATTAATCCAGCTGCTGTGAGTGTTGTGTGTGTGTTTTTGTATTTATTAATAACACGGGGCCCCACTTGCCTCTGCTCTGTCTTAATTATTTAGAGGCTTGTATTCAACATTTCATCTCTTCCTTCCATTTGAACTGAAGTGTTTAGCGGCGAAATCAATGAAGGATCCACAGCGTTCAGCTGCTGTGGAAGTGCTCGGCTAACCCCAACCCTGAACTGTTTTCAGTCTGCCGGGTTCAGATTGTTGATAAGGCCGCCGATGTTGGAAATGTGTCTTTCTGTCAACAAATCCCATTGAAAAAAACATAACAAACGATTAATATAAAAAAAAAGCCATCACCTACAAGTACTGTGTATGTCAAACGCCTGATATATCGTATTCCTCTGTGTCATAGAGCTCAGTGTTTTCCAAAAAACTATTAAAAACAGATCAATGAGCCACACTGTTACATCAGGTTCTACATTTGTATTCACACTTGGAAGTAAATTAACGGATACGTTTATCAGTTTTAATATTCAAAAGGTTTTTTGGTTTATAGTTTGTGTGCGATCAAAAAAGCCTTAAAAATGTCTAACCTCAATAGAAACATGAAGGCTTATGAAGGGTTCTTTGGTCAGTTTTACAGCTTTCATCCTTTAAAATTGACTTTCAGCAACAATATTATTTACCCAAGTTCACCCAAAAATAAATTCAGTCGCTACCTATTTACCCCGATGCTGATGGAATGTCTGGAGCGTCACAGCAAAACAGTGTTCCAGCGTTCTACTACGCAACTGAAGTAGATGGGGACTAGTTTTAAATGTTAAGAAAAACAACCAGAAAACAACATTTGAAATGGTTGTATACGCCTCGTTGAGCCTAATCCAGAAATGTTTCATGGACTGCGACACTTCACCTGACTTTCCATCAGCACGGGGGTGAGTGTTTATTAACTGAATTTAGATTTTTGGATGAACCCCATTTACTCTTTAAAGCACTCTGTAATAAAATTTTGGCTGAATATCATTTTTAAAGGGTACAAGCCTCGTGAAATAGACCTAAAAATATGAATGCCATCCCTAATCCATACTTTATAGGGGCCTTCTTTCCCATATACCCATCTGGTCTTGAAAACAGCTTGATTACAGCATATCATTATTTATGGGTAAATTCACATAATTTTATTGTACAGAAATGAAGAATCCTGGTGTTTACAGACAGACAATGCAAAATACTGTAAATTGATCAGGTGTGATATAATGTGACTCTATAATGACATTTTCCATAGGCTAGAAATAAAACCCCTTAATATGAAAAATTTAATTTACAAGACAAACGTACATTTTGCCAGTAAAAGTCAAACCAACAGATGAACAACATCAGCAGAACTGACTTCAGTCTTCCACCCAGTGACAACAACAGTCTCCTTATTACAACCTAGTGGCTGATGACGAGGGATCCCCCGAAATCACAACCCCTCCCCTAACCCTCGCCAATCCGGTCACATGATGTTATGACTCTTGCTGGAATCGTTCACAACAACATCGGCAGCAACAACAACAGCCGGATTTACTGGAATCTGCTTATCTGACGTTCTTAGCTGCCTCACAGAGGAAAACACAATTTGGGATTAATTGATCCCCCAATTCCTCATGTAAAGAGCTTTTATAATGATTACAGTAATAATGCACGTCATTTCATTTTAAGCCAAATTCTGTGTAATAAAGCTTTGTATTTAGTCCAAATATACTGGATTGTTGAATTCCCGAGGGGACAAAAGGCCTTAAGTGTGTGATTGGATGTTACTGCCTGCTCAGATACTATCCAGCTTCTCATTGGTGGTTGTGATGGCATTTGCGTGGTGTTGTGAGTCCTGATTGGTGAAGATGATCCCTGACTTCTAGACATCTGCCTGTCCTGAAATGACCTTTACACATTCACTGGTGCTTCCAAACAGTGTAGAGTAATGGCCACACAGCACGTGAGGTTAATAATCATGTTTAAGTTTTGAAAAAAAAACTTTTTTAGTGTCCTCTTTCTGTCGTCTCCCCCAGTGATGCTCCAGGCGATATGAAAAGAGGTCCATTTTTGAAATTGGAAATTGTGGCTCTGTGTGGAGAAAAGGACAAGACAGAGAGAAAAGAGATTTTAATATAATTCAATAAAAATGTAGTATACTGTAGAGTGTTCATGACACACCACAGCTCGTGAGATTGAGTGACTGAATGTTTAACTTATGTAAACTGCTGGCAAAATGTATTTTATATGAGTAGAATTACAATGAACATAAGAGTTTTGACCATGATTCTGGACAAATTTGAATAGTCCACATGATGATGGTTTAGATTTAACATTTCTGCGAAAGATATATCTTTAAAGGGGCCAACAACAATTTAGCATTGCACCCCACACTTAATGTTTAAAACAACACTTTAACAGATTAAAATTAATCATGAATGAATGAACTAGAGATTCCGCACGTTTTCTTCCTTGTCAAAATCTGGCATCTGCGTTACCCACAATGCAACTCATTGCAGAAAGCAGTCTGGGAGATTCGGTGTGTTATGCTAGTGGTAGCTAATGTAGCTTCGAGTTCCTAGCCTCCAGCAGAGATGAACAGCGGGCTACAGAGATCTGGTGAGCTAACTTCTTCTTAAATCCGGACCCCCACATACGATGTACTTTTTCATTCTCAAACGCGTAGTCTTCAGCTTTAACTGACGCTGACTCAAGTGACATCACTTGAGTCAACTTATAAGACTTCCCATAGCCTTCCCCCTCTGGAGCCACAAAGGGCTCTATGCTACTGTTTCACACATGTCAGAGCACGACTCAACACCTTTTAACACACTTTGATGTGAAAAACCAGTGGAACATCCCTTTAATGATCACTTGCAGCCTGGTGAATAATGTCTCACCTCCACCACAATAAGACTGATGGTTCAAGCATGTGGCTTTGACACTGAAGACCTGATGAATCTACCTGTTGAAATAGAGGCAGTTTTAGTTGCCCTAAAATTCTTATTCTGTTTTATTTTATCACAACAATCATCAATTTGACTGAATTCTTAGATTTCAGATGCATGTCATGGACAGTAACTTCAAACAAGGAACGGTGTTGCTAACTGAATGCAGTGAAGTGACTTTAGGGTCTGATGGCTGACTTGTCTTGGAGCTGGGGTTAGGGTCCAACAGCCCTGATAGAAACAGCACTTTAACATCGAACTATGGTGGTCATCACTCAGACTCAACCTTTGTGGTCTCAAGTAGCAGCAGCACATCGGTGTGAATTTGTAGTTTGTCAGTCTTAACCAAGCATCTGCAAATTATCTAACATGCTCATTTAAGAATAAGAAGGAACTTTGTACCTTGCCTGGTACAAATCAATGTTGTCACCAGAATCATATTATTATTAATTCTACATTTCAAAGATCTTTTCTTTATTCATATGTTTCTCTCCATTAATCACTCGTTGTTGGTAACTACTCCTCGCCTCTATTTTCTCCTTTCAAAGCGACACTGTGCTGTAGTGTTTAGGCTGTTTATTTATATAGACCTTCATTACAAAGCATTTCTCTGAGGACTTCAGACTAGATAATAAAACGGTGTTAAAGCACCTTCAGGCGGGACGCTGTCTCACTTCTGTTCCAGTTAAAGCCCCAGTCACTGTCACATTTCTGTCCCATTTACTGGGCCAGGCCTCAGCCTCGAGTCAGTCCCCACCAAACTCTGGTGCATAAACCCTCAAAACAAAAAGAAAGTTTGTGAATGGTGGTTTTTGGAATAGGCTATGTATTTACCAGATGGGACTGACAAGAACAACAGTCTCACTGGTCTCAGTTCCTAAATCATCTGAGGTTCAAATCATCAACACAAGAAGAGGGCGGTGCTATTTGTCATTACAACACATCTGAATAGGAGACAGAGTACTTTTTGTAGTTTATAGACTGCTAGACTGCCGTTTAAACCAGGCAGATTCAACTTATTTTTTTGAAAGGCCAGATTTGAAAAAGTTAAATATGTATTTTTGTGTTGGGCAACAGATTCAACACATAAATAGGCCAATTAGCATGCTAACAGAACGATCAAAAGGGCCGGAATCAAAAAATGAAGGGGCACATGCGGCCCACGGGCTGCCAGTTGAACAGGCCTGATCTCACCCAACAGTCTTCGGCCAAGCAAGCAGCTCTGTCAGGCTTTACTCAAGGCACAGAGTCGGTACAAGCTAAATGCTAACGTTAGTATGCTAACATTTACAAATGAGCACAAAAACACAAAGTGAGGCTGATGTGAACGTTGCTACTTTTGTAGGCATTTAGCCATGAACCAAACTGATATTCAGACTCGATGATGGCAACACTAAGAAGCAAAAGCAGCTGTAAGCGTCTTGTTGTTTTAGCTAACTTCCTGTCTGCTCTGCAGTTGGCAACCCCCCTCTCTACCTTACAATGTGTATGCGCAGTGGTAATCACCAGACACAGCAGCAGACAGGAGGAGCCTGCCATCTGCTGTTCACAAGCCCCACCTCTTTATGGAGTTCTCTGTCCTGATTGGATAAAGTGGGCAGGGATACTGGAAAATGTATTACTGGAGGGGGAAGAGGTGGACTCTCTATAACAGATTACTGATACTTGTTTATTTGTTGGAGCTATTTAATACATATTTTAACACAAAAAACAAAAACAGTTACACCAGCATTAAATGGAAACAGGATGCGGGACTACTGCATACATAAGAAAAGAAAAAAAAAAATGAATAGAATGTTATATGAAGCCATTTTATAGAAAATCAGATAAACTTGAAAATGAAAAAGATCTGACGATGTGTAGTCAGAAAGTTAGTTAACTGGACTTTCTTCATCTCTGCTGGGGGCTACATGCTACATGAGCTGCTACTAGCAAAACAAACCAAATGTCTGACTGAAGAGGCGTTCAGTGTTCATGGAGTAAAAAGAACAATCTCCGGTTGATCCGGATTTTGACACTTTCTGGCGCTCTTTTTAAAGGATCACCAAGGTTATTACAACTCATCCTGACGCGAACATGAATGTCTGTACCACATTCCACACTAATCCATTAAAAAGTTGTTGCGCTTTTTCAGTCTGGACCAAAGTGGTGGACCAACTGTTTGACATTACCATCCCTACAGCCCACACGGCTTTGTGCGGCTGAAAAAACTGAATGTTCAGAATAAAAGAAAGGGTCAGTAATGATTACTCATGGCCTTTGTAGAACCTGGTCCATTAAAATGTCCATCTGAGCTTAAGGCCATAACAAAGCATTACCATCCGGCTCAAAGCCTGCTGGCTGAATGGCAGTAGAAAAACAATCTAATCATTTCAAATAAAAAGAAACATAAATCTCACTACAAATCAAATCAATCTTTATTTAACAGGACAGAAAAAATACCCAGATACACACATTCATGGTTACAATGTGATTCACTTCATAAGCCACTTTTTTCCAGATTTAGGGAGAAAGACAAAAACAACATAAGGCAGCTCCTTTAACAACGAGCACATCTTAGAAGATTTTCCATCTGCGGGAGTAAAAATAAAACTCCTCACGCTGAGATCCAGCGGGAGGTTCTGCTCATTGTTAAGATGTAAGGTGGTGGATGATCAACTGCTGTGTGCTGACATTTTGCTTTAAAAATTGATTTTTGCAGCAGTGTGTCTCTTGCTGAAACTCTTTCGCATCATCGCCAGCTTTTCATTGTGACAAACACGCTCCTTTTGCTGATGACAAGCTCACTTCTGATTGAAGATGTTTTAAGCCATTAAGAGGTTAGAACGGTTTGTATTCATCCATTTGTATTTGTGTGAGCTAGGGAAAACATTGTGGTGAGTTTGATTGGATGACACAAAAATCTTTTTCATCTAGATGTCAAAGCCGTTTAGAGCATTTCTGAATAGATCAAACATTAATACAAATCCCACACAACTGAAAATGCGTTTGAAATGTACATGTACTTGAGAAATGATGCAATTTGTTCTCCAATGGAAACACTTAATCCACTCAGATCAACGCATTATAGACCTACATTAGATGAGAATGTGGTGAATTCATGAATTCATGTAAATGTACATGCAATGCAATATTTGAATATGGCATCAGTGTTGTTTTTTTTTTTTTTTTCCCTTATGGGAAATCTGTTGGAATGGCCTGCTGGAAACAAATGTGAAGCTGGACATTTTTTGCCTTTTGACGTTGCGGTTTTTAATAAAATAATGCATTATTGTACATGTTTTCAATCACAGTCATAAGCATTTTTGGCTTACACACTCTCTTCACACAGACACATCCCTCTTTACGACCGCTTGTTCATCTGTTTAGAGTGTTGGTGCACGGCTTCGACGAAGGCGCCCACGTTCTCCGGGTCCATGTCCGGGTAAAGGCCATGACCCAGGTTGGCGATGTAGCCCCTGGTGCCAAAACCCTCCACCATCTTCTTCACGATGTCTGAAATGCGCTCCTGAAGGAGGACGAGAGGGAAGGAGAGGGGGTAAAAGTTGAGGATCGACTTTTGCATCCGTCATGGTTCGACTACGCCCGTGGTATCTTTCTGAGTCAGATATATTTTGCTCAAACTGGGTCAGAGGAGGAACAAGAAGTTCTGCTGAAGAGTTATAAATTACCATATGGTGTGTAAACAAAAGTTTGTTAGAATGAATTACATTGCTTCACATGGAATAGAAATATATGAATGGAAACGCAGCGGAATGAAAAAAAAAAAGGATTCACAGCATGTGAGCGCTGGGTGCTGAAAATAGCGGTTCAAGAAAAAAAAAAAGACGTTGAGTTTCTGTTATTTTCCTTTCTCTCTCTTTGTAATTTTATAAAAATACAAAATTGTGCTCTGGCACCCTCACTGTCACCCACTGACATGACGGAAATCAGTTGTGCATGTTTGCCGACATGCTACCAGCAGGTTATGAAGTAAACGCATGGAGGAACGATCTACTCTTTTCTAGAGGATCACCATGGCTGCTTAGGACAGTAAATCAGGTTAAATGTAATCCCAAGTTAGTACTGAGGTAACGTTGTGGATATTTTGTACATTATATGACGTATATCAAATTATTCCTATGATCAGACACAAGGCTTAATGCAAGAACCACTGACTTAAACAATTCCTTCATAAGTGGCATGCACAAGCCAGTGATTCTATATCTATCTATCTATCTATCTATCTATCTATCTATCTATCTATCTATCTATCTATCTATCTATCTATCTATATATATATATATATATATATATATATATATATATATATATATATATATATATATATATATACATATATATATAAAAATAATAATAATAGAGAATTTTCTCATGAGTGGACCCGTACAAGTCACATTGCCTCTCTTCACAGGTAAAAAACACATTCAAACAATTAAATTAAACACAGATATAAAGCAAAATTTAAATCCCTTTACAAATATTATTATCATCATCATGACTTTTCACTCAGTCTTAAGAAAAGATTCCCTGTGTTTCTGCAGGTCTCAGTCCAGTCTCACCCTCTCTTGTCCTTCACAATATGACATCACATACTGTAGCCTCGTCTGTATGACTGTCACATTACCTCCCTTTTGGATTAGTCATGGGCCACTTAGGTTTAGCGAGACTTTCCTGAAACACGCACCTCCTCATGAACAGGTGGTGTTGTTCAGACTGAATGGAGCTATTTTACAAGATGGTCTGTTAAGAGAGTTTAGTGAAACTGACTCTGGTGAAACATTTGTATGGACACACTTGCATGATGGCCAAGCATCAGTGCCACTGATATCCTTTGTTATTAGTGTTACAGTAAGAGTATTATTATAATGATCTCCATTTTCAAACTCCTAACCATAACCCATTCATTTAATTTAAAAAAAAATATATATATATTTACAGTATATGTTTAATGTATTTGTTCCACTCTGTCATTACGACTCTTTTAGTTTAACACTATGCTTGTTACGGTCTTCCTGTTACAGAGACTGTTACTGGGGATATGTAGGAAGGTTTTTGTCGACGCTTGAAGGTGTTTTGTCCTCTCAACAGTGGACAAAAGTTAATAAAGACAGTATTGAACACCAAAAAAAGATTAAAAATAGGGGGGGGGGGGGGGGGTTACGTTTCATGTCCATGTGAGAGCCTCAGAGTGAAGGTTACCTTTGGAGAGTAGAGAGCACATGGATCCATGTTTCCCTGCAGGCTGACCTTCCCTCCTGTGCGCTCCCTGAACACACACAGACACACAACACAGGACACACAGGGTAATCCTTTAACCAACAGGTTAAGTATTTGATGAGTTGAGCAGGAAACACAGACGTTTGTTGACTCAATTCGTGCACTGAGTGACAAACCAGGGACGAGGGAGAGGTCACTAATGGTTAACCTGCTCCTCAGGACACACAGCAGCGGGCCTCATGATTCGTGCTACACTGCTGCACATTACTGGATACATTCCTGTAGTCGCATTTGATTTAGCTTAAAGCTCCTTTTCTGCAGTCTGACCATGACAGTGGATTTTTGAGGTTGCTTCTGCTTCTGACTAAGGAGATTCGTGTATTGATTGTTTCTATTCCTGCTCACATTCCAGAGATATCTCATCGCTCTGAATCTACAACCTGAGGAGCCAGCTCTGGTCGAGACAGATCTCACAAAGAGCTGATGGGCTGATGTGGCATGTTTAACTCAGAGTTTAGTGCAGATTTTAAAAAAAGGGTTGAAGTAGAAGCACTTTGAAGTAGAAGGTGCAGGTTATATTAAGATGTTTAGGTGACTTCAATTTGTGTTTTCTTCTTTGTCTTTCTAGGACCAAAGCAGGCTTCTACAAAGTAACTGGGATATAAAATCAAAACAGCTCTCTGCATGGGAGTCTGTGTGTGTGTGTGTGTGTGTGTGTGTGTGTGTTACCGTGCTGATCGTGGGTCAATGGTCCAGTCCAGTCCGACCACCTCGTAGTAAGACTGAGACAGATCCTCTAAGCCGTAGTGAGCATCCTTTGCAAACACAATCTAGAAGACACACAAGCAAAAAAAGAAAGTGTAACAGGCAGATTTTCAAAGCAAATCTGAACAGATGATCGGGAACCATTTTCGGTGAAATGACGCCATCTTCTGGTGATCATACAGAGCAGCTCTGTATATTAGACCAAATGGATCCTTAATGATCCCTCCAGGGAAACAGTGTTGTTGAAGCAACAGAGCCATGATAAGAATAGAACAGAGAATCGAAAACTAATATAGAAAGTAATTATGACAAGAGAACAAACAGAAAAATACGGCAGGAAAATAAATAAGTAGAGTGGAGTCGTTACAGAGTCACTGTTGACTTGTTTGCAGTTTAGGTGATGTGCACGTGTACATCATTAGCTACTGACATTGGCAAGAAGAACACATGCAGATATATGAGAAACTCATAAAAACCTGTGTTCGTGTGTGTTTGGTTTGGATTTGGCACATTTCAATATGTGGAAGTGTTTATTTGTGCAGCCGTCTCTCACCATGGGGACATCCTGTCCTGCCTCCTTGAGTTTATCTTTGACACGTCGAGCGATGTCTCGCAAGTAGGGCAGAGAAAACTCTTTGAACTCCACCGGCCCCAGAATACCAGCATGGGACTCGAACACCTGCAGAGCCTGGACAACACACACGAGGATTAAGGTTTTTTTTAAAACCTGCAATAACTAGTTTTTGGCCCAACATTTAGATCCATCTGGAAATGCATGTCCAATACCGACTCCCTCTCCGTCTCTCTCTGGGGCTCTTTTCAGCAAGAAAGCTGCATTTAATACTGGTGCTGATACAAGTGGAGAGACTGAACCAATCACTTGAAAGACACTGAGACAGAAAAGAGCTGAGGAAAACTACCAATTCAGGTCATAATTCTCTGTGGGCTCTTCATTTGTATTCCACATTGTGATTTGATCCATTGCTAATATAAAGATGTTGATCATAGAAGCTTTAAAATCATCTAAATGAAGCCAGTTGAGAGTTTTGAAAAGGGAGACTTGATCAACATATCTGTAACAGCATTATCTGTGTCATGACAGAACAAAAACTAAAAAAGACCTGAGAACAAAGAGCAAAAACAGAAAAACCTACTGAGGGTCAGCCAGTTCTATTTTGGTGTTTGTTACTCCCTATTGTACATTCAAAGGATGCAGCGTTTACATCACCAGTTCTGTTCATCACTATGTTGTCATCACAAGCTCCAAATCATGTTAAAATGCAGCAGAAAGCTAACTTATATTTTGCCACCCTGCTGTAGGTGAAAGTAAGAGGTCAAAAACACACCAGCAAACAGGATGCTTGACACCTCGCGTGGAGATCAACGCAGGTAGAGAGACTAAATCTCTAAAGCCACCCTGCAGCCCCATGTACTGAAACTGCAGTTATAAAAGGCACGCTCTACTGGTATGACATTGTCTGGACTTTGTGTAACAATCTAGGCTGTGCTCAACCTTGAATCTGAGCTGAAATTGCTGCCTCGACCAGATTTAGTGCCGATACTGAGAGGCAGGGTTTTTTTCTTCCAAACGGCAGTGTGTGCATGAGCTGCTCTAATCAGCAAATAGTTTTCATGTCTGGGATGAAGTAAGATATACTTGACACAATATGTCTTACACTCAATCAATGAGGTCTTATTGTTGATATATTATATCCACTATCAGCTGCCCACATATAAAAAAACAGCAAACTCTTCCATTTGACTGATTACGTGTCAAAAAAGCAGTTTAATGCATCTTAAAGATATTGAAAGTGATGAGCATGTGTCCAGACATTTGCCAGCGGGCGGTCTAACCTGAGCTCCAGCTGCCACCTGCCCCAGCAGATACTCCACTATCACATCTGTCAGCATCTTCAGCAGCATGTGGCTGGCCTCAGGGTGCCGGTACAGCCAACGCTTCGCCTTAGAGTGGGTGTTGGAGCCTCCGCCTTCTATCATGTAGGACATCAGCGTCCACTGTGGAGGGAATCACCGTGCAATTTAGTGCATCACGTCTGTGCATGCTCCCTTCTACATCTTTAACCGTGTCTGCAGCATCTCTAACCGGAGCGCCAGTGAATCCGATGAGCGGCACTTTGCCCTCTATCTTGTGTCTGGTCAGTGTGATGGCTCTGAAGACGTAGCCCAGCTCTTTTTCCACGTCCACTTTGGCCTGCAGACGCTGCAGGTCCTCTGGCTCCTTCAGGGGCTCCGGGAATGTAGGACCCTTACCTTGCACCATCTGGACGTCCATACCCAAGGCCTGGAGGGAGGGATGAAAGAATGAACCGAGATGCACAGAAAACTTGACAGATAGCGGCAACTTGATACAGATGGAAAGATATATTGCATTTACATTATTTTTGGGGGAAAATATAGTACTTTATTTTGAAATTACCCAAACTAGCAAACCCAGCTATATATTCCTAAAAACATTCACATTACATACAGGGTTTTATCCATGAGTTTCAAATGTAGTCCTACACCTGCCATGTTGGGGACCCACGGGTGTTTCAAACTAATTAATTAGTTCTATGCCAATCAGAAACACAACTCAAATTGAAACACCTGTGTTGGTCCCCAACATGGCAGGTGTAGGACCACATTTGAAACTCATGAATATGGCTGATTCTAGCGTCAAGCATCCCATCACTTATGCTGAAACAGAAGTTAATTAACACCGGGGGAAAACAGAACAGAAACAACAAAACAAGCCAACAGATGAACACACCGACACACCTACCTGTGGGATAACCAGGATGTCAGAGAAGATGATGGCTGCATCGAAGGGGAAGCGTCTCAGAGGCTGCAAACAGAAAGGAGACATTTAAAAAAACAAAAAAAAACAACGACTTGTGGTTACGCGGTTTTGGTTAGTCGGAAATTATCACACCATCGTCTCAATGCAATATACTGCAACACTGATTATTTACTACTGCTACTGCTACCACTAAGTATCTTCAAAGTACATCAATGCAATGCAATGTTTAAAGATACAAGTTCACTGATTATGGGCATGTTGGTGCTTCTCTTTTCAAGTTGATATCAAGTGATAAAAATACATTTTGGCACATGGCATCAAAACGAGTTCACTGTGGTGCAACAGAAATGTGCCCTTTCAGACGGAATCAAACTGAAGCAAACATATATTGGTTGTCGCTGTCTTCAGTTGTTTTAAATTTCAGTTCTCAAATTAATCTAATGTGATTTGCAATTGGTATTTGCAATGTAAAAAAAAAAAGCGAACATTCTTACAGTGAGTATCGAGGCAAACTGTTCTGAAAGCAGTCTTTAGATCGCTGATATCAAAACTTCAATAACAAGCTTGAAAGCACTGATTTACCTGCAGAGTGAGCTCACAGCAGGCCTCTGGTGACCGACATGTCTCAAAGAAGTCCCTCCCTGCTCTGGACTCACGGAACTCTGAAAATTAGATTCAGCAAAGCATTCATTCATTTCAGATTAATTGTCTTAATTATCTCAATGTTGTTTGGCCTTAAATCACACTGTTCAAGGGTACTTAGTAGTGCAAAGACAGTCTTTGAATATTGTTAAGGGAGAGAAAATTGTCTTCAAGTTAAGACAGGAAAGGAAGCACCGACGTGATCGCAGTACCTGGTAGGTATCTTCCAGCCTGTCTCATACACCACACAGGTACATGTTCAGTTTCTTCTCCTCGTGCTGCTCGCAGGAATGTGTCATTCAGGAGCTGGGGGAAGTCCTTGGGGCTGTATTGAAACACAAAAACCTGATCAGTCCCTGATGGAAAAACTGAACACACGGAAAGTTCAGTATCGTAAATGTTCACTTAAAGACACAGGGATGTAACTCACAGTCACCGTTCCTACTGACTCCCATTAGTTCTATGATTCACACCAATGTTACATTATCAAGCTTAATCTTAGAACAATCGGATACAATTTGGTACAGATTATGGCTCTAACATGTGTGCAGCAAGGACACTCAAACAATCCGACCCGCACTGGCCATTCAAATTCAAACACAATTGCGCTTTGTTTAACTCTGGTTGAGGTGGCAGCATCCCAATCACCATAGCCTGAGGGCGACAGTATGGTAACGAGCCACTGTTATCTAACACACGGGCATGTCCCACCCTTTCCACACCAATCGTATGAGGCATCCAGCTGCAGAGTGATTATGAGAGATAACCCTTGTCTGCTCTCTTATCGTCTTCCAGCAGTAGAAAACGGTTGAATGAAAGGCTGCTTTGAACGCATCACTGACGCATCACAACCCCACTGGAATTCAAACTTTGACATAAATGTAAAAGTGACAGATGCAGACCACTGAAGCCTCCAAACAATGTACTGCAACTTTAGCTCAGTATACTTCTGGCTATGAAGATCATTATATGGCACACTTTTACAATTGCACAACTCATATTACACTCTTCACTCAATGTAAAATGCAATAATAGCAACTGGGATAACTCAGGAAGAGCTGTGATACACTTTGTATTCTTCTTTCATCCAGTAGCAATCAGTCAATTATATGAACTAAAACAATAGAGGTTATTCACATCTGTTTTATCACTATGTACTGTGGATGTTGAGCTAATTCAACCAAAACTAAAACAATAGGATTGACATTTTAATGCCCTCTAATGACTTACTTGACTTGCCGAATTTATCAGAAGATTCGAATGATTTGTTCTAGCTCATAATTCATCCCGCAGAGGGAATGCGCCTCTGACTGTGAGGAAGAGAATATTAAATTGCTGGTTTTCTAAATGAGAGTTCGCCTCAAAAGAAGAAGCTGTGCTTATCAAGGTTAGTACGTAGCGTTACTGGCTACTAAATGTAAACATGTAGTTGTGAAGGCGGGGTTATAGATGCTATACTCTATTTATGCTGTGTGAGGAAATGTTTGCATAAGAATGACACGAGCCAAATTTCATAACATCGCTCAACCAGCCAAAAATCCTAGCGTTAATGTCATTCTGTATGATTTAAGATAACAACAGATGTACTTACAGGATTAGGCCGTCCTTGCTCATGTCGGCGGGGCTGAAGGGATGTCAGGATTCCTCACACGCTCCTCTGTCTCTGTCTCGAGATGTCAGTTGCGACCTGCAGCTCCTCAACTGTCATTAAAACCTGCCTGGAGAACTGTCTCCGCAGCTACAGTCCGTGGCTGCAGGGCGCGGCCATCTTGGAAGACCATGTGACCAAACCAGGAAGCGATTCGAAATAAAGTACGAGTTTCTTTCTTTCTTTCTTTCTTTCTGCTCCCCATTTTCCCCATGTATTTATAAAAAAAATACATTGATCTAGTTCAACAAAATATCAATTTGAAAAGTTTTCTTCTTCTTTACATATTTAAACAATATTAGAATGTTAAATATAATGTATTATTTCTACATGATTCAGCTTGACTTAACCCTCCTCTTTAATCGGGACCATTGTTTGGTGACTGATAATACATGTTTGAATTCTACACTGAATTCTGAATACAATGTGAAAATATCACATTACTAAAAAAAGTAAATACAAGTAATCTTTCTTGTAGGTGTAGTACTTCTTGGTCTTTATTGTTCTCTAATATCACTTGTGATTATCTTCTGATTGATAGGGCTCCATGTAGTTTTGGGGAAGAAATTCAAATTAGAAGAGAAAGATCTTCATTGACTGATTTTTTAAAAACTACATTCACAAACTGTTTTTGATTGTAGGACTAAATAAACTGACCTCAAAGGAGAACACAATTTCATCCTGTTTCCCCTTGTATATATTAAGCAGATTCAATCAGTGTTCTGGGACCTTCTTTTCCTCTGAGACCAGCTTGTTTATTCAGTTATGGAAAAAATAAAATATCTATTTTTCTATTATCACCTCATTAATATTAACATTAAAACTTTTCTAAAAAAAAAATAAATCTTGGAGTTTGCTTTTGAGAAGATCGCCAGAATCATTTTGGATAGGTCTCTTTAAAGCAAGAGTGACAGCAACGTCTCTTTAATATGAGCAAAGCCAACACAGAATACATGTACTGCATACACCTTAAGTCCATACACAATGTACACATTCTCTTTTCAAATAGTAAAACTTGAATGATCTTTAATTGCCAAACTTACAAACAGCTCACGGTTTCAATGCTCACAGGGTCAAGTTTAAACTGAAGTTATTCTACTCACAAGAGCCACATCATGCCAAACCTAGGGCAACTTCAAAATTCTGATTATACATTTGATTATACAATATCATATTTGAAATAATGATAATGGGTCTGACAAGCAAACAAACAAACAAACAAGCAAGAACTACAGCACTTCAATATGAAGTGGACTCAAAGGTGATTCAACCTTCACTATTCAATGAAACAACAAGCGTACAGTACAGCTTATAATGTAATTATTCATGAAATGAAAAAGGGGATATTCAACCTGGAAATGTTATCACGGAACACCACCAGATATAATGCTGCTTCCACACACATGAAGTTACATATTACACACAGCTTTGTGAATAGTTATGGTCAGGGAGCAGTTTCATTCACTTAAATAACTTCAATTAAATTATAGATTTTGAAGTCAAATATATGATCACTTAATGTTCAGTTTGAAAGGTTTAACAGAAGTTTGCAGGCAGTTTAAATAGTATATATTTTTTTTACAGAGTTTGAACAGAGGTCGTGGCTTAATCTGTAACAGCTATCGCTATAAGCAGCATGTCCCTTTTTTCTTTATTTATATACCCAGTCTCTATGAGGCAGCTGTTTGTACAGAAGTCACCACACTAACTTTCGATAGTCTATCTTACCTTTACACCTTGATTCTTCAGCCCCTCTATATGCTCACATAACTGAAATGTCTATTAGGTCCAACTATTTAAATGCCTATGGACAAGACTCTAGTGTCAGAAAGTAAAAATGAAATCAGATAAATGCTCATCTCAATTTTTACACTTTGTGCAAACGTTTTCTAAGCAGTGCGCACAGAAATATGCTTATAGGTGAGATTAAACTGCAGTGCCAACAGTATTTGTACATGCACTTTCAGTAGCCACATTATTGTACATTTTGGAATCTGCATACTCTATGCTGTCAGACGCAAATATAAATGTATATGATATGTGTCATATATACATACAATTACAAAAATAAAAACACATGTCTAAGTGGCTCCAAGTATAATATGGAGTGACAGTGAAATGTCTGTATTCGCTCCAAGTGTCCCTGTCTATGGTTGTTGCTGGTACTGTGCCTCTGTGGCGGTGTAGAAGTCATCCAGGACGCTCTGCATGTACTCAAAGGTGGGCCTGTCCTCAGGTTTGTTCTTCCAGCAGGACATCATGATCTCGTACAGCTCGGCGGGACAGTTGTCGGGCCGTGGCATCCGGTAGCCGCGCTGTATCGAGGACATCACCTCTCCTTTGGTCATACCTGAGGACAACGCAGCAGACATGCAGGTGTGAATGCAGGTAACACAAACTCAAACTGACATCTGAGAGAATGCACTCTGTTGTGGCTGAAAGGAGAAAAGAGATGCTGTGGGAGAGACGAGAGGAGGGCGGACACAGCGGCCACATCAGGAACAACAGCTTTACTGACTGAGATGTGAATATTAATAATGCTAAAGGTTTGCCATTATATATTGATAATAATGTTGTAGTAATATGTAGAAGTAATTCTAGCAGCTGTGGTCAATTGATGATGGTAGCTGCAGCAGTGGTGGTGGGAGCAGCAGATGAGGAGATGATATATAATTGAAATAGTACCCAAAAGTGGAAATATCATGTGAAAATATTACTTTCGTAAAAAAGTCACCCATATGAGTACTATTTCAGTCTAGTCTAATGTACCTGATATTAATATGTACTATATCAGAAGTAATTTCCTGGCACCAAATGTGATGAAGAATCCAGTGTAAAAGTAAATTAAGTAAATGTAATAAAGTAAATGTATGGACATACTGCATACCATATGTCAACCAATTACCAGATCCTATACTCAACGTTTAAGTGGTTATTGGAAGCTTTTTTTCCTTTTTTTTTCAAATCTACTTTGGCTCTGATGTGGTGTGCAAACTGGAAAGGAACTAGTAACTTAGGTTATCAAACACATGCAGTGAAGAAGAGATTACAATATTATCTTCCCAGATGTAGTGGATTGAAAGTATAAAGTAGCAGAAAAAGAAATTCAAGCTCAAGCACAGGTACCTGAGAGCAGTACCTGAGTAAATGTACGTATTTGCATTCTATCACTGATTATGATTATAGTAGTGGTTGTACTGATAACAGATTCGACATGGAATTTTTGCATCTAGCTTCTTTCATGCTGGCTATAAAATCAAATTCACCAGTAGAGGGCATTGCAGCGTCGCACAACATCACAACACTTTAAGTTCAATATTATATTTCAATTGTGTTACTTGAATCAAGGCTCAATCAACAATCAAGCAAAGCTGGCAGCTGCCTTTAGGGCCCAATGTCCCCAAAGCCCCGGGTCCCTGAGAGCCTCAGAGCTCAGATTCATTTGAGGCGATAGGTTTCATTTCAGCAGGTACAATGGGGGCATTCAGTGTCCTGTTTTATTACCCAACACTGGAGCTATGAACTAAAGAAGAACCCGGTATCAAAATGTCGACGTATCACTCTCATTTTTTCAACTGGTAATGTGATTACGCTGTTGCTACCTCCACTGCTAATACAAATACAGTGTTGTTAACCCTTTATATGACTCCAGTGACAAATTAAGCATCGAAGACACACACGGTACAAAAATGAACATGTTCTGATCAACTCAATAGTTTATGATCCCAATAATAATGGCACATCTACAAACATACAGTTTGGTGAATGTTTACCTGGGTAAGGGATCTTCCCGTAGGTTATAATCTCATAGAGCAGAACTCCGAAGGACCACATGTCTGACTTGATGGTGAAGGAGCCGTAGTTGATGGCCTCTGGAGCTGTCCACTTAATGGGGAATTTGGCTCCTGCAGAAGACACACACACACACACACACACGCTCAGTTACACATTGACAGGCTTCATGTCACCATTAACACAAGCTCAGATTTTAATTAAAGAAGATGTCTTTAATAAAGTGTGTAAATGATGATTCACCTGCTGTATGTAAATGAGCCACACTCAGATTCTATCTACGAACTTGCAGTTATTTAAAATGTTTTCCGGAGACTGTATTTTCAGCGTCTTCTGGTTCCAGATCAGTGATCTTATGATGCATTGGTAACGCTATGCCGGTCGCCAGAGGAAAATGTTGGCATTTTACATTTCTGCAGACCACAGACATTTGTGCGTGTCATTTGTCAGGTACCGTATTGACATTCATGTCAGGTGGCGGAAGGGGCGGGGGTGTCAGGACAGCTAGGCGAGACAGATGTTAACCAAGATGTTTTAGACATTTTCCAGCAGGATTAGTGGAAACACAACCAGGTATTTTAAACCAAAAACATGTGTGTTTTTTTGTGCATGAATCTAACCAGGCCATTAATCTAACCATCCAAAGAAACATTAAGTTGTACACATTGCCAGCATTAATTCTGCTGGAAATTGTATTGGGTCAGATATCCACACTCCATCTATCTCCCTGTACACTACAGCATTATATACTGCACTGTTTGATGTGTCTTTGACTGGCGAGACAATAGAAGGAAATAGACCCTGTGTGTGGTTTGAGGCCATCAGAGGCATTGTGTCTCGTGTGGTCTGGGTGTAGATCATTTTGGTGTGAAAGCGTCAAGCAACCTATTAACGAAAGCAAAAGTCTGTCTTATCCCACAGCACGAGGACCTGCCAAGTAAGCTGTCGATTCTGCTTCTGGCTTCGAAAGGGGATTTTTACTTTAATGTGTCACCAGTGTCCAGTCATGGAGTCAGCATAATCTTTGATGGGAAAATCCTCTTACACAAGACAATGGACACGCACATAAATCCTTCTTGAATATGGAAACACACACACACACACACACACACACACACACACACACACACAGCACGCACACGCACACGCACACGCACACACACACACACACACAGAGTCAAAGTTTACCCTCTCTGGCAGAGTATTCGTCATCCTCTATGACTCTTGCCAGTCCAAAATCAGCTATTTTACAGAGCAGGCTCTCCGACACCAGGACATTAGCCGCTCTCAGGTCTCTGTGAATGTAATTCTTCTTCTCTATGTACGCCATGCCCTCTGCTATCTGCGAAAGCACAAAAAAAAGGATGGCACTGTGTGAAAACGGCAGTGAATGATAGAACAATGACAACAGAACTGATGGAAAACTGAGGAATACACCGGAAAAAATGCCTCAAACATTACAAACACGATGACGCTAATGTGCATAAATTATATCATACACAACGTAATGCCGCATGTCTTAAAATAAACTAAAGTCTGTGAGTCACTGTAAGAGTGTGGAGAGTGGAATGATCACATCGATGCTTGTCATTTCCTAAAAACTTACTAATAATTGAGTTTTGTATTAATTACAGGAATACAAACCAAGTTTTCTTGAAGGAACTGCTCCATTTAAATCTGCATTTATTATCGAGAAGCTTTTCCTTCATATAGGCGGAACTGTTTACGTGACTGTAGACAAGTTGCTGTTCACCTGAACAGCTGCGCACTCACTCAAGTGTAAGACTTGAACAAAGTTGTTTACTGTCCCTTTAAATAAAGCTTTACCAAAATCAGGTCAGAGAGCAAAATTAGCATGTGCGATAACCACATGCGTGGGACACATTAAAACACAAGGAGAGCAGCATACTAGGTATGTAGAAACCATCAGTCAAAAAGACAATCACTCCACACAGGGGAATCAGGTCTTTAAAGGGTAAATTCGCCAGTTCTACACATTAAAGTGTGCTTACAGGTCTTGAAAAGCACAAACAGAAAAGTAGTATAAAGCCTTTTATAGCTCCAGAGGAAGCTGCATGTAATCTGATAAGTTGCCTCCAGCGATGTCACTCAGTGGCTCAGTTGCATTGTGGGTAATATAGGCAACAGGCTTTGAAAAGGAAGAAGAATCCAGAGAATAAAAAGGAGATTTCTCTTGTGCTGCAGTGTCGATTTTGGTCATTTGTTTTTAAACTGTCCATCTGAGTTCAACAGTGTTACGGGAGTGCAATGCAGTCCAGTGGACCTACAATACCCACAATGCACCTTAGGCACTGAGTGACATCACCACAGGCACTCTATTAGATTACACACAGCTTCCACTGAAGCCACAAAAAAAGGCTATATACTACTTTTATCATATATGCAGTATTACTCCCAAGACCTGCAAACACACTTTAATGTGTATAAATGGTGAAGTTACCCTTTAATTCATTCAAGCGATATGTTGATCTTTTCTATACATCATTATTTTTTTGGCTTTTAAATTTTGCATTCAACCTGTTTTGATGATTATATAATTATTTATCATAGTTGAACGACTTGTAGCTCTGCCTGCTGTGGTTTAACAAACATATCTTGACACCAGCTGCCTGTGCTGTTGTTACACTCGCTGACCAAACACAGGGAGTGGCACCTCTCTGCTCTTGCAACATGCCAACACAGCAGATGGGTTTTAAGAGTGAAGAGTCAAATTTATACTTTTAGTTCTTTCTTCCTCCTTTCAGTTCAGCATTGGAAACCGTGACGCTATGTCTGTTTCACAACCCCAAAGAAGGAGAGAGCGGAGAGAAAAAGGCAGCGTGTTGTGGTCAGTGTGAAAATCACCTGCGCTGAGAAGTCGATGAGCTTGGGCAGTTGCACTCTGCATCCCGTGTCGCTCTTTAAGAAGTCCAGTAGGCTTCCTAAAATCGAGACAGAACAGGAAACGGCGTCAGTGTCTGGTATGTTGGTGTACATGTGTGCACTGGTCGGCTGTAGGCTCACCCGCGTGTCTATCTTAGCTGTTTTCTAATCCAAAAGCCTTTGTGAAATATGTCCACGGATCAACATGTGGTCACAGGAAAGCTGTATGCCACAACATTGAGGTTACTCCAGATAATTAAAAGTAAAGCTCAGTTACCATTTGCCATAAATTCAGTGATGATGTAGATGGGCTCTGTCTTGGTGACGACAGCGTAGAGCCGGACCAGCCTGTCGTGCTGCAGCGTCTTCATGACGTTGGCTTCATCTAAAAAGGCTTCGACCGTCATGGTGCCTGGCTTCAGCGTCTTCACCGCTACTTTGGTTGTGTTGTTGTAGTACGCTGAGTGCACACACAGCAAACGGAGAGGGTGAGAGGGAGATTTGCTGCATGGCTTCAGAGTCTCCTGTGCTACCATGACTACTAGACAATTCATCTTTATAAAACAAAGAAAATGAATTGATCAGCTACATTTTTGAAGAATCAATCTTTGAATCCTGATGTGTGAACCCGTTTAAAAATGACATACGGTCAGTGAACTGTTTTAAGATTAAATACAACACTGTATATACCCATTATTATTCCACTTTCCATGGAAGTTCCTGAAACAAAATGCAAATGACAGAAAGCGACACTGTGTTCACTGTTGCTGCTGAGAAAAGCGTGCCACCGGAAAAACTGGGCACACAACCGAAAATAGCTCCATACGGCTCATCTGGTGTTGAGCCAAGCTGAAGCTGAGATATTGCATGATGTGTTTTAGTTGAGCGATCAAAGGTTCACTCGAGCTGTGCGTGTGTTGCACTTCGCACACTGAGTTGCAGACTGATCGTGATGTATAAAATCAGAGTGTCCCTTTAAAAATGTGTTTCTGCCATCTGTTGCACTTGCCCTTATTAGACCTCTTCTCGGTTTGAATTGTGGCTAGGTCATTGGTGTTATTACTATTTTTAATGTGTTTTGTTTTTCGATTAGCAATCTCACTCACAGGATGTAGTATGTTGGTACGAGCCTGACATCGGGCACGTATTTCAGCCGGCATTCGCCTCCCTTCTGCTATCTCTGTGTTGCCGTCACGACAGGAAACAGCAACTACAACCTCAAAGCTAGCAACCTACACACTAAAAATGTCAACGTTAAGGGTCCGAGCCCAAACAAGCTAACAGCTGCCACCTTTCCTTTAACTGGAATTAGACATTTTAATGCAGGGGCGACAAGTTCCCACCTGCACTGTTTTGCAGGAGCACCGTTACTGCATCCTGAAATCTGCTCCTTCCAAGATAATTCCGATTGGTTTAAAGAAAAACAGAACAGTCCAGAGCGTTTTCCTCTTATACCACAATGAGGATTGGTGCAGGCAGACCTTTCTCCAGTGCTGACACAGTGCTGTGGGGAAAGGGTCTGGCTATTAGAGACCAAGGCATTCATAATATATTCAGTGAAACAGGCTGCACCTGGCTCGACAGAATTTACATTTTCATCCTGGCCTTGATTGCAAAGGATTCACAGTATTGTTTTTTATCATCACTTCATGTATCACTGCATCTTGTAAAATGATCGTAAAGTACATAATCTACAGGACTTGTGAACATGGACGCAAACATTTGTGTAACAAAAAATGGTTAATATGTGCCCATGTACGACAGATACATGGAACCAAGACCTGAACGTGCCCCCGACAGAAGAAACACTAACATCAAAACACTGTTCTGACCAATATGTTTTCAGATACAGTCATAACTATTATAGATACTGGTGACTATACAAGCACTTTTTAAACAGGTGATACAAGTAAGAGACCTGACAAAGCGCGGTGTGTGTGCGTGTGTGTGCCATCACCACTCCCAAACTTCCCATGCAAATCTCCCTTTAACATTTCCGACATAGATGATAAAACTGACAGGGCACCGATGCGAACATGAGCGTGATCTTCCCAGAACTATGGAGGCACGAGTGGACACACTGGAAGCATATTTTCAGAGACAGCAGTCAAAAATATTTAATACAGGTAACAAAAGAGGGAAGTCATTTTTGTTTTAATTAGAGGGAAATGGAACTTCCCCATACTGTTCTTCTGCAGCGCTGGATTTACAGTAAACAGGAGAAAGGAATTAGAAGCGCTCCGGCCTGCGCGACTGAAAGAGGCCACCAAAGTGAAAGGGGCATCAGCAGGATATGTCAGGACATCTTGCAGCTCTGTCTCACATCGGTGGTGCTTATATGTGTTCAATTAAAATGTTCTTAGTTATGAGGTGGTGTTGGTATCGCCAAACCCAACACCCGAACCCGAGGGACCAGTTGTTGTCTTTAGTCTAAGGAGCTGTCCACACTAGCCCGGTTAATTTTGCAACCGTTAAGTTATGTTTCCGGTTTTACTGTTGTGTCCACATGCAACCGTGCTTTTGGAACACTGAAACCGTGGTTGTTTGAAACCGGGGTCCAGGGTGAGGTTTTTGGCCAGTTCGGGTTTCAGCAGTTGCGTGTGGATTTGACAACCGCGAATATTTCCATTGCTTACGTCAGAGCTGAGCGCCTGCTGAGCGCGTGCCTCTGTAAATATTGCACGCACAGCAATGTGAACACAAAGGTGGTTAGAGGTTAACTAGCTTCGCTTGATAACTTGGCTAATATGGAAGTGACAAAGTTGTTGTTTATTGGCTTGCTGTCAGCTGTGTTCGGCTGCCATTTCCAGCTGCTCAACCTGATGCAACAACGGCGGTGCCTGGATGAGCAACGAAGGAAACTGCTCCTCTTGCTAGCAAACAAACGACGCACCCTTGCGAGTCGCCATAGTTGTTTGTGTTTTGGTATTGGCCACACTTCCCCTTTCCGGTTTTAAACTATTTTCATTGGTTAAAACAGCCTTCCTGGTTTACCTTATATCGCCACCTATTGCTGTGGCATATGTATTACACGTATATTGCATCACTTGGTGGCGGTTTTACGGTTGCGTGTGTACAGAGTTATTCTCGGTTATTTTTATTAAACCCCTCGTGTGGACGTGGTTTTTTATTTAACAAAACCTCGGTTGTAAAATTAACCGGGCTGATGTGGCCCCAACTGAGACCAATCCCTGTATAAACCCTTGGGCATCAGAGGCTGTTCCTGGTCAACAATAGTGATCAAATCAAGTCGATTTGTTTCCTCTTTACTCACCCAACCAGACTTCTCCGAACTGCCCCGCTCCGAGTTTCTTCACCATCTTGATCGACTCTTTAGGAATCTCCCAGGCGCCTTTGTCCCACGGCTTCTGAGCTTTGGGTCTCGCGCAAGGACGGTCCAGTTTACGACACAGGCCATCGGCTTTGCCTGGAAGGTATACACAAAGACACTGAGAACTAAGGGATGCTTGCCTCAGCGTTCAGTTCTATTGGATACTGGATGGCATGGCCCACTATTCAAGTAGTATTTAAATGCTGAGAATTAATCAAACTTTGAGATTAAACTATTCGTAATTAAGTTTTTTGTTTCACTATTGAATAAAGGTTATTAGTGCTGGGGACTATACTGCCCTGTAACATGTAGCTCAGTTCCTGCTTAGTACGAGTGAAATGTAACACAATACAGGTGAAATAGTGTTGTTTCAATTATAAGTAAAGCTGCTATGACAAATATTTTATATTAAAGCAACATTATGTAACTATTTTACCTTAAATTAACAGCTTCAAAATCATTTCGATGGCCCAGGGACATGTAATAGAGTGAATGGTGTCTGTCATTTCCTCTTAACGGCCTAAAGGTCTGATTAAGCGTTCCGTAACTTAGGTGGGCGGTTATGAGCTCCTGCAAGAGTTGCGTAACACTTTTACAGAACGACGTAGGCACCACCACCCACTGCGTTGGAGAAACTGGGAGTAGATATTTAATGTAATTCAATGTTTTCTTGTTTTCCCTGTTGTGCCCTCCGACCGCTCTGCTCTCTCTGTATAGCTGTTAGCCACGCAGCTAGCTGACTCTGCCCAGATCGGACCGGGTCTGGGTCAGAGCACTGAATGATTACACCACTAGCACAGCAGCTTTGGACCTTTAGAGGGAGGATGTATGGAGCTGAGAAGTATTTTGGGGAACCTGAACCACAGCTTGGCAACAAAACCTGGCTCAATTCAATTCTCTATGGACATTATGAAAGACGTGAAGAGACAGAAGAGGACACTGAGGACTGAGGAAGCGTAGCGGGGTAAAAGAAGTGGAGTCTAATAGCATCGCAACACAGATGCTGAGTTGGCCTTCTTGCTGTTGGACTCGTATATAAGCTGGCTTGCAATGTCTTGCGTTGTTGCACTTGACTGATGTACAGTTGTGTTAGCAAAGGTTTCCACTTCATATAGTCTGATCCTATGTAATCAACAAATGCGCATATACATCTGTCAATATTAAGGCAATGTAAAGTTGAATCGCAGTTTGGGAAACAATTCCAACATATTGTTTGCACGATTCATTCCTGCATTCCAGAGCCGTACTCACTGTGGTAGTGTTTGATCATGCTGCTGATATCACGGAAAGAGATTTTAGGAGAGATGTAGTAGCCGCCGTTATCCATCATCCTGATCTTATAGTGTTTGACTGAATCTGTCCCCTGGGCGTCCACGTCTCTGATGGACAATGAATAGCTTCCTGTGGAAAGAATATCAAGTGAAAGAGAGTGACTAGCAATTCCATACCTTGTACTGAAAATGAGAGATGTTGGTGAACTTGTCTCTGTCTCTCAGGGCTGCTGTGATTTCCATACCTTTTGATGTTTCACTTTCCCTGATAAGATAAGAGCCTGGTTTGTTCGCCGGCGCCAGCAGCTGCCTCTCCGCATCCTTCCTTGTGATGTCCTTGAAAAACCACCTGCAATGATGAGGAAATGGACTGAATATACAAAATTGACATATTTCTCATATTGATATCGACTTGAATGTTGATTAGGTCGGGGAAGGTGAAGAAGAATTATAGCTTTCTATAGGACTCACTCTGCATTCACACAGTCTTTATGTACAGTGTACATTAAAATGCAGACTTGCAGCATGGAACGAAAATGTTAATCAAATCACACTTTTTCAGAAAACAAACCAAAAGCAGTTCAATAAAAACAGTTTTAATAAAGCAATGTATTGAGATGCAGTCACTCACTCTTCTGTTTCTATGGTGTCAGCTTGGCCAACATAATTGGATGGGATGAATCCTTCTTTGTTGGTTGCCAAAGACTTTGCTTTCCACCACTCCCCATGTCTACAGCAAATAGCAATCTGTTAGCACAATTATTGTTTTTTCGCTGATTGTCAAGTGTAAAAACACAAGTGTCCTAAAGTGCTAGACTGAGACCCACAAAGTGGCTTTAAAGAGGAAGAAGATAATTTTTCTACGAGTGAAAATATCACGTATCCATTCATTAGCCTCCGTCAACACTTTGTAATTCCATGAAGCAATCTTTTTGAACGGATGCACCACCTACATCGAATTAAAATATGGCTCATGTCTTAAGCATTAGTGAATACTTCAAATTCAGTCTGAAATAGATTGGCATCATTTGAAACTTTTGGATCGTCATCAGAATTTAAAGTATATTCAGATTTTTTTTTCTTCGGTGATGCAAGAGTCTGTAATGACGGATGGACCGTTGGGTCTATCAGGGTTGAAGAGTTGACGGTGACCTGCACCCGACCCTCGAAGCCTCCTCGTGGTATGCGGTTAAAAACAGCTACCCATTTCATAGCTCATTAAAGTGTTCATCTTTTGATCCTGTTGCCTTATATGATGCAGTATATAATGATGAATAACATTTCCTTAAGTTGAATCAGTCTCATGAATATCACACACTCACTCCTCTAAGATTTTCATCTTTTCTCCCTTCTTGAATCCTAAGTCATCAGGATGCACAGCTTCGTACGGGTAGAGGGCGACCATTATTTTACCGACCCCCTTTTGCTCTAAAAAAGGGAACAGAAAAATATATTGTTAAATTCGGTACAACAAAATGAGTAGGCCCAAATCTTATTTTAATCCTCCAGCCGGTGTCATATGCAGCCAAGAATTCATACAGAAATGTCAGACAATGATTAAAACGCATATGACGAACCAACCCACAATGGTGACTAAAGACACAAGGTATCAGACTCACTAAGAAACCCTTAACTGAATATATTACAGTGGGACCGTAAATGTGTCACCAAGGGTATTAAGGAGCCCTCTTCCTCTACTAATGTTTGAGCTGGCTCACAAAAAAGCTATGTGTAAATTGAATAAATCGAGTCTATCTGGACAAGCACTAGTATCACTGGGTATGTACCCACACTAACACCACTTCACCAAACACCAATATGTTTATAAGAAACAGTAAATCAGTTGCACATATGTATTTTTGTGGTTATTCATTTCATTTTCGATTCCACATAATGTGCTTACAGTTAAAAAGCTCAGCATTAGCAACATATGCTACTGCTAAGCTAGTCAAATAACAATGACGCAGCATTGAAATATAGGTTCAGATGTTTTAAAGCCTATGTTAATACAATACCCACATGTCTGAATGTATATTGAACGAGTTGACCAAACCAAACTACAGTCTTTTAAGTACAAAAACTGGTAAATTGTAAAACAGTGTGTTGCTGAGCCATGGCAGTAAAATAGTGACCCAAAAAAGAGATTTTTCAAATATGACTCTCACTTTCGAAGATCACCACCCACCAAACTTTTATCACAGGTGTCATAATGAATATTGGAGAAAAATTTAACATATGTCAAGACTTTTTACACAAAGTTAGAGTGAAGGAAAAACATAAAGAATGAATGAATGGCATACCTTCCATCTTTTGGAACACCTGACCAGGTAACAGGGAGTTACTCTGCAAAAGCAGATCAAGAGTTGCCATCAGAAACAATGTGAATTGCACGTAAGAACACAGAGATCAATTACTAACACAGCAGATTGATCTATCTATCTATCTATCTATCTATCTATCTATCTATCTATCTATCTATCTATCTATCTGTCTTTCTGTCTTTCTTTCAGCTGACACAATCATCACTTTAGACTACATTTCACAATCCGTTCATTTCCTGCAGGACGTCATTGTTTGAGACAGGGAAGTTCTTGTTATTAGGCAATCCTCCATTACCATCTTTCCAATTAAAAGGAAAGGGTGTATTTCCCTTTTGACAATGTATTAATGTTCACTGGTTACAGTTTTATTCAAATGCGCTATTACATTTGTCCAATATTCAAATGACCAGGGCAGATTTTAAAACAACAACACACATGATTTTTATGCTCTGTCTTTTCTTTGATTTTCACTCTGGTCTAAAATCAGCATCACAACACTTTGCTTTACAGAGGAGAAATCAATGACTTAATGTCTATAACTTATCTACTTGTAGTCTGACTACTTACTATTTTGTTTTGTGTACTGAAGGTGGGGTCTCTGACATAGTGCGTTTGCTCGGTACCTACAGTCTGCTGGCCGGGCTTCCCCTCCACACCTCCGCTCAGACCTCCATTCAGCGTGGACTTCATGCAGCCCATCCTGCCTGCATGAGGAAGTGAGAAAAAGGAAGAGTGAAGGGGGCTGGTTACACATTTACCATTTACAGCCGGGGGAAAGCAAAAACCCCTTCAAGTACCTAACACCTGTGGCTCTTCAGCTCTTGCATGTAAAAATCACACACAACCAAACCAGTGACATGTTCATTTTCTTATCACTGGGTGTGTAAAAATGTCATAAAGGGAAATGCACATATAGACTAGAAACCAACAACCAGGAGCAGGTGTAGCCTACAACACCAAATGTGATATAAAAACGGAAACAATGAATGAATGTGAAACAGTGTAAAGGTCCATTACACTGATTTTAATACTGTCTGTATGTCACAGATTGACATGCTAAAGCTGTATAAATCACAGTTAGCGCTTTATCTCATGAGAAAGACCCTATCATCACCTGATCCACAAGTAATGATGTGTGGAGAGATACAGAAATATCAATGAATCCAATCCAGATCAATTTTCAGATTAAAAAACTGATAGCTAAACTCAGTGATTCTGGGTAAATGTGTATTTGACCAGCGCTTGGGACACATTAGAAAGTAACTAGGCCCGCACTATAACTAGAATCTAGTCTAAATAATTCCGAGTTGACAGGAACGACTTCTCCTTTATGTCCTTTGGCACTGGCAGGCTTTAGTTAGGTAAGTGGGTCCAGGCACACAGAGAGAGTGAGTGTAGCTGTTGGTGACTTTTATCACTGTCACTGACCTCGAGAGAGTGCTCAACGTCCGTCTACGCTTCAGTTTGTGTATCGCACATCACGTAAAGGAAATAAGTTAATGATTATCGTGATGTACGACACAGCTGATTTCTGGCATGATCTTAATCATAACGTGGCAGGTGAATAGAGGCCGTAGGAAACAGATGGCACTAAGATTTGTAATGGCCGACATACTGTACTTAGCCTATCACCTTATGTAAAACACAAAGAGGAACAGCTGAGGATCAGTGCGGGAAGAAGTATTTAGATCCTCTGATCAATATTCCAATTTAAATAACACTCCATTCCAAGTAAAAATGCTGCATTCAAGACTGTAAGTGAAAGTACAAAAGTTTTAGGAGCCAAAAGTAGTTCTCGTTATCCAGCAAATTAGTCGTGTGTGTGTTTTGCCATTATATACTTTAGCGCTGGATTATTATAGCTGACACATCATAATGTAAGCACCAGTTTCATGTTGTAGAGGAATTGATTATATTTCATAAACTGACCCTCTATTCTGGTTGAAATGCCTCATCTGAAAAAGCATCTTATAACTCTTGCAATAGTGTAATGTATTGGAGTGAAAAAGCACAGTAAAACAAAATCAGATAATGGATCTTTAAGGAGTCGTAGCTGAATAAAGAGTTTAATTGGTCTAGTTTCAAGCAAACACTTTTTCATGCCTTTCCCGTTTTTATTCGAGTGAAATTTTGAACCTTTGGTAGGTATGCTATGCTAGATTAATCAGTTAGTGTTGGAGACAAACCATACAAAGTTGGCACCAGCTCAAAAAGACTGAGAGCAGCAGTGGTCGAGCGAGCTAGAGAAGGAGTGAAGAGAGGGTGTTGCGTTACGGAGAACAAAGTGGTGAATCAGTGAAATAAACCATTTTCTGTTTCGCTGCAGTTATGTTCAAAAGTACTTATCAACAAGCCACACAATCCTACAAATCTATGTGCAAATTCAGCTGAAGTGCTGGCTCTATAATGTCTACTGTTCTTTCACTTCTGCTCTGTGTGTGTGAGGCTCAGCCCCGCCCTTGGTCAAAGTGACAAACTGACCTACAGCTCATGACCGAAGAGGCAGATGTAACAAGTTCACATCCGTCCTGACTCACACTGTTGCTGGAGGTGACAGACTTCTGCCCACAGGTTGATGCCCAGAAATGTCACAAGCAAAGAAAATGTGAAAAAAGAAAATATAGACAGAGGGCGGTCTTTGCAGATGTAGACACTGCCATATTGTCTAGTCCAGTGGCTCATATATGAAGATTAAGAGGGCAATTTCTTTAGAGACTACATTTTTAAGGGAAATCCTGCACAGTATTCTTTTAAATGTGTCTCGGCTTAGAAGTTGTCCGATATAAGCACAATACATTGCCAACAGACAGCATCGGTCCATGAATATGGCATTGATTCATTTGAAAAACACAAAACATTTTAAATAATTTGCATTAATTGCGCTTCTCAGCTGTACTCTGTTCTGCTGGCCGTGACCCACTCAGGTCCATTCTGTGCAATAAAAGATTTTATTGGTGTAGTTTTCAACATGATGGTTTGTTTTGTGGTTTTTCTGCTAAACAGCAGGAAGCCCACAATCACCGACACAGTGACATCTGCACGCAAGCGCATGAGCCCATCCTCCTGTGCTGCGCCACCTGCTATTTCACCACGCTCAGCCTCAGCGAAAGAAACAAGTTCCTGACAGTCACTTACATATTTCCCACAAACAATTGGTCAATCACTTCCAAACTGGCACCACTGCTCACAGAGCTCTGACCCTAACCTAGGACCCCCGACACACCCTCAACCCATGCTGCCCCCATCTTCGCTTTCGCCGCAGATGCAGACAACCAATCTGCAAAAAAGACACTTTGGGAGGAGACTTTTGCCTGCAGCTATAAGTCGAGGCACACTGTAGTAGACTTGTGTTTTTTGTGATGTTTCTGTTTGTGTTTCGTTCAAACATTGTTCTGTGTACAGACCGAGAAAACACATTTCTGCCATAGAGGACGACGAAGACTGAATATGAAACTGAGGCTGAGACACGTACATATACAACAATATGACAACAAATCATTTTCAAACATAAACTTCCAGAGATGATTCATGTGTGACAAATGGTGATAGTTCAGAGAAGGTGAAAAGAGACCACAACCTAGAGAACCTCGATATGGACGAGCACAGTATAAAGGCTACGTTTCATGCAGCTCTCTCTGAGAGAGTCTGTATGAGCCTTTTCGACAACAGATGACCCAAGCCAGTTTTTAACTGTTCACTTTGAATTCTTTGCATTGACCCCTTTTTGTTTTGCAACTGTCACTTAATACACAAGACTTATCAGTGCGCAATATCTTAAAAAGGCTTAAAAAGAGGAAGACAATTAGAAGCACACACCCTGCTGCATAATAGTTTAAGAGAAACAGGAACACACACACATGCACCTTGCTAAATTGCATTGATCTAATCTATTTCTAAGCACTTATTCCAGCAATGAGACTGATATGCAAAGGTTATTTTGTGGTACTATTCCCAACACAATGTGTGTGTTTTTTTTCTATGTAACAGTAATTGTCTCTGTTATTATAGTTAAGCACGCCTCACATCCAGCAGAAAGGAGAAACCTGGCATGTTTATTCAAACTTTGGACCTATTAGAGAATATTTAACCACTATCAAATAATTTCACCTTTGTTTATGTGGTACAGTATACAGTATACTCAATGTTTTCCTCGTAATTACTAATCTCACCGTTTTCCCATTAACTTGAGCTTTCCTTTTCTCTTCTTTCCTTGTTTTATAGTGTTTTCCTCTCTTCTACTCGCTCAGTTCAGTTGTGGTGATTTATGGTTGTGTGTCAACCTTCACATTGATTTCGCTTACAAATTCAATAACACATAGGCGGTTTAAAACAGAACAGGGACATGCTTTCCCACAGATTCATCTCATACTATACATAGCTATACATTTTAGACAGGATAGAAGGAAGGTTAACACACATAAACACACATACACAGGAATACTGACAGTATGTAATGACACAGTGAATAACAGCACAAACATAACTTTTACAGAAGACGTTATTGCCAAAAGGAGCATAGATCAATAACATGGTGTGAGATAAGATCAGCTGTATTGATACAATGAGGGGAAACTGAGGCTTCACAGTGGCAGAAGTAGGTGTCAGTTATGAATCAACACCTGTTGTCCAAAACAGGAAACTAAATTTGATGATGGAACAACAAACAGTAACAAGAGGAACACACTTGACTAGTCCTGTGGGCTGATGAGCGCCTGGTTAAACAACAGGTGACCAAGAATAGAAGTTATAAGAGGACAATTAATGATAAATTAACCTAAATGGTGTCGGGCCAGGCAGCAAAGAAATCGGAAACCACCACTTAGGAACAACTGACCACACTAATAATTTCATGCATTAAACGTCTATGCTCTTGTTTCCAAGGAAATGTTGGCAGCCGGCTCAATGAGCGCAGTGCAGTGAAGCAGTGCTTTGACCTTAAGGCAAGCATGACCTTAAGGCTAGCATGGCAACATGCCTTTTCTGGCGATGCTAACATGCTGATGTTTGCATGTATAATAATGACCCTGTTATCATGCTCACTATGACAAAGCTAACCTAACCAGCTGATTTGTTTGCTGGTATGACACAATTGTTAGCACGCCAACATTTAGCACTTAACACAAAACACAGCTGATGTCGATGTAAATATCGGTAGCTGTGCAGGTTTTAGGTTCGACCACAAACCAAAGCATTAGAGAAACTAAAATTTGGACCTGATGATGGCGCTAGATGAAACGTTGGGAAATTATTAGATGTATTCCTTACTTTCTGTCTGACACTACATTTCATTGCAATCTATCTAATAGTTGTTGCGACATTTCCCTCGAAACCACAATTGTAAACGTCACTGTGGCACTAGTGTAAAGGTGAGTCCTCATCTGGAAACCATGGATGTAAGAACGTCATGTTTTATGCCAATCCATCCAGTAGATGTTGAGGTATATACGCGACTCAAAATGAGTTATTGGGATATTTTAGTGTTTCTTTGGCCCCCCCCCAAAAACTTTTCATTTGACTTTTATCGCATATCCATGCATCCATGTCCCGATATCCCTAAATAATTTTGAGTTTTGTATTTTATAGGGGACAACTTTGACGTGAATGTCAGTGAAGATATTTCAGCCTGGAATATTTCCATCCCAAGAGCCATGGTGTCTAAGCATTTCACGGAACTAACTACGCACTGCACGCTAAATCAAACACAATAAAAGCAGCATAATATACAAACAAAAGTGTTTTATTGTCCTCGAGGTGTCAGATTCAGGTCAGGGTCTGAACTTAATCCGACCAAGCTTGTTTGAACTGCAGTAAAGAGGAAAAAAAGGTTCAAGCACCATCGACCAAGTGGCAAACAAAAAAGGGGCACACCTTGGTGCTCAGTGTGTACTTACGTCTGAATAGATGCCTAAGAGTCAAAGTGACAGTAGGGTAAGGGTATGCGTTGGGGAATAAAAAGTCTTGCTACGGTTTGGCAGTTTGTTATTGTGCTCTCTTGGTTCGCTGCCCCTGATATATTTTTAACTTGACAGTCAGCAAACAGCCGGAAAACAAGGGTCTGAACAGATTAGGAGCTGACACACACACACGCACACACACGCACACACACACACACACACACACACAGAATGTGCAAACTTCCTCCTTTAGAAATGGACTGATCCAATTACTAGAGGAGTGAAGAAATGTAAGGAGAGAAGGGATAAACCTCTGCAGAAGTTGATGCAACCTGACAAATCTGATGGCACGCACTGCACTGTCGCCTGAAGTCTCAATCAAATTCAGCTGAACTGGTAATGACAACTTACAACTCACAATTTTCAAATTTCTTTTAAATATAAACTACATTTGAAGTTCCATAAAACCATCCAGTGAATATGAAACAGTGTGAAATAGTTAACAATCAATAGTAAGTCTATAATTTACAGTCTAGTCAGTCAAAATTCACTTAATTCCCTTACAAATTAGCCTCCTTTTATATCCTCTGTTGGGTGTGTCTGTGTATGTATGAACAGAACACCATGACCTGATGCACATCTCTGACCGCTGTCACACACACCTCACACGTATTCGTACTTACCTCTCTAAGTGTGTGTCACTGGTTAAGGAAACAGTTCATCCACTGTGAAGAAGTTCTTTAGTCCTCGGATCTCTTTACTGTGTTTTTCATCAGACTGACGGGACAGACCGGTGTCTTGTTGACTCGGCAAGTGGGTCAGCCAGCCGACATGGACTGTTACACTCAGCCACCAGAATGAGGAACTCAGAGAAACCGGCTGGGGATTTTTTCTTTCTTGCTGAAACTTCCTGGTACAATTGTCTAATGATTATTTGCATAATCAGCAACTCACACACACACACACACACACACACACACACACACACACACACACACACACACACACACACACACACACACAGAGAGTGGGAAGCAGCAGACAGATGGTCTTTCAGGTCCTCATATACAGACACACTCCATTTGTTAAAGTAGAGAATGTCATAAGTAAAACATGAACACACAAAATCCCTTCAGAATCTGAGTGTTTGCTAACATTTAAATAGCCTGCATTTATTTCCATCAAACGCTTTCTTTTCATTTAAACATTCTCCATAGCAATCTCATGTATGTTAAAAATAGTTAAAAATAAAGTGTGGTGTAAAACACAAGTTTGAGTGTCATGTATGTTTTAGTGTGAAGTTGTATAAATTCTCCCACAGTGCCGCCTGCTGGCCACATGGCAGAACTACAACAAGACAAGAACTTCTTCCATTAACCATCATCAGGTATTTATTATGACATTATGGGTAGAAAATATGGTTACAGACAGTCAGACCAACACCTACACATTTAGCAGAATCATGCACCTGCCATATTTCTACATGCGGAATGATGAACAGCTGGATGTTTACAGTGTCGCTGAAGCCTGTGTGTGTGAGTCACCATACAGTAATGCGGCAGTTACCAACTTGAAAACCTGATTGAACGAGTAGTATTACAAAACAGAGTTATATTTGTCCTGTCATCAGCATGAATAAGAATGAGACACGAGTCAAGTTGCAGTAGTACAGGGAGATTATATTGGGGAGAAAATAACTAAATACAGTTTTTTACAGTGCATGCATGATGGTCTTAGCGGATGACGCTTATGGGCCGTATCCATTATTACACAAAGAAGCTGGAATGTCAATGTCCGAGATTTAAACTTTCACACATGTTACACTTACTGGAAGCTCCACTGAGTATTGCATATATACATTTAAAGGGCATCTACATCAATTTTACATATTAAAGTGTGTGTACAGGTCTTGGAGAGTCCTACTGCGTTTGTCAAAAATGTAATATTAAGCCTTTTGTGGCTCAAGAGGAAGCTGCATGTAATCTGATTTATCACCTCCAGGAATGTCACTCAGTTGCATTGTGGGTAATGGAGGCTTCAGGTTTTGAAAAAGTCTGCATTGCACTGCTGTAACACTGGTGGACTCATTACGGACAGCTTGAAGACAAATGATCAAAATCGATACAGCAGAACCAGAAACCTGTCGGCTACATTACCCACAATGCAACTCATCGACTCAGGTACATCACTTAAGGCAGCTTCCTCTGGAGCCACAAAAGCCTTTGAATTAGCAACTTTTTCACTTGTGCAGTAAGACTCTCCAAGACCTGTAAACACACTTTAATGTGTAAAAGTGGTGAAGCTACCCCTTCAAGAATAGCTCGGCATTTTGGGAAATACACTTACTCACTTAACTGACAGGAGTTTGATGAGAGGATTGATACCACCCTGCACAAAATGTGTAGCTGGAACAAGTAGCCAGTTAGCTAAGCTGCGCTAATTAGCTTATCTGACGTTGGTCATAAATCAACATATGTTGCTCCATGAAAAAAGCAAAGCACATGAACTACCAACAAGGAGAGAAGAGGAACACACTCATGTAATTTGTGGGTTCATGAATACTCAAAGAAAAACCTACAACAAAGCTACAAATAGTGGGTTGTGGGTCATTTGCCAGGTAGCATTAAAAGCCTGACCTTCTGCACAGTGCTGCACCAATTCTACTCTAGTGTAGGGGGAAAAAAAAACTCTCTCTTGTTTGTTTTTCTTAATACCAATCACAGCTTTCTAAGGTGGCATTAAACCAAGGATGCAGCAATCGTGTAATTGCTAGAAAGCGTTGAGGGGAACTTGTTTTGGAACGTGAGGAGGTGATCACTTGCAATTAAATGTCTAAATCCCTGCAAAAGACAGGGTAACAGCTAGAGCCTGACGATATATCGCTTGGCCGATATTATTGTTTGATATTAGCCCCTCACAGACATAACTGTGAAGACATTTATGTTGTCCGATATGTGCCAATATGATGCGTTCTTTAATATGTCGAAAAAGAAGGGACTTTAATTATTATTTACCCCATAAAGTTTATTATTTTAGTGCAGTGATATAATTTTGAATAGTATTATTAAGCGTTTGATAACCACATTTCAGGAATCATTGCAAAAAAAGTGCGTTTCTTGGCTGATATATCATTGCCGGAAGCTTTACTCCCTAATATCAGGCCCAAGAACTGTGTCGGGCTCTAGCCACAGGCTCTAGCAGCTTGGTTAAGTTTGTACCACTAGCAACCAGGTTAATGTTTGGGTAACTTACCATTTTAATTGCATAGACTGCTAGCTCGGAGGCTGCTGTCTTTGTTTCTCGTAGAGGTGCGGAATTTAAAAATAGAATTACGTAGATAGCAGAGTGGAAGAGAATGTCGACTTAAACAAGCAACCAATGGTGAATCAGCATATCTTAAATTACACACACGATCAAGGGGGAACCAGCTCGCCTGGCTCGGTCCAAAGTTACCGAAACCTGTCAAGCAACACCTCTTAAGTTCAATATTAAACATATTACATCTTGTCTGTTTAATTTATACTAAACCTGAAGTGCAAAAACAACTAACAATGGTTACCAGCTCCAGCCAAGAAATAGTTTGGTGGCCTCTTGGACAAATTTTCACAAATAAAGTATAACTAGTTAATTAATGAGCTTCAGAGGTGTTTGTAGGTTTTGTTAGCTATGCTAGCTGTTTCCCCATTCCCACCGTTCATCCTAAGCTAGGCTAACCTTCTCCTGACTCCAGATAGGATATTTAACATACACGAGTGGTATCAATCCTCTCATCTTACTCTTGGCAAAAAGCAAATAATATAATAATATACTCCCCAGTATTTACACCACTCCTTTAAGTTTGTGATTATAATGGCATCATTAGAAAAGTAAAAAAACGAAAGTATAAACATTTTAAAAGACAGTACACCATCATTGCTTCTTCTTCTGTTTACCACTGAGCTGTTGAAACATGTCATCCATATTCAGTGTAAATGTATGATTAACTAATGTTGGTGTCACACCATCATCTCAACGCTCTCCTACCGTCTGCAGTTTCACACCTAGCACATGACTGAATTTTGTCCACCGAACACAACAGAATCAGTGAACACACCTTTCAACAGATAAAGTAACTGAGCCCCAGTGTTTTTGCTCATGTTGTTTTCCAGCTCTACAACAGCCGAGTGGTCCAATTCCCTCTACAGTATTGTCAATTCAAAGGAAGCACAAGCCATTAACTGGCAATATAATCTCTATCAGCATCACTACAAACATGCTACTCCCACTGTGGCCCATTACATCAGCACGTCTCAGTGGTCTTACAGATTGCCTGCACAACTACAAAACTCACATAGGATCTCTGTCTATTTTCTCTTTTTATTCCAATTATCCAGCCTGTGTGTTTAGTAACTACGACTGAAAGTTAAATCAGCTGTACAAGAGCTACAAATGTGTCTCTCCGCTTACCCCGACTCTGAAAAACACCCCTGCCAACAGTCTATTATTCTAGTGCACAGTAGAGCCACAGGGACATGAGAGCACTGGGTGATCACATCGCAGCACAGCACCTATTCAGTGGATTTTGGGTGGGTCAGTGCCCTGCTTATAGGCACCACAACAGTGACGGCGCTACCCTCCGGCTACCAGCCCACTTTGGACCAACGACCTCATCACGATGGCGTCTGGAATCTGTCTTGCAGCTCTGTGTCCACTGGCAGGAGTGTGTGGCAGGTTAGCTGTTCCTCTGCTCAGCATCCCTGTGGGCTGAGGAGGAAGAGGAGCTCTGGCTGTCCTCGGTGTCGTCTCCATCTGCAGAAAAATGGAAATGTACATACTGACTAGACATAAATATTGAAGGATTACAGCAGTGCTTTTACATGTTTTAGGATGTGTCCTTAATCCAAATAATCCTTAATTTGGTTGGTCCAGACCCAAAGATCTTAAGAGATATTGAATGGTTTGTCATGAAGTGTTGGATAGACACTGAAGGTCCCAGGAGGATAATGGCTTTAGTGATTTCCTGACATTTCATCTAGTGTCATAATCAGATAAAACATTTTAGTTTGTTTGTATTTGAACAAATACCTGCAAAACCAATGTCATTCCATGCCGTGCTTTGCCTTCCACCTAAATTAAAAATACTAGTGTGCTGAAATGCTAAACTATAATGGTGAACCTTCTAAACATCAGTATGTTGGCCTTGTCACTGTGAGCATGTTCCTCGATGTTAACTCAAGTCACATAGTACCTGCTAGTATTGTTTAGTTGACTCTTGGCTATTGTTGATTGCGTCTTCCCTGCACTCCGGGGTGCAATTCAACACAATGTTCAACACACAAAGGACAACTGCTCCCACTGAATCAGACAGTCATCTCAGCCAACTTTGGCTCATACAAAAAAGTCATTGCAAAACAACACCAGGTGTTTGCAGAAAATATCATTTACCAGCCTGCTGCTCCTGAAATGTTGGCTGAATTATGCAAAAAAAAAAACCAACAACTTCAGAGGTGTTACCTGATTGGTTGTGCAGGGAAATATGGCACACAGAACTAAAAAAAAATGCAATAGGTGGATGTTACAGGTTAAGTTGTGTACAGTGGACGAATAACATCCTGTTTTAGCTTCACAAATTCACAGAACTAACTCTGAACACCTACAGAATGGACAGATTTACTGGAGGAAAATAAGCTCTGCTGCAACTATAATGTAGGACCAAGATTCAACTGTGTTGTAAAGTGGCTGCAGGCCTAGATGTACTGTGAAAACTCAAAGAAGTGGATTTTGTGTAAAGTTAGTCTTTGACTCCGGAGCATACACTATTAACCTCGGAACCCATCGGCTATGATCTGACGATGACTGAGTCTCTGGTTGCAATGAGCCATGCTCTGAGGCTATCACTGTAGCCTCGTCATGCACCAGTCACTGTTTACACACTGATGAGTAACTTGATGAGACATCCAGGAGATATTTTAGCCACTCTATAAACAGTATACATATCTACATATGAATACTGATAAATCAAAAAAAAAATCTATTAAATGCTAAATCGACGTCAGACAATAGCTGGCTGCTTTTCGGCCAATGTTTTCCACTTCTTTTGCTCTCCACACGGACTCAAGGGTGATTGGTCAATACTACTGGGACTACAAACAGAAACCGGAATGCTTCCAACAGCAAAATCTTGTGGTACGCCTTCAGATTATGCCTTCGGATTCTTTATTGTGTTATTCTCTCTAAGCAGATATCTGCTTAGAGAGAATAACACAATAAAGAATCCGTCAACAGATAATTAAAAAAACTGTTTTACTACTGCAGATCTCTTATTTGCGAACAGCCCCACAATGGCTGATGCAAGCTGAAGAGTATATCCCGAGTTGGAGTTAGCCTTTTTCTCTTCAAGAGAGCTTCTACTTTTCTTGAAATAAACAGCATGTTAAAAAAGAAGCTGAAGAGAAACAACACAATCTTGAAATATATAACAGTAACATTTTCCTTAATGTACTGCAGTGTGTAGAGAACATCTTTTTTCAGAGAAGTATTGTGTTTTATCAGCGACATCTTCTAATATCACAGTAACCCTGAAGGAAAATGTATTAAGATTGTTAGCCCATAGTTTGAATCTCAGTACACTATCATGGTTACAATTAAAATAATGATTTAAAACACACCTGGATTACCATCATGAAACATTTGCTGTCACACATGAAGTGGTTTGGTATAATGTGAAGAACAGTAAGTGTCTTGGAACCCTTGCTCTGTCTGCAGCTGGTACACTATACAGTATAAATGATTAAACCGGAGAGCTAAAGTGGAGCTGACTGAAGCAGCACGATGCAGCAGTTTACCTCCCCCTCCTGCGTTGATGTGCAGCTGGGACAGAGACAGGGTGAGGGGCAGTTCACGTCCCTCGGGGTCGGTGGGACTCTGCAGGATGTCGTGCATGGCGTTCCTTCGTCCTGTCCTGCCAGAGGCGATGAAGTCTGCGTACGTGGCCTCAACATCAGACATCGCTCGTGCATCGTCCACACAGCAATACCTGCAAGAAGAGAGCTGTGACGTCACCTCAACACCGGAACACACACAACTAGACGTTCAGATCCATCTCGCAGAGTGTGCAAATGAACAGTGTGTGCCAGGTGGCTGAAACCAGTAATAAGACATTGACGCTGATTAAAAGTTCCCTAATATATTATACAGCTTTTTGCAAAGGTGAAAGAATTCATCAGATCTTTTCACTTTAAAACACATTATATAAATTCTGCCACTCTCAAGTCTCTCAATCCAAACAAGGCTAAAAAAGAAGTACCGTTGCATCATGGGAGCTGATGTCCTCATTGTTGAAAAAACAGCATTGCTGATGAACATCTATCTGACATGACACAGGCAGAAATGTTCACCGACGTGGGGATGCTTTAAGGTGTTATTCATGTAGTCACAATTGGAACTTTTTTCCTCACTCTCTGACATATCATTCGGCAATTACCCAAAGGTTGTTCTAGCTAGAGGAGACCATATAAAACACACTGTTTCCTTCAACAAAATGAGGGATTTCTCTTATTGAATCAGTTGTAAGTTCAAAACTCAACTAAATATTTAACAAAAGGTCGTTCTTTAGACATTTTAATGCAGAAATGTTACATGTTGTATCTTAAACTAAAAACTGCAATGTCACATTATAGAAATACTTTGTTACAAGTAAAAGTACAAAAGTGTTTGTATCAAAATGTACTTTATGTACAAAAAGGTGGAAGGACTCGTTACGCAGGATGGACCTGATGATGCAGCTGCTGGAGTGCTAATTATAACAAATTAAACGGCGACTTTTTTGATAATCAAGTATTTGTTTCTGGAACTTTTGCTGGTTCCAGCTTCCTACATGTAAGAATCTTGTGCTTTGCTCTGTCTCTGGTGGCAGTAAATGAAGCGTATCTGGATTTTCTGATTGTTGGTTGTACAAATGAAGCACGTTGAAGCTCTGATGAGCATTTTTCACGTTCCTTTTTTTTGTTGTTGCCATTTTAAACTAAACTATTCATCATGACAACACTTGGATTGATGATTATTGAATATAGTAGTTTGGTTGCAGCCTTACATTTGTTGTATCGGTAACACTCTGTAAAGTAAGTGTTAGCTACAGCTCTCAGTTAAATGTAGTGGAGTAAAAGTACAATGAAACATAAAAGAGTGCTCTGAACTTCATGCAGGCCGGAGTACAGTAGCTTCCTGGAGTAAATGTAGCATACTGAGTTACATCCTCCCACTGGCTGGACACATATCCAGTCACATTTTAGCCCACCCTAGAAATATTTGCACATTTTGTAAATGAACATATTTGATTTTAATCACTGGCAGCCCACCATGACGAGCACTGAGTTACTGCCATGTCTCAGGTCCTGCTGCTCCCTTATCTTCACAGCCCCACAGTGTGAAGTATCTCATGCTAAAGCAGGCAGCCGTCCATAGTTAGGCCCACAAGTCAAGAGTCACGTAGAAAAGCGGGAGCACAAGTCCAATTACACGCCCACAATCACTAAAGACGCCATTTATTGCGTTTCGGTCCCGTTTAAGGCTTTTTCTTACCTTCAGTGATAGCTCTAGCAGTGTTGTAACCCCAAGCTACATTTCTAGGGAGTGACTTCGCCTACAAAGCCGCGCCACAGGCCCGACATCTCATCAAACGGTCCGCCAAAACAAACAGAACCTGACGCGGAGACAGGAAACCGACCAGAGTCCAGTAGGTAAGAAACCGCACGGCCCCACGTTACATACCGCGACGAGTCAACGCCTCAATATCACTTCACAATAATAATCACATCAGTGGGATGCTTTGAAAAGTCCCCAGTCTAGTCTCCATGGCCGTCGCATCTTCCTCCTTCGCGACCAATGGGCAGCCAGCGAGCCGCATCTGAGCGCTGATTGGACAGGAGACACAAAAGGATGCGAGGAGAGAGCTCTGCGAAGCACCGAGGCTCGTGCTGCATTCGGATCACCTCGGAAATCCTAAAACAACGACTACCGAAACATCAATTTATCCAAAATGTTTTTAGAGCGCTTTGTAGAGTAGAGCGCTTTTGCAGACTGATCCAGAGTAGCGTGATTTTAACTGAAAGCAAATGTTATGGTGTTTATTTATGTAGGCCTAGCAAATTTCAGAACAAGCAGCCAAATATGCTGACGAGAAAAATGACACAAATCAAAAAGCTTTATGAAGGTAATGTTAAAATATAGATAAAACGAGAGATTGAGAAGATAAAGCAGAACATTTACTAAATGACAAAATTAAATAATATTAGAAAAAAAATGGGAAAATGTAATATTACCAAATTTTACATCAGAGTATTGCGTTCCAACATCACCTGAAGGCAGCACAAAATTCAGGTAACTACAGTAATATCAGTTGGTGTTTTCAGTTTTATGACTTTAGACATAAGTTTTTATGTCTTAATCTTATCACAGCTATTGAAATTACAGCCTACGGTATAATGTAAAGTACTGGAGGATGAACTATCGAAAATACAGCTTACAATAAGAGTAGAGTTATTTCATCTTTATTTGCATTGTTCTTAAACTAAGTTTTAGAAGTTTAAGAAGTCTGCAACCACGATAAAAGGGGCGCATTTCTTGTCCTGATGTGTGCAGCCAGTTTAGGCTGGAGGTCACCCATTTCAATTCAAGTATTGTCTGTCTCTTTCTATAAATACCCATAGTGAACTGAATGAATGCATAAAAAGAGGTGCTGCATGCTCAGTGAAACACAGTAGGTTAGCATGGACGATATTTGCTCTTCCAATGTGAAATGAGATCGGAAACAAGGTAATGCCAGTAGAGATAAGTGTGTAAGATGCTTTTTCTTACCACAGGATGGCACTGCTGTCAGTGTAATTACATACAGCTTTCTCTGCCAAAAAATCACTCCACAACTCAAACAGAAATAAAAAAAAACAAAAACAGCATAGATACTGAAATAATATTAACTGTTATTCCCCTGTTGGAGTCGATCAACAAATATATTAAGACTACATGATTATGAAAGTATATTTTGTGTTAAAATACAGCGTGGGTGTTTTTCCTGATGGTTCCATCTGTATCGTAAAGACAAAAGGAGGATAGTTTCAGTATTCTGCTGATGAATTAAAAAAAAGGAAGTAAAAATACCAGATCAACACGTGCAATACTCAACAAAATACTATCTGTGTTGACCTTTATACACCCATGACTCCGGCTCAAACAGTGACCAGTATGAGCATCTTCGACTGTGTTGCTGTGGAAACATCTTCTCTCCTCTGTACTCGAGGTGCAGGGTTTCAGGAGGACACGTGGGGGGGGGGAGTTTAAAAAGGAATCTGATTAGTGGCATAGAGTTGAGATCAGCTCACTCCCACCAGCCTCAGAAGCTCAGATCTGCGCTGGTGACAGGACCCACAGAGGCACAGCTCACTTATTCACTGCCTGTCTGCACTGCTGTGCTTCACCTCTCTGTAGTTTGCCTTTATCTTTTTTTCAGTTGCACCTCGTCTCTCTGTAGCTGCCAGCTTCACAATGGGCTAACCCCACGCGATCAGCACACAGGCCACGATCAATTGCCCACAACTCTTAGTCTATAAAATAGCATATATTGCAGTTAAAGAACATGTCATATCAGGTTGCTAAATAGCAGTTTCAAGTGTCCCCCCTCCTTCTCTCCATTTGAAGGGGCTGGGACATCCTCTGAAGTGTTAACCACTTCTGAGCAGAGCACATTAAAAACCTTTCTGTTAATGTATAACGCAGTGGTGAACTCAAATAATCTCAAAAGATTTTTTCATATTCACTTTTCATCAGTGATGGAAGTTGAGCACACTTATGGACTTATATAATTCTAAGGCTTGTGCTTTATATGTACTTTACTTGAGTATGTCCATTTTATAGTCTAATCAGTACACAATGTCACATTACAGATATCTGTGGGTTGTTAGCAGTCTACCAGGGCTTGACTTGATGTACAGAAGGGTCCAAACTTCTGAGAGCAGCAGTCAAAATACTATTTTGCATTTGTTTTGAACGTCATTTTTCATCACAAACGATATCAGAAAATATCCATGATTTCCAGAATATCCAAGTATTTGGTATGTTCCCCTTCTGCTATAATGACAGCATGCACTCAGCTCGCATGGACTCCACAAGTTTGTGGCATTGAACATTTATGGGGCTGCTTGAAGCGAGCTAACTTCAACCACAGTCTAAAAAGCAGACCTGTATTTGTTTTGTTGTTTATATGTTCATCGGCAGGTTTGCAAGAGCGAGCAGCCGATTGAGTGGCCTAGTGTGCAGTCAGATCTACCGCTGGTAGTTTTCAGTCCTCACCAACCTTGTTGGAAGTCCTGCTGGCCACCATGCCTCCTCTAGCCCTACCACTAACAGGGTTAGGCAGATGCAGACTAGCAATAGGGGACTCCATTACCTGCAATGTTTTAATCACATGGATACAGCCACATTGTACTTTGTACCCAGTGTACCAATACAACAAATATACAGCTTGTGCTGTTTACATTACAAACAATTGCATTACATTGTATGTGCAGATGTAAATCAATAAATTGGCAATACGTGGTATCAGGAGTAAATCTAATAATTTGAGAGTACTGATGAATAATATTCATCCACCTGATGAGTTACAGTTAATTGGGTAACGTCTACCTTGCTTGATTTGGTTCCGATCAGACTGGACAATAGAGATGATCTTCAGAAAAAAGCTCTGTTGTCAACTGTCCTAGGCCGCGTCAGATGTGTACAACATGTATTTGACTTTTTGGTGGATGATGGAGATAGGTTTCCTGCAGTTCTGAGACAGTTTAAGGGCAGCTGTACACCAAAAAACAATCATATGAATGGTTTGTCTTCAGGGACTGAATTCAAAAACTGAATGAATCAATAGACCATTTTCATGGCCGACGTTTTGGCTTGTCAAAGCAGAAGAGGCACAGGTGGAAATTTAGCATCCCTTAATAAAATGGAGCCCCCCCCCAAAGTTATTGTTCATATCTGTGCTTCTCCTGCTTTGACATGTCAATATGTCTGCCATAAAAAGGTACTTTAGAACTATGTGTGACAGACCTGCGTCTCAGGAGTCAACCCTGTAACTTTAGTGCACTGTGAGATTCCATGATAAAAGCTCAGATAATAGGAGTGCATGACAAGACAGACGCTTTTACTAAAGAAACAGAACACCTTGGAAAAGGCTGTAAGCATTTGCTCGGCATCTAATAGCACAAAGTTTACACCACAAGACTTTTTACAATGACAGCGAAGCAGCCGCTGTTGATGCAGTGCAAACAACCACAAAGAGAACTGATAAACGGCAGTCACAGAAACACAAACCGAAACAAGACGGCAAGACTGTGATTTATGAGGAAATAAATATGCTCCAGACAAGTGCCCAGCTGATGGCAAAGACTGTCGGAAGTGTGGGGGGGAAAATCCCTTTGCCTAGTCCTGGAGGTGCATGTTTTGGGGCAGGGACAAGAAGCAAGTGACAGTGAGGATGATGAACTGCTGTCCAGAGAGAGTAACTCTGACTGATACAGATTGGAATGAGGATGAATGGATCGCACTCTAGAGTGTCGATGATGTAACAGTCCCATTGAAAGTTGACATGTTAAAAGTTTTGTCAGCAGAGAAAAAAAGCAAAGATTAGAGAAGATACATTTCTGCTACATATGTCCAATATCATCATGGATACTTGGTTTATTGCAGTTTTGAGTGGATCAGGCCCGGTTGTAGGCATGGGCACAGGGGGGAAATTCCCCCTCAAAAGCTTTGACTGCCCCACTAAACTCTTCTGCCAACAGAGCTGCATCTCTCTCTCTTGTGCCGTGCATACAGAAAAAAAAAAAAAACCAACATCATCCCTATGGCACTCAACACAGTAGCAGTTGTTGACCAATCAACTTACTGCCCCCCCCCAATCAAGGCAGTCTAGAACCGGGCCTGAAATGAATCAAAAAGATCTGCAGGGTGTTCATAAAGCACATCTGTATTAACCAGGGCTTCTTAATGTCTTTTTGAATTTCTGATGAAGGACAAACTTCAGAGAGATGATTTTCTTTCAAAGTTGCTTCTACAGAAAAGGATGTTATTCAGACATTAGTGAAGGCTGTGTCATGTTTTATTCACTGAGGAACAATTGATGAGCTGTAACCTTCGCATACCTCACTCTACACAAGAATTTATCGGAGGAAGTGCTGCACTACACATAATGCGTTACATAAAACTCAGTGAAAATATTACACTACGGCTCCAAATGAAAGACATCTACATCTTTGTAAGCATTACTCTGGCAGCTTGCAATAAAAACCAGGCAAAAGTTTTGAAAGAGCGATTGATGAACTCACAAAATACTGATTTCCCATAAACCCAAAACTAGAAATGAAATGCTACTGAATCTGCCAGACCGCCATGATTGTGGTGTAAACCTAAATTTGTGTGCTGGTTGGCCAAAATCTTTTTAAAAAGAAAACACTACCATAGAGTCAACCAGTAGCATGGGTCTGCGAGGTGTACTTGGGCACAGTAGTTGATGCCATGCAGGTATGTCACTGACCTTGTTTGTCATCTTAGTTCAGCACATTCACATTATTATTGTTGCTAATTAGCACTAAACACCGTATAACAGAGGCTGACGGAAATGTCCTTAGCTCTGCAGGTATTTGGTCACACCGAGGTACCGCACAAATGCCAGTTGAAAAGGATGAAAAGGAATTATCACAATCCTGAGGGAAATGTGAATGTGATCCGCAAATCACAAGGCAATGACTGCAGTAATCATAAGACATGAGTATTGGTTTACATTTTGGCCTCAAGTAAGAAAACTCTAACAATAGAATGGTTGCAGATGGAAACGCCTACAAGGCTGTATTGAAATTATGCAGGACATTCATGTAGTGGACAATCCTTTCTTTAGAACTGCAAGCAGGCACATTTCAGTCATATTGAGGTGAATATAATGGATACAATACCTTAATGCCATAGAAGCCGACAGTTTAGTCTTCTAATGTTTTTTGGGTGTAAATAATGAACAAAATAATTACCCTACTTTGTAATCTAAAGGAGTTCAGTGAATGTAGTATTCATTGTGCTTTAAAGGAGTTGTTGTCCTTATGCTTCGTACTTTTTATTTTTCGCAAAAATGAATGAGAGTAATGACAGGAGAGGCCTATGCTCATTTTTGAATAACCCCTAATAAAAGCTATTGTTGGCAATCCATCCAGCAAATATTTCAATCAAATCAAGGTTTTCAACCTCATGGTGGCGCTGCAAGTAAAGTCAGGGATCGGCAAAGTCAGTAGGATTCATCACAGGTCATGGCAGTCCATCCATTTTTTGGAGATACTTCAGTCTCGACCAACATTTCCATACATAGAGCTGTGTTGCAAGCATGACTGAAAAGAAAAAAATAAGTTGGGGGAGCATGAGCTACCAGCTCTGTTTAATGTGTTTACTTACCTAGGAGCAGATGCCATTATCAGATAGGGATCACATGTTAGGACCTGATTTAAATGGGGTCTATAAGCCAAACTTTCCAGTCCAACACATTTTCTTACCGCCCTCATTCGTTGATTGCCAATGACTCCCAAAAATGAACATTACCAAAACATCATAGCCCACCGTATATGATAGTAGAAGAGTACCAGCGACAGTTCCTGACCTTTCTTGATAGTTGTGCGTAATTATGTTACATAATTTAAATACATTAAGTACATTAAATTGATCTTTGGCTTTACAAGGGACACAAACAGTGGTTTCCTGGGTGAAAGCCTGATGATTCGCTTCCCCGGGATCCATTCTTTCTACGCTTCCCATCCATAAGGGGCTGTGCAATGCTTTCAGGTATAGCGTTGCGCTGAATTTTGAAGAGATGAGAGGTTGTATTGCTTTACATTTGCATAAAGTCGAGGTCTGGGCTACTTTAATCAGTTCAGGGTCGCCCAGCGTGACTCACCCACTCTGAGAGCTTCTGACCACTGTCCACTTCAAATGAAGACAGATTTAATAACTTCATGATTATTTCTCACCTGAAATCTCTTTAGAAACATAACTGTAAGCCCCACATAAAAGAGCAAGAACTCTTTCCTAAATCCCAGATTTGAAATCCCAGAGCAGAACCCAATCCCAGTTTTTCCAATCAGGGTTCAGCCAGGTTTGTTTGCACGGTTCTAGGAGGGTGTTTGTCAAGCACCCAATGCTGGGAACATCAGAACCACTTGCGTCCAAGCATACCATTAGGGCCAAGTACCACGAGTGTGTTCGACCCATCCATTCATACCACCCTCCTCCCTCGGCTGTCAGGTATACAAAAACAGTACCCAAATGAGGACATGGAAACAGGCGGATCCACAGCAAAAAGTGGGCTTTAATAAAAGCTGAAAACCAGTCCAAGGGAAACAAATGCAGAACACAGGGAGCACGCGAGGGCTTGGGGAAAAACACAGGAACACAGAATGATGAAGGCTAGATGAACAAGAGGATAAAACTAAGAAATAATACAGGAAACAACAAATAGAGCAATTAAAAACCAATCCTTGTACCACATGACTTGACATCCTTCTTTGTTCCCATTATGCCACTTTCACACACAACCATATGGTCGTTTTTTTGGTGAGGAGTGTTCCAATCATGTTCAAGAATGCTTACATGTTCGAAAAAAAAGTCATGGACTGGAGCTGGACTTTTAAAAGGCCTGGTTCTCACGTCCTTAGGTAACACTCTATTGACATGAATTGATAGACAAACGGATAAAGGAAAGGCAGATGAAGGGTAAACTGTGATTTACATGAACCTCATTATTGTTTCATAGACGCGCAGGCTGGTAGGCTGCTAGGTCTTGACTCCACCGCCCTCTCCCTTTCTTCCTGTCTCTCTCCCGCATGATATGACCGTGCGGCAGTGCGATAGGTGGGTGTTGTGTTTTGTTTGTTTGTTGTTGCCAGCTGCGGAAAAAGCCAGACACGGCATTGAGCAGATAACAACTCACCACTTCTGCATAATCACCTCACCGTCTCATCACCACTGTCTGCTAATCCAACAACCAAAGGGTTGACATATTCTTTTGTGTTAACATAGCTCTAAATGGGCATGTGTTCCTCCCTGCGGCATTGTGCGTCACACACACACACACACGCACACACCCACACACACACACACACACACACACACACACACACACACACACACCTACACACACACACACACACACACACACACACACACTGACACCTGCAAGCAGTTTCTCAGCGCAACACACATTTCCTACTGATGGACGCTGAGCAGCTCTACTGGAGCAGACAAGTGCCTTGCTTAAGGGGACTTCAATTTTTAGATTAGGTCAGATGAAACTTTAATGATCCCCGTGGAGATGTCAGGTCATTAGAGCAGTGGAGGATAGGCTACAGATAAGAATAGCTCAAATGGCGTATACTGCAAGAAACAGTGCATGAAGGCATCCTGGGGTATGAAACAGCAAATAAAGGGTCTCAGAAATGTGCACTGTTACACCATAAGTACGTGCACACGCTCTTAGGGATTCATATTTTATCCGCTGATTCTTCCTGCCGTTGAAGTATGACATTTTGGCTGCAATGTGTGCAGATAATCTCAACATCCAAAGTCATTTCTTGTGCAATGAAGCAAACAGTGCATGCGAGAACAATGTGTGCAAGATTTAGTTTGCCATTGATGTTACTGACTGTGGCATTTGGAAATAGCTTACAGTTGACTGAACAAAGAAATGTTAAACAAAGAGGAAGCGAAAAAAAAGAGAGAGAGAGACGGAAAGAGAGGGAGACAAATATAGACAGAGCCAGAGATAGAAAAGAGTCAGAGGATGTACAGAGCTCAGTTCAACTGGGTTACAAACTTTTTCCAGTCTGTTCTAACTCCCTCTAGTAAAGGGTTTGTCCTGATTTGACACGTGTGTCTGTGCTTATATTTTCTCTTCGAGCCAATTAAAAAAAAAAGGGTAAGGTTTGGTTTCAAAGTCGGCGGGACACAGAGTGGGATGGAATGTGTTTCCAAAGGTGAATAGTGAAAACACGTGCTTCCTGAACCTGCCATCAGCTAGGGTGTTAAAAGGAAAGGTTTAATGGAAACATTTTTACTTCGACACAGCTGACAGACACTGTTGCTCAGTGGTTACAGCAGCTATGTTCCAACCAGAAGGTATCCTGACTAATTCTCCCAGCTTCCATTAGCATGCCAGCCTGCAACGTCCAGCAGATTGGCTCTCTAAAAATGTTTTCAGCAAAAATAGCCCTTTCAAGTTGTGGACATCATGAACACATAATTATTATTACCATTTGAAACTTAGGATAGCCAACTTTTCAGTACTGAAGTTAACGAGTTTGCTGTTTGCATTAAGCGGTTGAGCACACCTAACCTCAGCCTTACAAATACATTAACCTCAGCTTAATTAAAGCAAGGTTTTGTCTCCTTGTAAGAAATTATAAAACGTATATTCAAACAAGTGAGTAATGATTTCATTTTTTGTTTTTTGTCTGTTAATATCCATTGCACTCATTTAAGAAAACAAGAAGTCCCCTAAGGGAAAATATTTGTTTGGTTTCCAAAATAGTATTTGGTTTCACAGATCTCCCAATTGGGATTAGAATTCCACTGATAGTCTATCTATGCACAGCAAACTCCCTTTGCCTATTTTTTATCCAATCTAATTCAAAGGTCCAGTATGAATGATTTAGTTGTATCCCCTTTACCATTCTGAGCTACTCCAGAAACATGGCTCTGTTCCCTCTGTAGCAATGAGAGGCTCACTGTACGCGAACAAAAACACAATGATTTTTAAATTAAGGTAATTAAAGACTAATGACAACATAATGATTAATGATTAGTTAATGGTTTAATTATTATTCAGAATTCTGAAAATTATATTACATTTTTGCTGATATATATAGATATACCTAAAACATCCATAAAGTGGTAACGTGACTGCTCTAACTATAATAAACAGATGATCACACTGTCCATTAGCCAGACAGCCATACAACACTGAGAGAGCAACAGACAACCCACATTTCAATCAGGAGAGACAAGTGACTGAAGTTAAGAAGATGTTTAGAACAGCAGATGATATGTGATATATAACAGCAGATGATATGTGATATATAACAGCAGATGATATGTGATATATAACAGCAGATGATATGTGATATATAACAGTAGATGATATGTGATATATAACAGCAGATGATATGTGATATATAACAGCAGATGATATGTGATATATAACAGCAGGTGATATGTGATATATAGCAGCAGGTGATATGTGATATATAACAGTAGATGATTTGTGATATATAACAGTAGAGATGTGATATATAACAGCAGGTGATATGTGATATATAACAGCAGGTGATATGTGATATATAACAATAGATGATATGTGATATATAACAGCAGGTGATATGTGATATATAACAATAGATGATATGTGATATATAACAATAGATGATATGTGATATATAACAGCAGATGATATGTGATATATAACAGCAGATGATATGTGATATATAACAGCAGATGATATGTGATATATAACAGCAGGTGATATGTGATATATAACAGCAGGTGATATGTGATATATAACAGCAGGTGATATGTGATATATAACAGCAGGTGATATGTGATATATAACAGCAGGTGATATGTGATATATAACAATAGATGATATGTGATATATAACAGCAGGTGATATGTGATATATAACAATAGATGATATGTGATATATTACAGCAGGTGATATGTGATATATAACAGCAGATGATGTGTGATATATAACAGCAGGTGATGTGTGATATATAACAGCAGAGGATATGTGATATATAACAGCAGGTGATATGTGATATATAACAGCAGAGGATATGTGATATATAACAGTACATGATATGTGATATATAACAGCAGGTGATATGTGATATATAACAGCAGGTGATATGTGATATATAACAGCAGGTGATATGTGATATATAACAGCAGGTGATGTGTGATATATTACAGCAGAGGATATGTGATATATAACAGCAGATGATGTGTGATATATAACAGCAGATGATATGTGATATATAACAGCAGATGATGTGTGATATATAACAGCAGATGATATGTGATATATAACAGCAGATGATATGTGATATATAACAGCAAGTGATATGTGATATATTACAGCAGATGATATGTGATATATAACAGCAGATGATGTGTGATATATAACAGCAGATGATATGTGATATATAACAGCAGATGATATGTGATATATAACAGCAGGTGATATGTGATCATGTGTCTTGTCAGAAAGTCTTTGGCTCTTAGACTCTGCAGGTAGATTGTGTGATTGAAGGGTGTCTGCCCTGAGCAGCAGCAGAAAGAAGAATCCCCCCATGGAGTCCAGACACTGGTGGTGGTTGATGACGGTTCTGGGACAGAGGGGCTGATGAAACGATGAAGCTGGTGAATCTGTGAAGACTCTAGTGTTGGAGAGGTGGAGGGTGCATGAAGACAGAACTAAAGGCTGGGAGACAGTCAGATTTAAAAAGACAGCAGCAAGATGATAGGCTAACAGTGAGGGAGTTTCACTGTGCTAATGGATAGATGTGTCCGACTAATGTGAGCAGCCCCTGATAATGACAGGCAATTATTAGTGAGCATGAGTCAGAGGAGTGGATGAAGGGATGGTATGGGATATAAACTAAAGCATGAGCATCTGAAAGAGTAGCCTTCCTGTCTGAACGTTTGCTAGAGCTTCATTAGCTTTCAAGATAATGTCCTCCTGTCTAACAACGGCATATTTCTTGTCCTTGCACCTTGATTTGCTGAATGAGCGACCAAACAATCACTGACCAGGAAATATATGCTACACTCAGTTCTACTGTACTGTGTACTGTGAAGAACTTATAAACTCACCTGCAAAGCTCAAGATTGGTCAGATTGGATGCTAAATGGTCCTTATTCTTCATCACTAACAAATCACCACCTTTGCACTTCAATAAAAATTGTTGCCTGTGTTAACTTTCTGTGAATAATCCCCCACATAGAATTTGGATTTACAACATATGATAGCATGACATGAACTACATGAAAAAGATCTAAGTTTTAAACACTGGTATGTGAGATATCGACCCACTGGTCCACTTTGCTGTTGCATTTCAAAATGCCTACCTGTGGAAACGAGCATAGTCTCATTCTGTTGCGAAGTTAGCAATATAAATATGCATATATGGTTACATTTCCAAAATAAAGGCGCCAAAAATGCTTTAGGTAAAAAAACAGGATTGTATCCTCTATTTGCCCCTATCTAAAAACTATGGATGGATTGAGTGTTTTGATTCTTTCACAGTATTTTAAGAACACCTAGACCTGATTGAGACAACTGCTCTCACTTGCTGAGAAACAGGGACCTATTTTCTTCCTTTAAATTATAACAAAACTTAAAACTTCAATTTTAAAATCACTCTGACATGATTTCTGTCCGCAATCAAACGTTGGTTAGTCGGGATCTGAGTTGCACTTGATGTGTAGCTGTAAGAGTTTGACGCTAAATGATGTGATGACGTAGCTGCAGCATCACGTTCAGCCACAGAGAGCGCATCCCTCCCTCTTCCAGCGGCCGGTGGCATTCATCACCCCCCATACACCGGTTCCTCTCATCACCGGTGGGTGTCGCTGCTGACACTGGTACCCAAGGCCGTCTGTCAGTCTGTCTGGCAGGGATGGGGGGATGTTGTATTGTGAACTAGTGGAGAGAGAGAGAGAGAGAGAGAGAGAGAGAGAGAGAGAGAGCACCTCTGCCGCTCTCCCTGCCTCCTCTCCTGTGCGCAGCGCTCCGGCCCGGCCGCTCCTTCCTTCCTTCCTTCCTCATTTCCTCCCCACAGCTGGCTCTCCCTCCTCTCGGATGCTGGCTTGCCTTCTCCTCTCCCGCACGCCGCCGCCGCCGCCGCCGCGCTGGACCGAAATACTTCGCAGGGTGGAATGACTGACTACCTGTTTTGCATGGTCTGAATTTCCGGGGGAGATTCGCACGTCGGAAAGGAGGGGAGTCGAGAGGGGAAAAAAGGAGGCTCTCCATCCCCCGAGGGAATTTATTTTACAGTAAGCAGGCGCAATGTCATTCCAGTTTCCTCATTCCGCTCGTCTCACACCTCCCGTCTGTGCGAATGCTTGAAAAAGGGCTGAATGTGACAGCCTGACGGGAATATGGCTGGCTGTTGTGTTTTTGTGTCCGGAGTGTGTGCCAGATGTTTCTCCTCCGCTATTTTGTGTGAGTTTATTCCGAGGCGTGGTGTGGATTATGTTTGATTTCATTTATTTATTTATTTGTATTATGATGCGCTAAAGGGGCTGTGGTGCGTGGACCGAAAATGGAACCCCCCCCCCCCCCCCCCCCCCCCATTTCACTCTCCATCCATCCATCCATCCAGCCGAGGCCGGGGTGTGTGTGGGGGTCGGAGCAGGGAGGAGGGGGGTTCGGCTGATGCGAAAACGGTGTTACTCCCAGACTGAGCGAAATCTGAGAGATATTCGCTCGATGAACGCGAGTGACAGCGGCTCCCCGTGAGCGGCTGCAGCCTCTTTGTGTTCGCGTGTGCAGGGCGACGCTGGGACGAGCAGCGTATCCGTTTCCCCCCCAGCCATCACCAGGCATGTGGACTGGATGAAGAGCACCTTGCTGCCTGTGTGCTCCAGCTCCGGCCTGCCTGCCTGCCTGAATGGCTCCATGTTGATCTCTAAAAAACACCACAGTGTGTTTGTGCTCAGCTCCAGGCTGTTTCTCCTCCCCACTGTAGAGTAATTAATCTCATTCATCACTTTGCCAAGACCACTGTTTCAACTGAGAGCACCGTGATGTTTGCTCATGTTGATTGCTTGTGGATTTCTGCTCTGTGACCGGGCAGAAAATAGGGGCCTGCTTACTGAAATAGCATTCAGAGGATATGCAGTCACTGTGGGTTGCATGGCAGTTTAGGATGCCTCATTTAAAGTTAATTCCTGTATTTTCTCCTGTGGGCTATCGTGCTCCAGATCACAGATCACTCCCAAGATGGAGGAGCTACCCAGCCCTAATAAGAAGTTTAATGTGATGGACGTTGGGGGGTTGGGGGAAGCCAGAGCGAGCCCTCTGATTAGACCGGCAGAGCAGATTGTGTCTGACAGTGAAATGTCTTATTAAGTTGCTTAAACAGACAGCTTATTTCAGCTCGACCGTCCTATTTGTGCACGTACAGTATGCTGTAGCAGATGTTTTCCATTAGGGTTGGAAAGGAGAAACATGACATAGATCAGTGGGTAAGGCGGCATGAAAATGACGGGACCATGCTAAGTGGTGATGGTGGTATGTGTATATTTATCAAGCTGTTTAAAAGAGAATTGACACCAGTGTATGTGCCTGCAGACCTCTGGATCTGTGATGTATGCAACCCCCCACCTGACCAATGGACAGTCCCACAGCCCCTTAACATTAGAACCAATCCAAATGGATCAGCTGTCAAGTGGTAGATGTGTGTTCTTCGTGTTATTCAGTTGTTTTTTCAGGAAAGGGTTCTAGTGTTTGTACTGACTTTCACTCTTAACAGTGCTCCGCATTGTTTTTGGCATGCGACCCCTCAAAGAGAGGTTGTCCAAAATGTTTTCCCTGGAGAGCTAAAGCATAAAATGGGCCGTGGGCAGAAGGCAAAATGGTACTTCATAATTAAGGATCCTACATGTAAACAAACAAATAAACCGCATAAATATAATTAGATTTATCTTTACATTATTTTTTAATTTCTTTTCACTTGAAACATCTCCCAGGTTGAATTGAACCTACTTTAGCTGGCTGGCCCCATTCTGGGCTGCTCTCCTGTAGGGGAGGACTTCAACATTTCCAGACATGTGATCATTCAATCGAGTGAGACAAGAGGATGTTTACCGCTCTCGTATATATCATTGAATATGAAGCTACAGCTAGCAGCAGGTTAGCTTAGCTTAGCATAAAGACAGAGTAGTGGGAAACAGCGAGCCGGGATTTGTCCAAAGGCAACAAAATCTGCATTCCAGCACCTATAAACTGGCTTGTTCTCAATTAAATCTCTACATAACGATCAAGGGTAACAAACAATTGGTTAAATAGAGGGGTTATGGGTTGGATTATTTCTTGGCTGGTTGCACATACTTCCTGAAGCCTCAGCTGGTTGCATAGTGAGTTCAGCATGATAACAGCTTCATATTGAAAGGAGAGATCAGTGTTTTAACAACTCATGGCAAGAAAACAATGGGCAGATTTAGCATCATCTGATATCGCTCCCAAAGTAACTGTTTACCATCGGGCGACCAAGTAAAATGTGCCATTATGTGAACTATATTTCTTTGGGTTTGAACACTGACGGAAACATTTCGGATAGTGAAAAATACACAACTAGCAGAGATGTTTTTGACATTTTTAATGTGGAAATGCTATCTTTCGTTCTATTATATCTTTTATTATTTCTTAGCCGAGTGAGGTTACCTCGGGTTGATTCGATTCTTTTAAGAGACGTTAGACGCAGCGACGCTAAAAGTCCAGATTTAAGCACTGCGACTGCTGGGAACGCTCTGGTGCACAACCTTCATGTTGGGAACCACAATCCAAAATAGATATCATCATCAGTGTTTTTACACGAGCTCTCTTCCCTGGCACGAACATGATCACAGTTTCAACTCCTTGTCTGCAGTGTTCATTTGGTCTGCCAGAGTGCACACAAACAGCTTGAGTTTACTGACTGCTACCAGCTAGATCGGCGACATCTCAAAGCGGAGCTCGAAAACACTTAAACACACACAGGTGATACTGCCAGCCAGTGTTCTCGTCACACAACATTTAACTGATCAAAGAGCTTCCTCTCCCAGATGTTGCTGCACGCGTTCCTGTCACACGCTGAGCAGGCGTACAGGAAGCCAGAAGTCTTCATACTACATTCACCTGCTACTCTGGGGTATAATAGACTACATCCATCCCCTCCATCCGTGCTCTCCATTTCTCTGCCTAATTGCCAAAGATTCATGGCGGATGGTGGAGTGACCCTTTAGCTGCATCCCTGATGAAAAGTCTGAAAAGTAATGCACTTCGCCATGGTTCAGAGACGTGTTAAGAGCGCGTTATCATCCTTCTCCGAGGGCTCGCCTCGGCTGCTGCAGCCTCAACAGGGTTCATTAAGTTTTTATATTAAGAAGATGATACATGCGATGTGGACAAACTCTTAATAACCTTCCACTGACACACGTCTGAGACATAAATCAGTGCCCCTGTGAAACACCTACAGACGAAATATGTAGTATCTACGGTTCTCTCTGTCTAGACTCATGCAATTATTCTGGAAAACTAGTAATGAGGGGATAGATTGCAGGCGCAGTTTGAACTTTAAGGTTAGGGCCTATAACTCAATCTTTGATTGCACAAAATTTTTAATTCCAGCAGGTGTATCGTATCTGGACTAGTTATGTTTACTGATTGATGGAACATTGTGAGCATTAACATAGGAAATAATGAAGATAGCATTTTAAAGGTTTATTACAACTGGGGTTTTACTGTATGTTTGTAGATTTTACCACTATTTATTTTGGTTATAATAACACTTTACTCTTCAAAGTAAATGCTGAAATTTGTGACATTGCGAGATCAGCACAACCAATCGGAAGCATGCACAGCTTCAACTAAACTTGTTGCGTTACAGCGTTGTTATTACCAGTAGGGCTGGTTCGCCTGTCTATATCGCCTGATACTAGACTAAATATGGTTTTAGATTTTGTAAATGATTATAACAATAATTTGGGATAAGTGAGTCTTTTCATGGCTGCAGTAACAGTAAAGTGATGTAATTTTCTCAACTTACCAGACTAGACTTGTTAATATTTGTGAAAGCGCCAACCGTAATCCCTAGAATATTGTCTCAAGATCAGTATAGAGGCATTTGGTGCAAAATAAACTCATAAAAATGTAACATTTGATATTTCCATATCTCCAATATAATTACCTGTAGAGATATTGGCCAAAACTATGTTAAATATACCCAAGTTGAAAAGAGTAACTCATTTCCAGTGTGTGGTTCCATTGTGAATAAGAACTAGGAAGCATGCCAATTAGCACTGTTCATTACTGATAAAAAGGTGTGGCAATCAGCACTTAAATGTTCGAAGCGTCATGTCACTAACACGAAGTCGGAAGCGGTTAGGACGCCTGTGTCTACGCAGCAGGCGCATCTGCCCAAAAACTGCTAAATTATTCATTACCTTGACGAGAACATCGTTAAAAATCAGGAAGAAACTGCAGTAAGAAAGAAGTACGTCCTCCACCAGTTGAGACCAGGCATCAGGGATACTACACATACTTTATATAGTGCATGGGGGGGGGAGGCTGGGTTGACAAATACTTAATTAGAATGAAACATCATGTGACCCACTTTTGTAGCAGCGTGCCTTCGTAACTTCAAAGTTAAAGTTGTTATGAGTGGTTATGTTATTCCATCTACCCCCTGTAGAATTTATGTAAGATTATATAGAAGAAGCAGCTGTATTTAACCGGGGAATTCTCGGTAGTGACACAAGTAAGAGCAGTTCTGCTACTAATTGTGATCATGTTCATTCTCCACATATTATAATAATGTCAAAACATTTGATAATATCTGATATGTAACGTGATTAGGTCCATGGCCCAAAGTCATTTTAGCGCTGCTACTAATACAACAATTAAATATAACAGTAACATAAAAGTTGTAATTATCTGGGTACAGGATTTCTCTGGTTCTTTTTTTTTTTTTTTTTAAATCAACCACAGTCCTATGTGCCAAAACCATTCACTTCCGATGTGAATAGCCATCTATTGTCCTAGCCCGATAATCTCTGCTGATAACCTTGTTCAGAAAGAGAGACGCATGGAGAGGGAGAGAGAAAGAGATAGAGAGAGAGAGAGAGAGAGAGAGAGAGAGAGAGAGAGACTGTGTGTTACCAGGTCATTGTATTCCAATCATGGCGGCATCTGATTCATATCACAGCTGGCGCCCCCCCAACCTCGGTCAGTAGATGGGGAAGATAGGTTGTCTGGTCCACAGCCTCTTTATTCCTTGAACCGTTCAGAGCAGAAACACAGTGGGAGATGCAAAAAAAGCAGGACTAGTCGGTGCCATGATGGCTCATGTTTCCTTGCAGGGCATGTCAATGGAAATGAAATGTGTTTGCGTAGAGCTATTCTAAACGTTAGAATTGCCGAAACACATAAATGAAAAGGTATAGGTGTAAGGATGTTGAAAAGAAGTGATTGCAATGGTTAAAATAATTAAAAATCGCATATGTATATATAAACTAGGAAAAAATAGGACATTTAGCAGCAGTTGAAGTACATATAGATATTAACTACAGATGTTGTAGAGTTGTGGTTGACAGGCTTTATCAGGGTGACAGACAACGTTATACCAATTAATTTACGTTAAAACAAAACAAAAAATAGAACATTAACACATTGCCAGTGATTTGGTATCTTCAGGCTGCATTACTGTCTCACCACAAAATGATCTATCACGTCAGCATTTAACATATAGTTTCTCTCCCGTCATTTCAGTCTAATGTCATGTAATTGGTGTTGGAGCTCGGTCAGTTACTCACTGCCACCATACCACCATGGTGAAAAATAATAAAAAATAATAAATAATGTTGCAAAACCGCATGTACGTCATGCAATCCTGTATGTTGACCCCCTACATGGCCTCAGATATGGTTAATCTCATCTTATATAAACCGCCCACTGCTGATTCAGCTGTAAAGCTTTATAGTGTGTGATTACTGGCAAATACACATTCAGATTCTTTTAGTTTAATGCAGGAGTCCTGCAAGGTTCGGTGTCAGGTCCGCTCCAATTTGCATTAATCTGTCTCAAACTATGTATTCTAAGGATGCGGGAATCTCCTTGATAAGGTAGGGATGACACCTGGAGCTGGTGGTTCAGACAGACAGCAGAACATATAACCATTTCTAGACATGTCAGGGCTAGGAGAACTTAACTGCAGGTCTGTACCTGGATGTGAACCCTGGTCATGCGCATCCAACTCAAGCGTGCTACACACCTGTCCACCAATCCAACCTACAAAACCTTACTTTACACCTCGCTGCATAGTGAGCAGGCTATTTTCTAGAGAAACCAAGTTACCTGACTAGCCATTGGAGAACTAATCCCAGAGTGCATCTAAATGAAGTAGCTGATGGAGGTCTAGTGTTGACCCACGCTGTATACACAGTATAGTGACACCTGTAGCACTGATCAGGTGCAGAAATCAGGCGTCAGAATGACCTCGGACCATTTCCTCTCTCTGCAGCTTCTACTTTGGGGTCCCGCTGGTTCACTAATGGATGATGACAAATAAGTGCTGCACTTTGCTTCCCCTGTCTCAGTCACTGAGTGGTTTTCCCTCTTCTCCTCTGCCCTAAGAGGAGAGAGGAGCAGAGCAGGAGCTATGGAGAGGGTAATGGTTGTTTGTCGGACACATCATTTTGTCACTTGAGTTTTGTTCATTTCACTCGACGGTTGAGTGTGCACTTTGCAGCCAGAAAACTCTCCTCGCAAAAATCACTTTGCACCTATATTTACCATGGCATCTATTTGGTTGCGCATGAAACAGACACTTGAGTGAAAATGTGACCATTTCTGTCTCACTCTGCTCCAAATAATATCATTTGGCGATCAAAAACTATATGGAATAGGCCTCCGCCTGCTCTGCCAAAAGAACAGTACAGTGTTTTTTTTTAATCACTGCAGCTTATTATCAAATTAATGAGTAATGGATAAATGAGAGGTAATCTTTCATCTCTGTGTTAAGTTCAGGGCCAGGGTTGTCATCACTGTTTCAGTGAGTCCACCATCCTCTCAGTGTCTGGCAAAGCTCAGACCCCGCGTGTCCCTCTGCACCGAGGGAGACAATAATACTCCTCCTAATCCACCTCTCACTGCATTGCTCACCCAATCAATCCCCCGTGGAGTGGGACGTTGCCAAGTTGCGGTTGCCAAGTTGTGGTTACCGTGGCAACAGGGACTCAGGGTTTGCTGTGATGTCAGCCAGGTGCGTTTGGACTCGAACAAGGCCGACCCTTGTTGGGGATAATGAGCAAGACCCTGCTGTCATGGCGATGACTCTGTCTGTGCATGAGAGGAGGTCAGCGAGGGGCGACTCCCAATTAGCCCGGAGTGTGTGAGGGAGAGAGTGAGTGGGTGGGTGGGAGTCATACATAGTCTGTTACTGTAAGTTTTTGTGTGGACAGTTGTGCATTTCTGCAACACGTGTAACAAATATTAAAACCACATTCACATGTGTTCCATATGTAGCCTGTTCTTGAAACGATTGAATGGTCGTTGAAAAAACGTTACTTTGACAATGAAAATCCTAGAGCTGGCTGGGTGATGTTTAAAATGTCTATTTATTCGGGCAGGTGTCAGTAACAACACCAAAAGTACTTGACAAAACTGTGTTTTTCATTTCAGTATAAGCAAAACTCCTCAAATGTTAATGTCGTTTTAGAAACTTAGCAGCTGTAGTTTTGCTAAAAAGATGCATCATAAAACAAAAAGAAATATCATTTCACCGAGTATGTCATGAATGTTGCCGAACTCCACAACAAGTTGAACAAAACAACTTAGCCACATCAGCTTTGTAAGGCTATGATTTGTCCAGGTATTAGCAATGAGTTGTTCTGCCAGCAATCCATCTGTTCCATTGCTGTACACTTATCCGTACAATGTTTACACTAAAAACAGCTGCTTGCTGTGGCTGGAAACAAGAAAGAATTCCAATTGACTACATTATGAACAAATTTCAAATTATTAACAGAATGTGAAGAAACAACTGTTTTGACATTAGGACCTCTATATATTGTGTTGCAGAGATATTTAAGTTAGTGTGCTAGCCAGCTAGCCCGAGTCTGTCCTGGTCCAATGCTCCCCTTGCTAGCAGTGAAAACTAAGTATCAACACTCCACTGGTGCTCTAAGTTCACAGTCTGGAAAGCTAGCGGCATGGCTAACTGAGTTAACCAACTATAGCAGCTACAGTTAGGAGTTACTCTGCCCCCTATTTACTTTCTGAGTATGAATTTGACGGATGTCCAATTCTTACATTTTGCCCCTTTGAATATGTAATAATCAAGACTATTTACTGGTTCAGACATTTGATTTTAGCACTTCACAGTTTTGGACTTTTCTTATATATCATGTGTTGGTCAGACATTGGAAACACAATGTCATCCCCTTTATACTATTTTTCCCCACTGTTTATTACCAAAATATCTTAACTACTTTACGGGAGGTAGCCTATACTAGCACCATAATGAACCAGTTCAGCAACAGCGTTGAACAAGTAACTTAAAACACGTTGTGGTTTAACAGGGAGCCATCCTCCTTTTTGGAGTTATGTGCTGACTAAGGACAGCTATCTTAACTCTACTGACTGCACGTCACATTCCAGAAGTCCTGAGTAGAGGCTTACCTGTCGCTAACATTAGCAAACAAGCTAAGAACACAACGATTGTTAAGTTATAGAGAGCTGTATGTGTATTATCCCTTGCACTGCCTCACATTATTTCAAGGCTTTACAAAGTAATGTGTTAGGCCCAGTGCAAGAACATAGATAACTGCACATTTAAGGGCGTTTATGTGGGCAGTTGGTTTTTTTTAGATGGTACAGTATTTGACTGTTCAGTTACAGAATGGGTGCTTGTATCTACTCTATGCCATTTAATACCACCGCTATTACCAAATGCGTCTCAATTATTGTTGATATTAGATCAAGATTTTAAAATCAAGTGTCAGAGTCAGCCATCATAGCATGGTCTCAAAGCTCTCCAAAAAAAAAAAAGAGAGCTACCGTCTTTTCTTCCTGTCCTATGCTCGTTTTCTGCCCTTGATTTACACCTCATGATATCAGAGTGCTGACATTGTGCACTATAGGGCTTAGTGCCCATTTACCTGCTCGCCCCATCTGTTTCACTGAAAAGAGCTGGTTCTTTTTATTTTGTGTGCTTAAATGTAAGTGTGACTTTGCCTGCCCTTGTCTTTTTTGCATGTGTGCGCTGTGTGTGTGTTTGTGAGTGTGTGTGTGTGTGTTGTTGACGGGGTGGGTGTTGGAGGACTGGCCGCAGCCTAACAGCCAACTCTTTGTTCTCGCATGCCTTTAGCGTTTATGAACTCTTATGTATAAGTGGGCCTTACATAATTACAAACGAGCTTCTTCTCCGTGATGCTGCTGAGAGGGAGCCATTATGTCCCGCAGAGCTTTCGGAGCTGTGAAGTTTTTGAAAAAAATGACAGATTGTGGTGGTCCAACACCCATTCATCACTTATCACCTTGATGAGAACAATTCTCACTTGGCTTTATTTTGCTGCCTGTGTTCTTTGGATTTGGCAGAAGATGAATTCATACAGATTTTTCTACATAATTTTCATCTGGGTGTGAAGTTAATGGTTTTGCAGGGGGAATTTTTTGCTTTCCTGTGATTTCTTTTTTTGGCTTTTGTCCTTTTGTTTCCCCACCCGTTTAATAAAACAATACATTTCCGCTTCATATTGGCAAATAAACGCTGAAATTGCACCACAAAGATTTGTTTTAACTTTTCCCAGTGATCGGAATTTGTGAAAGTGTTATCTTTTTCTCTTTGTCCTCAGCCCCCCCACCCCTCCTTGGCGCCATTGCTTAGCTTTTTACCCTGTTGGTTGTTTGATATTTTTGCTGACATGGTGGTTTGTGTGGGGTCTGTTGCAGACTGCACAGTGTCAGTGTACTCCTTTGCTTCAGGCGTTTGTCCTTGATCGTTTCTGACCCAAAATGCTTTCATCTTTCAAACTCTAAATGTGCTGTAAAAAAAAAAAAAAAAGCTGAAGTGGAAATTGTGGAAAAAAAATGACCTCTCAAACAATTACATATGAAGGGTAAAACGCAGTGAATAAATAAATAAAATGCACAAGCAAAAATGTAAGGAGATGATATCTTCTCACTTTCTCAGACAGTTTTTCATTTCATAAGCATTTTCTAAACTTTAAAGGGCATTTGGGTGCCCCAAGCCCTCATTAATTGCTAACCCTGTGCAAACGTTTGCATGCTTGCAGGTTTTGTATGAGTGTGTGTGTGTGTGTGTGTGTGTGTGTGTACACGTGCAGTCGAGGAAGTGGCGTCAGGCCAGTGTAGCCCAAGCTTTGTCTGACTTTAATGCCTCTTCATTCGCTGTACTCACATCCAGCCAGCGCCCTGACAGCAGCTAATCTCCTCTTTATCTTAAAGGTTTGCTCAGCACTTTGGTGTCCCATTCAGACGGGTGCAAACCAAAGATTTCAGGCGGCTGTGCAGCACTCCTAGTCAACCGCTCTACTGAGTCCATTGGTTGTCATTGTACTTTGGAGAAGTGAGGTTGGTTTAGCTCCAGCCTAGTAGTAGAGTGTCATTTCAGACATGTCCAGTGTCAATACATGGTCACTGTGCTCCACTTAGATACATTTCTAGTCTATACTATACCTTTGTCTATGCAAAAGTGCCTGGATGTGCCAAGTGACAAGTTACAAGATGTCATTTAGTGATTTCTCAAGCGTTCTTTTCATTGAAAATGTGTGGCTACACTGGACGAATCCTCAATGTATTTGGTGATCCCATGAGTTTTCATCTAGCCCCTGCAGAAGGTCAACATCTTACATTTACAATAAAACAGATTTTTGGACAGACGTTCACCCTAGTGACTTAGAGGATTCCTTGACTCTTCCTCTCGCACCACCATCATGTTAATATTTGTGATTCTGGGTGAAGTATTTCCACAGCTGATGGATGGATTTTGTGAAATTTGCTGCAGGCTCTCATGCTCCTCACATGATGACTTGTAATAACTTTGATTGTCTCATGACATATCATCTAGGGAGCCATAATCAGCTTGAAAACCATTGATTTGGTTAAAACCTTAAACCGTGGGAAGTCACGGGCAGGGCCAGTAGGGGAAACCACTAAGCATATTTAATGAGCCACACAACCAGGAAGTAAACGCGAAGCTCGACAGCTTTCTTGATGTATGGCCCAGCCGAGGTTCATCTGGTTGCCAAGCCTGCCCATCGGAGCACAACATGAAAATGAACAGAATTTAGTAAGGGGGTGATTTTCACTTTCTGGACATGTATATCATATTTGGGTTCACCATGTCGCTCTATTCAAAGTTCTTTATTAGACATGTCCAGACACAAGGTGGCCATTTTTGCCGGTGAAGGGTCACCGTGCGTTATTGTCGCTTGCTCTTTGCATTTATGTCCATTAACCTTGACAACATAGTCTCCCTTCATCGACATGTTGTCACCACAATAGCCAGGATGAGCTCATGAGTTGGCAAACATTAGGACCTTTTGTGCACGGAGACGATATGAGTCATCAGATTTGTTGATCTATCAAACGGCCCCGGCAATTAGTGACCTGTCAAATGGCTTTCACTGCTCACAATAAAGAACCTTTTTACCCAGGATGAAGAAAAAAGTACTTTTTTTTTTTTTTTTCTCAGGGAAATATATGCAAAACATTAACGGAGCTAATTAGCTGGAAAGGTCTTGTTATGAGATATTTAGACACAAAATAAACAGTGCAAATAATGAGGATGTCTTTTCCACTCATCGCCTGTGAAATTACCCACAGATCACAGGGCCACGCCCCTGCTGCTTGTGCGCCGCTCTGGATTTGGGATTAGTTGAAAGGATTGCTGCCATTGATCAGCCTCGCTCGGGCTACAGATGCAATCAATTGAAACCCACCTGACACTCAATTTTAGTGAATTATGAATGCTTTTCCTGAAATCCTAAATCATCTTTTTATATCCGTGGTGTTTAGTCATCTTTACAGTGCCATTACATCATGATTATATTTAACCCTGAGTCCTTGGAAACTCATTAGAATACAGACTGAACTTGTTGAAGTCGTTGCTTTTGTCAGTGCATCAGGGACGGAGAGTAGATTGGGGTATTTTAATCAGCTTTGAAGTCAGACGGAAAACAGGACGTTTGCACTTGGGGAATTGAAAGAGATGGAAATGAAACGCAGTCAAAGATCCTTGTGTCTTTTTATAACTGGTGTAGCTCAGTTATCGGGCGCTCTCTGTCAGCTACGAGGGATTTTTTTCGGGTGTTTTGCAACCAGAACTAGCCAGGCGAAGACGGCTCCAGCATTGGCAGCTGTTGATTGAACACACACACGGAGAAGGAGCTTGTGAACGTAGCTCAAAGGAAATATTTTCTCCCAGACCTTTCAACTTTGACTAATAAGGATTTGTCAGGTTGAGCTGAGCGTCGCCCTGATGACTAAGCATTGTGTCTGACTGAGAGATGAAGAGACTCTGCAGTTTATTGGCTAAGGGTCAAATCCCTCAGAGATTTTCGCTCAGCTGGCTAACATACTGCACTCCATGTGCTCATAGTTAAGGCTGGGAATTCCTTATTTGCACTCCTCTCAGCTGCTGTAGTAAAACCACAGTGTCCTCACTTATCCTTGCCTTCAGGCTAAATAAATGAATCTCATTGATTTGTTGCGTGGAAATAACACAGTGCCATCAGCTAACTTGCTGTTCAGCTTGATTAATTCAAGACATTGATCAGGCAGCGATGAGCTGGATGTTTGTCTATCCGCAGTGCTAGACCTTCATATTACAGACCTGGATATGTATGACTCCTACTCTCCTCTTTATGAGTCTTACATTATTATTTATCGCATTTGATTGACAAACACATATTGACGCAGAGTTGTGTTGTATTTACAGCCACTAGCACTTGCAGCGTTGCTGCATATGGCACTGGTTGCAGGCAGGTCTCCATTGGTCAAACCATCAAGAACAACAGAGTTAACCCTTCCCAATCTCAGTCACTGTACTGGAGGCCCATGAGTTCTGTGATGGAGTGATATACGTACATGTCTCCACACGAACAGCAGTGCATGGGCGCTCTTAGCTAACTGCTAACCGTTGTTGTTTGCATGCTGGAGTTCTGTGTTATGCGTTTGCATGGTGTTGTCAACACCAATGCTAACATGTAATGATTGCCTTCTTCACCGTCTTAGTTTAGCATTTGAGCATGCTTGAATTTGCTAGCTAAATGTGCACCATCCTCTATATTCAATTTGATGGCAATCCATCTGGTCGTTGTTGAGATATTCACTTAAATTATTATATATATATATATATATATATATATATATATATATATATATATATATATATATATATATTACATATATATGTCACCATCAGAGGAACTGTCGGGGGATTCGTCCTCTGGGCACCACGACTGTCATGTACATTCCGTGCTCTCGGCTGCTGCCTGTTTTTACAGGAAACACGCAAGTATACTTAAGTGGATAGCACTCTATCCATGGGGACTTTAAAGAGAACAATATTTAAGCATAGCACGAAACGAACTATGCTAGGAATGACAAGATCATTTGACATAAACAGTGTTTGTGTGCATTTTCCCTCCTGGTTGTGGCTGGGTTTCCATGTCAGTGCTGCGCTACACTAGACTAACAATTGGAAGCGTATTTCAAAGAGGCCTATAAATTACATCCATTATTGTTTTATTCTGTAAAATCAGAATAAAAACATAATCGTTACTCTTTCTTTGCCACTTAGAATGCCCTACATGTAGGCATCTAGTCCTTTGCCACTTGAGGCACAAGGCTTAGGCCTGGCCTCCTAAGTCAAAGCATAGTAGAGGAGAGGAGAGATTATTAGAGAGCAGTGCAGAGAGAGAGGAAGTGGAAACAAGTGTAAAAGGAGGCAAGAAGAGGCTTTATGTATGTACGCATTGAACATTCTTCACCAGTGACTGTGGGAGCCAGTGACACATGAAATATGAGAGACAGCAGCACTCTCCACTATTTATAGCACTGCAAGAGAAAAAGAGAAAGACAGAGAAAGCGACCACACCACATACACTCCAGGGCAGAGTTGGCATCATTTTTTCATTCGCTAAAGCGGAATTGCGCCCAATTTTTAGGATGCACATATGTCACGGCAATGGCATCAGACAGGCCAGTCCATATATACAAGTCCCATCCATGGCGCTAAATGAGTTTATGGCCATCAGTTTTCCTTTTTCTAACTAACGGAGCTAAACAGATGCTTGGGGGAAGCGCTGGTCGTGGCTTTTCTGTTGACGCTTTTCTGTTGACGCTTTGTGACGATTCGAACCCGTCTGTAGCTCAGTACTGTTTCACAGAAACTGCTAAAAATGTATCAGCGCTGCTGGGATTGCAACAGCGTGTCCTGTTCTGCTGGAGATAATGATGAAAAGAAGCCAAAATGGAGCCAAGTCAAAGTGGGCACGCAGCTTAAAGAATCATTTCAGTTACGTTATGTACTGTTTAGATGCAGCTTTGACCTGTGAGTATGAATCAAACAAGGCTGGAAATCATTACTTGATTCCCTTGCAGTGGCCTAGAAAATGGGTTACCACTGCTACGGCTAAATTAATGTGGGTTAAAGGGACATCTGTGACTATAAATGGATGGATATTTGGGGAGCACTCATCATTTAACATCATTAACTATAGTACTTTTCTGATGTGAGATGATTTTTGATTGAAGCGATCCAGAATTGCGTAACATGCCAGCACTGTCAGGCCAAAGCAGCATCAGAACATCAGATAAGAATAACCAGACATGGAGGAAGAATTTGATTTGTGATGCAAGATAAAGAAATAGCTTGGCCTGCCACTTTTGAAACTCTGAAATATAGAAAATCAATCTTTCTTCCCTGTTTTTTTAAAGACATGAAAAGTCCCACTTCTGCTGTTCAAGAAGTGCTGAAGAGGCAAAGCGGATATTTGGAAGGGCTCTCCAACAGCTCTTTGCTTTCCTGACATTTCATTTATTCTCACAGCGTCCTAACTTGCAGCATGCTGTCCAAACCACAGTCATCTCAGTCTTTTTTTGATGTTGCCGTTCTCTTGCTCAGAATGGAGCTTTAGCCATGGTCCGGGGCAGACGCCGCGGGCAGTTTCACCTCTTTGATGCCGCCCTCCATAAGCGATTTCTTCAGTGATGTCATTTCTTCTGAGAAATGCCCTTCAAAAGCCGAGCTGATGTATTATGCATGGCGCTACAGTAACTAGCCAGTGTGCTAGTAGTGCTCTGGGGTGGTAATGGTGATGCTCGCAGTGCTGAGAATAGCAATGGGAAGCCTTCGCACCGGAAGCTGAATAACTACACGGTCAACTTTTTCTTACCGCAATGCATATTCTATTCAAATTATGTTTGAGTGCAGTGTTATCACTGTGCAATGGAACACGTCCACAATACTGCTATAGAAAGACTTTTTAAATGTTTTTCTAATTGATCATATTAATTGTAATCGCCTGCATAGCTGCAGAGATGGAGGATGACTTCCTGTTTTCTAGATTCCACGTTTTGAGAATGTATGGAAGGCCGAAGGAGCCACACGGAAAGTATTCTCCTTTCACGAGCTGATGAAATTATACTTTTGGGATGTCAACACAAGCTTTGTTTTTCAAAATAATAGAATTATGGTCCATTATGCCTATAATGTAAAATATGATTTATTATCATTTAGATTGAAATGTTCTAACTGCATTCATTATTTATATACTATTAGGCATGGGACAATATTAAAACTTCACGTCACAATTTATGCCGGTTATTAATCGTAAGTATCCTATCCCAGTAATGGAACTCCAACCCTGCCAAACTTATCCTGAGTGTTTTTTAGTTTCTATCTCTTTAGTCCCCTTTTGCCTTTGGTACATTTTAAAATAACATAACGTTTTACTTTCTTCTTTTGACTATAGAGACGACAAAATATGAATCCCAACATTTTTCCTCGTGATGTTTGAGAAAGTGATATTTTCCATTCTCTCATTACCTTCAACGTGAAATTGACAAGATGTTTCGTGGTTAAAATGCAGATGTTCAGTCTTTTGTGAAAGTTTGTGGAGGTGAAACATCAGACAGCATATCACTGTCCACGTGGTGGTGAGATCACTGAATGTGAGTGAGCGGTGGGCCGCATTTCTGATCAGGTGTCATACGTCTCAACAACGAGTGGGTGGCCATGAAGTTCGCCATTTGTGTTACCTTCAGGAGAAACTGGAAGTACGTGGGTGATTCCCTGACTTCATACAAGACACTCATAAAATGTCTCAGCTATTCATGTGCATGTGCATTCTGTGCGAATTTTGGCATGCAGACATGCTACACTAGTTCACACAAAGTGAACATGGTATTATTTGGTAAACATATGCGTGTTAACTCTTTTATTCTGTGCACTTTAGCATGCAGACTTTAGCATGTAGCTCAAATTAAAGGCTGTGCTTCTATTCAGTCTCAGAGAGCTACTAGCATGGCTGTGGACTTTTTGTCTTATCCAGTCCGTCTATAAATACTGGAGTAGCAGTGGGCTAATTTAAATTGAAGATTGCATTAAGGTTCAGTTGAGAGTAACTTTTCCCTGGTGCAGAACCTTACTGAATGTTAAAAGAAGGTTTGAAGTGTTAAAAAGGTGAGGAATACAAATGGAGAGATATACAGTGAGTTCTTTGCTTATAGGACATTTGTATGCAACACGGAGAGCTGCATCAGATGTCTGGATATTAATAGATGCTGCTGCTTTCAAGACTGTTTTCACAACAATGTTGCATTCTGTGTGGCTAAAGCTGGCACAAGCTCACTCGTCTCAGGCATTTTTGTTTGCGTTCAAACTTGGTCTCTGTTTTATTGATGGGAATGTATCATAGCTATATCATCCTTAAAATGAAGGAGTTGGACCCCCTGCGCGAATACAACTCTGCCCCGCGTATTTACATGACTGATGAACATATAAACCCTCAGGATTCCAGTTCCAACAAACGCTCTGGCTGCCTCGCCGCCGGCAAAACGCAGCAGTTAGTCCAACGCAGTAAACTTTGAAGTGTCTTCGTTCCTGAATCGTCTCGTTCACAGACAGCTTTGTCACGACGCGGCCTCCTGTCATCTAGCTGTTCAAATTCCTTTGTGGGTGGAGGAGGGCAGTGCGAGTTTTAATTTGTCTTTGCACTGTGTTTATCACCGCCGTCGTAACCTCTGTAATTATATCATGTGGTGAAGCCGCTCGCGAACGTAGCTCTCCCAGAGGATCTGTGGAAAATATGTTTAATTCATGATGTTGATCGTATTTTAAGCTGCATGTTGTTTGGAAACGTTAAACCAGCGCTACTTTGCGTTGAAGATGAGGAACCTCTCCTTTAATGGAACAGTTTGTTTTCCTCCTCTTTTAACTTCCGTCTGCTGCCCATTGGTAGGTTGCTGAAACAGCTGGAGCCTTGGGTTTTTCTGTTTTTTTGTTTTTTTTCTCAGGTTTCCCCCTTCTCGATTTTTAAAGGTAAGAAAATCAACCCCAGCACCAAGTCAACTTCAGTCTTTATTCTTATTTAATTCATAGTTTCCTGTCTGTCTGCTACAATACATTCAAAGCAGTGCCAATCTAGCTACTGCCATTACGCGACATAAAACATTTAATGTCTTAAGCTCTGGATTGCCCGCATTGCTCTGTTCGTTAGAGTAGCATAATTTATATGGGGAAGCGAGGAGTTCTTTCATTTTAAATTGGAGACGACTGACTCCATGATGTTGGAGTCATGAAAGGCAGATCTTCATAAGCACTAATCAGAAGTCTGCTCATTGATGCAAACGATTCACTTTGCTGTTGGAGGTGGATACCAGTGTGTGTGTGTGTGTGTGTGTGTGTGTGTGTGTGTGTGTGTGTGCGTGCATACATTTCTGAATGGGATTTCAACATTTTATTGGCCACAGTGGGAAACACGTTGACCTCTGTATCCCCCTCTACCAGTGTGTTTGTGTGTACTCATCAATAAGAGCACATTAGCAGTGACCTGCATTATGTGGAGGTCAGTTGTGTTGGTTGTGTGTTTTGAAGCCCCCTCCCACCTCCCTGGCCTCAGGTTTCCAGGAGTAGCTTCCCTATTGTTGTCCCATCAGCTTTCCAGCAGGGGTCTCCCATGGCGACTCAACATCATGCGGCACTATGTAGTTTTGGAAAATAAATCAAAAGTCAGAAATGTTCTCTTTTTTCCATAACTCAATTTAACAGGCTGATCTCAGAGAAGCATAAGGTCCAGGGACACTGTCTGAAGCTAGAAAGGTGGCAGGGTCCGCCACATATAAACAAGGGAAAACAGAAGGAAATAGTGTTGTCCTTTAAGGTCAATTTGTTTATTTGCAGAAAATGCAGAGTTTGTTTATTCATTTTGTTTGCTTGAGCAGAAAAAAAAAAATCAGTCAGTGAAGATTAAAAACTACATACTGCACCTTTAATCTTATACATTTTCTCTTAAAGCTTTTATAAACTCCAAGGTTGAAATCGGGTCATAAAAAATTACATTCAAGTCTTGTGCCTTATATGCATTTGCCTGTGTGTACGGCACATGACTGAATGTATGTGGACACCCAAATGTGGATGTTCAAGGTCTCATTCCAAAACCATGGGTGGTAATGTGCTGCTTCGAAAGTCTTCGGATGCAGGGCTTCGATCCCATGCAGCAACAAGAGCGTTACCATTACATGTCCACTGCATGCATCTGTGTTGCATTGTAGTTGCACCATAATGCACGCCATCATATCTCCTTTGCGATACTAGTGGCCTGGACACACCGCAGTCTGTTCGGGGGGGGGAGATAGATCCTCAGGAATGTTAAACGTAGATTGCACTCGTGACAATCCTGACCACTGAGGGGAGAGACAGCTGGAAAGACCATCATAGAGAAAGCCATCATAGCGTATAAGATGTGTTGCTTGATCATTCACTTTTTTAACCTCCACTGTCGGAGCAGATAGTTCTGACGCAGCTCATAAAAAGTTAATTGAAAAGATGTTTTTTCTTCAGAACATCACTGTGTGAAATTATTGTCCTGTTAGTGTCCAAGCTAAGCTGATGGGCGGAAAACTTTATATGACCACTTTTTAGGTTGGAGAGCTGTACTTTCCCTCCTCAATGAGTTCACATCTAGCTAACTTACTGTATGTCCTTTGAGTTTTTCAACAGCAGCTCATCCAATCAATCATTCATCAGCGAGTGTATTGCAGAAGACCCAGAAGCGCTGTGTCTTGTTTGAAGTAGTTTGGATGAGTGGTTCTTAGTGGTGTTGCAATCAGCAACACCGGACGCCTGGCAATCAGCCCGGTCCAAGCATTTTAAACAGGCACTGAACCAGTTGAACGAAATGGTGTGCGATGGTGCACAACAGGGAGAAAATGGAAAGAAGCTCCTGGAAATGCTGTGACTGAGCTAACGGTTAGCTCGCTAGCTATAGCAGTTCACCACAAGTAGACAGCAGACCAGTGTTGGAGGTAAAGTGCAACAAAAATAACGCATTTATTACTTAAAGCAATAACTGGGTAATATAAGGTGTTCCCAATAGGATTTGCTGTCATATTAGTAAAGTTACTACATCCGGTAATGTGTTACCACCTGACATGAAGACCCATTGAGTCACTGGCAACCTGTCTAAGCTCATTCAAAGCAACCCATAATGATATCATATTGAAAAATTTTTGGTTGATTGAATGGAAACCATAAGAACCAACAAATAAAGCATTCAGATTTGCCAGCAAAAGAGACGAAAAAAGGTTGAGTCCATTCCTTAATAATTTATGTTCCTTCAGTCCGTCAGGGTCCACTGATCGAAAGGGGTCAAAAATCATTTATCAGAAAATTGATCCAAGTCCATAACTTCTTCAGATTGGAGGCATATTTTCTATTCTTCCTTCTCAGTGTTGGGTATGGTTGCTCACGTTCCGTGCCTGCTGCCAAGAACATGAAAGTGTCTCCACCCTTTTCTGTTTAGCTTTCACGCCAGGGCGGCATCAGGAGCATGGCCAGTGCTTCGGGTTTAAAAGGCCTTCTGGCTCTGGTCAGACAGAGCGCAGCTTTGCAGTGAGAGGAGTTTTGTTTTTTTTTTTGGTTCCTCTCTAAAACCATCTGGGCAGATCATCATTGGATCGTCATCAGGAAAAGATTTTATAGTCTATAGAGATCAGGTTAATCTGAGGCTATAGAAGCCAAACAATATTCTCTCTTCCATTGTATAATACCCAGCTGTCCTTCTCCAGTTATTTTGGCGATAGTAACACAACAGAAGTGTAATGCATTACTCAGACAGTAGACAGTAGAAACCCGGTCCTTGCAAATGATAATAACTTGTAATATCTACTACATTGAACCCAACACTGCACTGGACACTAAAAGTAGTCAGCCGGTACATATACGTAAAGACAATGTGAATAATGTGGACATTATTGAATATTGCCTCTGACTTGAGTTACTCCGGCTTAAATAGACTGGGTGCATAAAGCATGGATGGATTGGATAAAAAGACCTGTGACTGAGCCGCAATCCACACGGCCACGTTTAATGGAAATCAGGAGTTGCTGGGGTCGAGCACTGATGACGGGTGATAAGGCCTGGCCCGCTCTCGCTGTTCAAGTTCAGACTAAAAGGCATAGGTTGGGGTTGAGGCTCTGTGCAGGTCGGTGAACCTCTTCCCCACCAAACTAGGAAATGTAACCTTGCGCCGTGTGTAGGGGGCAGTGTGATTGTTGAGACAGTTCTTTCACCTGAATTGGGGACATTATTAAAAATACCACTGTGTCAAGGCATAAGGATATTCCTCAACTGGAACTAAAAGTTGAGGCTCTCACCATGAGAAACAGCTCCCTGCTTAAACACAAATAGTTCATTTACCTTTGGCCATATAATGTATTACCTTACCATCTGCCCTCAACCTGCTGATGTGATTGCCCTCATTTCATTTGTGTCAGCCAGCTCTTGGCGATGTGCATTAGCCTTAACTGTTCTGTGATGAGATTAGTCATTGAGCTACATGAGCACAGACCGGTCAGAGAGTGATAATCAGATAAACTGCAGGAGGTTCTCTCACTCATGTGAGCTTGTGTCATTAAATAACTCTAAAGCAATTGATGCGTTAAATATTACGGTCTCCTTATTTCTTTTAAAATTCTGATAAAAAAATAAGACAAAAGTTTTTCCGCACTAAGGGATGACCTCGAAGGACTTTTCCTGAAACATTACCGCCGGATTCATCACTATGCCTCACCTCTCTCCGTCCCGGGATCAACACACATCCCGGGGATAAACCCGCGATGGAGATTTGCACTGATATGACAGCGTTTTTTTGAGAAATGCTTTCCTCAGGATTTCTCCGCTTGATGAGGTCATGAGTAATAGATGAGGCCCGTGTGATCCTCAGTTTTGTCTCATCGTGTCTCAACTGTAAGCAAGCAGAACTTTCAGTACGACTCCACCGAGCGAAAGACTGAAAAGCTTCATTAAGTGTGAAAACTCTCTCTCTTTTTTTTTTTTCGCCAAAAGTACGTCCCCAAAAGTGTGAGAGCACAAAGAGAGGCTTGTGTTTGCGTCAAAGAGATGGAACGGGAGATTGAGGAGAGCGAAGTGACTCGGGGATTTATCGCTGCTTTATCTCAGTGTATAGACAATGGGAAAACAAATGAAATTGTTCAGGTGGGGAGCAAATACTTTCCAAGGGGCTTATGAAACATGCCTCTTCACAAGAAACAACAGACAACAGAAGCTAGATTCAGGGCACTCACACGCTTTTAACGTCAAGTTTAGCACGACACCATCGGCTTTACCAGCGCTCAGACATTTCAGACAATTCAAAGGTGCATATCACAATGATCTTTATTCAATCCACCTGCTGATTGTGGGAAATGTTGAAAGTGAGCAGCACAAGAGATGTATATGATTATGCAAGATTACCAGAGTAACATAAGCAGCAGCTAAAGAACCAACCCTCCCTCCCCCGTCTGCTCCCATCTCGTTGTCTTGCCCCTTCTGCTTTTCTTGGTATCTTTCCCTTATGTTGGTCATAATTGGCTGTCAGCGGTCTTCAATTTACTGTTTGAATCAGGGCTGCCACCTCTCACATACTGACAGAGAGACTTTTGTCCATTTTCTCCCTACGTCGGGATACTGACAGGTGGACGAGACGGAGCAGCTCAGAGTCTCTCCATCCCCTCTGAGCAGGACTTAGCGTGAGTTACTGTGGTTATGGGGACGCTTTGTGTCTCTGTAAATCTTGAACGTCTTCCCATTCCTCATAAGAGGTTTTTAGGTTAGAATGTCTCTGAAATATCATGACTGTAATCGTACCTCGGTGGTATAATCCAGCAGTATAATATCATTTTCCATTTTCTTATAACATTTTACGGGTTTGGAGACACGCTCCCGCTCTGCCAGGACGAGTCTTACACCAAATAAGAGAACACCTCGAAGCCACTCCTTCATAGAGGAATAGAATATCTGGACTCTACTGAAACTGTGTTGTAGTGGACAATGTTTCTAATGTTCTGCCTACCCTATTTACAATTGTGAATGCAATCCAGCACAACAGCACGGCCTCAGTAATAAAGATACTGCTAAATGACAGTGTCAGCTAAGACTGCACATTATGATTTACTGGAATTTGTGGCAGATCGGTTGAATTGGATTCCATTAAGTTGCATAGACGTACCAAAACAGTGGCCTGGGAGTGTGTGTTGAAGAACGCACAAATGTTTTTGATATAACAATGATGGAAAAATAACGTGAAAGATCTCCTCCACACCTGTTTTAAGGCACAGACACAAACAAAAAAATCTTTAATGTACCAAATCCTTAAAATGGCAGCTCTTCCTTCTCCCTCATTAAAAAGTCCACACTAAATGAATATGCACATATTTTTCATTTCACAAGTTTCACTGCTGGACACAACATGCCTCCAACTTTAGCATAAAGTCCATTCTCTGTGTGTGAGCACTGGAGACTCTAGGTTTCCACATCACACCTGTGTACATGCTGAATATTGGACCAGGATTGGCTTCCAAACTATTCGTGATGTCACAAATCATGCTTGTGGGCCCCGCCTCTTGATATCAGATTCTTGCTGAGGTCAGAGAAGATTTAAACTGTGAGCAATGAACATGACATACATCATTCTACATAGTGAGGCTCAAACAGTCAATTGTAGGAACAAAAAGAAACACACATTTTTGACCATTGGGGGGACTTTACATTGATACTGCTAATAATAAGTGTTTATTTTATAAGCGTATTCATCGCTTATTTTCATTGAAATATTTACTGATCGACACGTGGCCTCACACGCACTCAAAGTGTTCAAGATTTAAGATTTATCCCCCGGATCTCTGCAGAACCTAAAGCCGCCCCTGCTGACGTCCAAACAGCCACGTCCAACACACAGTTGCAACAAATCATTTAGGCTGGTTAAATACCAGCAGATGGGATCAACAGGCCGTCCTCTAATGAAGCATTATGCTGCAAGAGTGCATCATGCATCGCTATGAGTCTTAGATCTTATTTATTTGACAGTACCATTGGCTAATAGCTTAATTTATATGCCAAGGTGTCAGAAGATGAATTGCCTTTTAGACATATCAATAAATTATGTGTGAAAGCCAATGCTGACATAATCAATAATACAAAAATAAACTTGTGTCCCTATTGTGTCCCTATCTTCTACTTCCTCGCTTTCTTTCCAATTCAATAACAATATAGTTTGCTTGTCTTCTGGACCAAATCAACCTGCAGTGTCTATTGTCTTAGTGCAGTTTTCCTCCAGCTCCCAGTTCGGGCAACAAAATCCCTCCATTAATTCACCAGAATGCGGAAGGAATGGGATGTCATGGAAGGCAACACCCGTAAAATGACAATAATGATGATGCTAAATGACTTTACAGATACTGAATCCAAAGTGAATTGAAAAGGTGTCAGCCTTGTTAAAATGGTCAAAGTAAGTTGGTTTGATGAAATCGTTTGTGTTTAGTGTTTCTTAAACCTGCAGTCATTTATTGTTCAGTCACAGCATTGACATATTATCATCTTTAAAAAGTTGTTATGGCTAACAGTGGATTATTTACACATTGAAGAGACTCAGAGCTGCATCACGATCCATCAGTCTTTTCTCCAAACTCCTGAGGAAACGCTCTTTAGCCGCCAAATGCTCCACTGTGTTCACCAGCGAGTAGCTAAATCTGTCACTTAGTGGATTGGTGCTGAGCAGGTAGTGCACGTGAGTTCTGAGAGCTTTTTTCCTATAAACAGCTGCCTGTTGATGCTGGAAATGAGGCTGAGAGTGGACTAAAACAGCTGCGAGCTTTGACACCAAATTGTTGGCTTTAAGAGATGCTAAAATGCTGTGTAGGACTGAAGCGAACTGCCGAGTCGGTGGCGGTTCGGCGTAGGTTCATTGCTTCAAGCTGCTCCCATTCGACTAATTGTTGGCATTTAAAAACATAAATACACAATATCATCACCACCTCCCGGAGCTTTCCTGCTAAATTAGATCCAGCGTCGCACAACATAAACTACGACGTTGAATCAGGTAAAAAAAAAAAAAAATGTTTTGCTGTAATTTGTTTTTTTTATTAATACCCTGCTGTGCATCTGATTGCGAAGTCACACTGATTGCATTAGAGCAATGCACAGTGAAACATATGAACTCATGACAGTGTTGTTTTTAAAACAGTACAGCAAACACGACAAAGTCGCACGGCTGTCACGATAATCATGTTAATTCAACTACATACATGATGTAACCATCACCGGGGAGAAGTGCAGGGAACACAGACACTATTAAAGCATGTGACACTCCTGCACTCAGATCACTGATAAAGGCCAGAGTTGCTGTGATGACATGCTTTCTGTTTTCGTTGGAGTCAGTCCCCAACAGACTGACTCAGTGTGCTGAGGTGAAACTTCATTGCTGCGATGACAGAGTCACTAAATGACCGAGCAACATATGGTGTGTGTGTGTGTGTGTGTGTGTGTGTGTGTGTGTGTGTGTGTGTGTGTGATGATAGTTGACAGTGACAGTTCTCAGCAAAAAAGAAGCGATAATGAGAGAGGTTAAAGTGTGAAAAAGTGTGTGTGGTTGGGGGCATATGTGTGTCATATGTGTGAGTGTGTATTTTACATGTGCTGTGTGCTTGCTTGCATAATGTACGGTGAGTCACTTAATAGCGATCAGCAAACGATGATAGCAAAACGGAGTTGTGGGATGTTATTATCCCCATGATATAATGTTCATATTTCATAGTATACAGAGTTGTCAAAGTGGCCACCTTAATTATCTGAAGGTAATTATCTTTTATGTCAGCTTTGAAGGTGAAATAAATAAATGGGCTTCCGAGCGACATCATCACGGGATGTGCTCACACCGGGGGGGAGAAAAACTAACTGCAATTACTCTTAGCTTGTGGGAGATCAGCACGAGTTGATAAGACGTTGTTCCGTGCCAGGAACAGCACGAATCTTAAAAGTAATGAGTGTAAAGTGTTCAGTATCCCAAAAAAGGAAACCTCCCTTTCATCCCAAAATTAAGGATCGGCTGTCATGCAAAGAAACTGTTCAGAGAAAAAAAAAACTGCGATAAAAGGGTTTGTCCGCTTGTGTGTGAATTGTGTGAATGTTTGTCAGGCTCTACGATCGATCCTCGGTTCATCATTTTGCCGCGAGGTTAGATCAGTGTGAGCTTTTGACACCTGATAATGGTGCAGACTCTTTCTTGGGAGTGAAGCTAATTGCCCCCTTCAGACACCTAGTACAAGGCTAATGTGACACATGTGGCGTATATATCCAATGTCTGGTATAGATTTGTAGTAAAAAGCAGTTTTTTCATAGATGCCGAGAGCTATCTGCTTTTAACCCATGCTAACCATTGGTTATAGACTGGAATGCCTTTGAGTGCTTACTGTGTGCAGCCTCAGTGTTATTTCTGTTACTGGCTGCTGTTTCCCCGCTGTGATATGTGCCGCGCTAACTAGCAAAAGGCCATTAAAGCGAAGGAGTTGGAAAATGTGAGGATGAGTGCCACATCTAATGTATCTGTAAAGAGTTAATTTGCTTCAAGCCATCAAGTCCACCAAGTTGCTATTTGCAAATACAGAAATACAGAAAATGTCAGTAAGCTAAATGACATGTACATTAGGTTAATACTGTGGTCAAGGCACCGGTTTAGATCTGCAGTGTGTCCCCAGGCACCATACTACACTGTGCATTGTATGATTGCATGTTATAAAGATCCTCCTGCTATCCTGACCATGTGATTCTACCCCCTGTGCCGTGCACACGTCTTCCATTACTTGTAAATGGAGCATTGTCTTTGAGACGCCCTAGCTGCTTAGAGGTGTGCACCGCAGAGCCTCCGCTGGCATCGCGAGTTAAAACGGCAGACTCGGATCACAGAGAAACACTGCTAATTGTATTCAGTTGGCTGTTTATTTTAGCCTGATTGAAGTTTAAATTTAGGACAAACAGCCCGATGAAAGCCTTCATCTACAGATCTGTGAAGTCACATGACTGTGTAACAAGCTACAGTACAGTTTCCCTGCGAGTTGTACAGTCAAGCCAAATCGTTTGTGAGTGGGCATAGTAAACACACACGGCCTTTATGGCTTTGTTTAAGGTTAGGACATTCAAGCTTGTTTTGCATAGGATTAAAGGTCTTTTCTGTTCTACTCTGTGTTCTAGTAGGCCTATAGGTTGTTTTGAACGGCTCTGAGGAGTAAAGAAGAAAAAAATGTAAGAGGCTGCATTATAAAAAGGCTTACTATATATACACTCAAAGGTTGTCTTCTCTTGTGTGATTGACTAGCTCCAGACAAGTCTGTTGAAAGCCGCTGAAATCACAGCCGATCTGAATCTACATTAGCCGCTTTGGTCCAACCTGACTGTGCCTGTGAGCTTCAAAAACTATGATGTTGTTTTAGCGCCGCTCAGACTAACAAGTTCCTCCTGTTAGCTTTTGATTCTTCTCCCTTAAACTTTTCGCTTTGGTACTTTTTCTACCAACTTGAAAGACTGCGACTAGAAAGGGCGCGAAATGTAGTTCTTCCAGATAGCCCAGTGCCCTGAAAATACATCTGTAACACTCTCACTTTGATGATCATGCTACTGCATATGTCTGCACCTCTGGCTTTTTCAAATTGGTCCGCCAAATCCCTCAGATTTGCTACTAATCCTGCTTCTTTCCTACGCTGACTGATTCCCTTGCAATCAGTAATGTCAGTCTAACTAAATGGGAGGTGAGCATACATACTGTAAATTGACTGAAAGAGTTACTGTTACGCATAAGATGAAAAGAGTGTACTCACTTTAATTCATCAATGTCCCACAGGTCACCAGATCAACATTTTGGACTTTAAACCCAACAAATAGGGTTGGTAAAAGCCTTACCAGTGTAAAAAAGTCAAAAGTTTGTACTGGGTGTGCCACGAGGGAGACTCCTGAGCAAAATGGCGTAACCTTCTCAGCAAATTCGATGGCGGTCTGCCCATTAGGTCAGGAAATTGCAGTGGTACGTCTGATCCCATCTGCTGGTATTTAATTCAGTGTCTTGTGTACAAAGTAGACATTTTGCCCTGAGGGTGGCTCAAAAAGGAGAGGCTGGAGCATCCTAACAGACAGGTTTGTATTCTTGTATTCAGTGTGCTCTGTTAACTAATAACGTCGCTCCAGAAGAAAAGTTCAAATGTTCAAGATTCTCGTTTGGGATCATCTTCTTGGGACCATGAAATCCCATAGAAACATCTTTGTTTGTGGCGAATACAGCACATGAAACATACATCTCAAAGTTGTGGCAAAGGAAATTCATTTATAGCAGAATGTATGTCGAGGTGTTGGCTTTGTTTGTCTTTAATTTCTTGTCAGGTGGCGATACCAGTCACTATAATAGTAATTGTGCGCTCACATACTGAGGCTGAAATGTAGGAACAAATGAATGCGATGAAGAAGAAGAATGAGTTGAATGAAAAAATTCTGTTTGCCATCACGGCAGCATTGCCAAAACACGTTGAAGTGCTCATTTTTGTCTTGATGATGTCGTTGGTATCTTGTTTGTCTTGCCTGATTGTCAGATTTATCTTGCAGTTGCTATAGGAGCAGTTAATGAACCAAAAAGAAGCAAAGCTGTTGTTATTACTGTCATCTCGCAGCAGTCAGTGCTGATGTTAATCTTATCCACGATTGGTAACATTTTTGTAGCCATTTTTCTTTTACTTTTGGAAACTTCGCTACATCTGAATAAGTTTGGAGGTGTGGGAGCTGATGCGGTGGTCCGGAATCAGGCTGCATGCTGTGGAGGGAGTCATCTCAGTTACCTGCTGCGACTAGACTGCAGGTGTCCACACGTGGGAAGTGGGGAAGTGGGGTGAGCCTTGTCCATGATAGAGCTTAAATTACACTGCTTAAAATGAATCCGTCCACTTGTAGTTGTTTCTCTTTGCGATCTTGCACTAGATCAGGCTGCATTTCTGTTTTGGATTAAATATAGCCCGGTCGTCTGTTGTCATGCGCTAATAACGTGCTTGTCACAGGTCTCATCAGCCACATTAGCTGTAGTGTTTGTCTCGTCAAAGAGCCTGAAGGTTTGTTAAACCCCACAGACCATCATCAAGCTCCTGTGATCCATCAACATCTGAGTTCTATCATAAAGCCTGCTGTCAGACCATATTTACAGCTTCTTTTGTGAGTCGCATTGTTTTTCAGATTCCCTTCACCGTATTTACATGATCCTGGTTGACTAATGCTCTTCCTTCCTTCTGGGTAATTAGCCGAGTAAATGCAAAGCATGACTGTGCCGGGATAAAGACAAAAAAGAAATCAAAGTGAGAAACCCAGCAGGCTGTTATTGAAGTCATCAGCTGTCCTTGGAACTTTACACTTTAGCTATTTTGATTATGTAATCAGCAGCACTTTCTATCACACCCAGACAAACATCAGTGAGCATCATTAGCATTTATGCTGCAAATAGACATAGCCGTTTGAAATGAAAACGCAATCATTTAGACCCCGTCGGATTGTGATCCATATTCATTGAGCCAGGCATTCAGGCAGTAATGCCACTGGCTTTGTGTTTTAATGGTTGCAATAATACATTTTATATATACATATATATTAAATGATAGATTTTTTATCATGGCTAGTCACCTCTTAATGGTATGTAATCAGAGCTGCCGTTCTTAAGTGACACTCCGAGGGATGCATGCTATATCACAGGAGTGCAGGCAGTAGGTATGTGTTTGTGTGTATTAGCGTGTGCGCTGAATATAAATGTCCATTAGCATCTGGACTTTCACCACAGATAGATTTGGTTGATGGGTGATTAAAGCTCAATGATGCTTGTGAGGCCATCTGCCATTGTCTCCCAGTGACAGTTCCGTAGTCATTCAGTTCAAATGCTTTACATACGGTACACCCGCACAGGTGATTTCACGTATTTTGCCTGGTTAGACTCAGGATTGTGTCGGGGCCGTCACATCCCTCACCCTCCTGTTGGCTTTGTTGCGTCTGCTTTATTGGACAAATTGCACCTTTGTCATTTATCACCTTAACGGTGCATGAGTGCGGAGTCTGGGGACTTGGTGTAATACCCGGCAGAGCAACAGCCACCTTCAACCTGAGCAGATGTGCAATCAGCAATAACTGGAGACACCTGTGTTGGTGCGCGGGGCCCGTAAACGTTTGTATGCAGCCGTATAGTTTGTGTTGATGAAGCTTGTCTGCTCACATCTCTTAAAAATGAGTTTCATATCCGGCCAGCTTTCATCGGCTAGTTTTGCGAGAACGTGATGCTGCCCAGATGATGTTCTATTAAGATAACAAAGAGTTCAATGTGTCCTCATCTGCCAAAGCATGATATTATTAAAAAAAAAACACAAAAAAAAACATCCACTGTGAATGTCCTTTATCTGGTTTAGGGCCATCTTTTACAGCAGTTTCACTTTTCATAGACAGAAAGGCGCAGGTGTTTCTAATCAACTCATTAACAATGGACACCTGTGAAGCCTGTGACAGTGAGCCAGCATGCACATTACTGGGGTCCTGAACCTGAAGCAGCTAAATAGAATTCAAACACCATTCATCATATTATTAACACCTGGGTTTTTCCAACAGTGATATGATGAAATATTTTGTGTAAAAGGCATACGTTTGCTTCTGGTAAGGCATGCTTAAAGAGGTCATATTATATGCTTTTTGGGTTTTTGCCTTTCCTTTATTGTGTTATGAGGCGTTTTAGTGCACGTAAAAAGGTCCGCAAAGTGAGAAGGTCCACGCCCAAGGGGATTTCTCTCTCCCACTATTGGCCGTAGTAATATGTCATGGTAATATGTCGGCGATATATGTCATGACCTATTGTTTTCTATGTAAGCCCACACCACAGATGCACATCATCTCAGGTTGTCAGCTTGTTGGAATACACCGCTGTCCTTTATATCTCCCAGTTTTGATGAGCGTTGGCTCTCCAGAAAATTGGAAATCCCATTGCATTTGCCCGCCAGATGGGCACATCCTGGCAACTGTACTGCTTCTGACTGTCCATTTTGTGTTATTATGCATGAACACAGGCAGTGGCTAATTCGTTTTTTTTCTAGGATGGACTAGAAATGACTCGCCCTACCCTGCCTCTCATTGGTTAGTATTTGTTGCCCGTGTTGGTTATGTTTAGGTACAAGGTCAATTTATTGTCATTTTTTTTAAAACAATAAATAAAAACGAAATACTGATACTGATATTGACTGATGTTGCTAATGCTCTGTGGATGGGTACCAGTGATGATCTGGTTTAATCACCCGTCGTAGAGCATTCCTGTCATGAGGAGTAATGGTCAGTTTGGATAAGGGTAAGAATACTAAGCTAGGCCAATCAGAGGGAGTATAGCGCAGGTTATGGGTTCCCAGAGTTAGGGTCATGAGCTGGTGTGTGTTGTACTTCAAGCTGTATTAATTTATTAATACTGGGGGCAGCAGAACAGCTGTGATAAAGTAGCATCGGACCACTTTGTAAATTTATGCACAATATTGTTTTTGTTTTGGTCCCCAGCTGCTAAACCAGCTAGTCACTGACTCTGTCTGTCTGCCGTGTGATGCTGAGCAGAGCATGGTGAGAGAGAACCACAGCAGTTAATCTGCAGGCACAATCAAAACAAAGGGCTGAAAGATGCTACAGTGTTTGTTGGATCTGTGGGCAACCGCAGTGTCTGATGCTAATTGTATGTTGGCTCATCGCTACCCAGTAATTGGCAAAGCTTTTAAGGACTGCACACTTCCTGGATTGATACAAACATGACCAGTGAACCTAAGTCACTTTATCTAGCAGTTAGTGTTGTTGGAAAGCAAATTATCAGTAAACGTGCTTTGTGGGAGACAGGGTTGCAGCTTGATTAAACTATTCTCATTAGTATGTTAGAGCATATCGTACCTGACCTCAATTAGTCGACATAAAAATCTGCTCGATTTAACCATCATGTTAAAAGGCACCATTACACGCTTGCTTGAGTTCTTTGCACTGAGAGTTGTCCCTGTGTTTTGTTCAATCCCGAACATAGATCAGAGGAGACGCATGCAAACTTCAAACCCTGATCCCCCATGTTTAATTTAGTTTGTCTAATTCACTGTAGCTGCTGCAGAAAACAAGCTTGAGAGAAAATCAGGCACGCATCGCAGAGCTCTTAAGGGTAGCGGCGAAAAAATGAAAGGCATATCTCCGCTGTGGACTGCAGGTCCTAATAAATACACAATGAGACGCAGACAGTGCTAATTACATTGTTAATGTAAGTGTTAAAGTCTTGTTAATTTGAAAGTGGAGTTGTGGGCACAGGGTCTAGACAAAGGGACAGATGACTGGTGAAGCCAAAACAAAACACTGCAGCAAGTTTTAATGAGGCGACGAGGGACTGCCCGTCAAACGCATAACAAACACACATCCCAGAAGGGATGCACGCGCACAAATATACACACACGCGGGGAATGCTCTGATGCTCCGTGCAGGAATTCAGTCGTGCAACACACGTGCGTCTGTAACACAGTTTCCACATTTAGCTGATTTGCTGCCGATATGCGATGAACTCCGTCTTCACCAAAACACGCCTGTCTCAGACCTGACTGATGAGCTTAAAGGGTCGAAAGATTAAGCTCAGTATTCCCTGTGTCAGGCATGTCAATCATAGCGTCGTGAGCTGCATTTACAATGTTACAGCAATATCAGAGATTACCGCTTTGAAATGCGGGGCTAAATACCCCTGCATTACGGCGCTGAAATATAGACCTAAAAAAAAAATCCAAGATTATACTTCAGTGAAATAAAGCCTTTAGGCCTAATCCATATTCAAAGTCTTGTCTCTAGCTGGGCTGTGGGCCTCTATAACCTAGTTCTGACGGCTGTTATTGGGGAAAGCTGCTTTGTACTGGTCAGTTGTGTGATGAGGGCTTGGACACGGTCTGTTGAGCTGACCTATATTTGGCTGCCTGCCCTGTCTGCACAGTCAAAACCAGAGCTTCTCTCTTGTTTTGTTCTATAGGCAAATTGGGCCGCCGGGCACTCTCCGACACTCTCTGATCCAGTTCTCTGATCAAGTTCAAGATTGGATGGGCTGTCGTGTGCAATGTTTCACTCATAAGTATCCACAGAGATAAAGTTCGGAGACAATTCACGGATAACGCTCAGAGTCAGAACTTCTTTCACCATTAGTGTAGTGGAATTTGTGATATTGGGGCAGGAATGTATGGGCTTGCACTGAGGGATAGGAAAAACAGAAGTCACATGAAACGGGAGTCTACTACCATAGAAGAGAAGCTCTGTAGAGCTGTACCAAGGCACAATTGTGCTTTTAGCTTAATGCTAAAATAAGCATGCTAACATGTTGTTTTGCAGTTAATTCTTTTTACTGTGTTCATCATCTTGGAGCAGTGTTCTAGAAATGCAAAAAAATCACACCACGTTTGCACCACAGAACAGCAATGAGTGATGGGAATGTCAGTTTTACAGCATTTGGCCACAAACCGAATTGACCACCCTCTGTGGACCATGAATGTTAAATGGATGTCAGAACCAGATTTCACCGCAGTCATCCAACAATCGTTGATATGGAAGTATGGATCGGCTGGCAAACTGACCAACTGTGGAACTGACATTGCCATACCTAGAACAATGAAACCCTCAACCATCTTTCAAGTATTTAGGAGGCAGAGTTTCTGTTTTCACATTCTGTCCACACTAATCAGGGCTTTTTCACACCCATAAATGGTGCCGCTCAAAAAAACAGGCTTCGGAGTGGATACATTTTTGAAAGCCTCTGTTGTTCTGTAAAACAGGGAAAATAAATCTAACTTCTGGCTTTTTGTTGTACTTGTTGTACAATGTTACGGACTCAGTTTGTCATCAACCCCTACTGCTGAGGTTTAATCGCAGATTGCAGGTTGTACTGCTGCTCCAGATTGCTTTTCACAATTGTTTGTACAGTCAATCATTTCACAGTACAGCACGACTGTGCGAGACCAAGCAAATACATTAAGTGGGTAAATGGACAAATGGACCTGACAGTAGTACAACAGGAATGCATCGGATATGTGGCTGACACAGATATTGTTCAACCTGTGTCGTATGGTCAAGTCATAATGTGAGGGACAATGACAGGTCAACCCCCTCCATAATGCACCTGGCTGTCTAAACATAAAATGTCAGTTCTTCATAAATCTTTGTCAAGGGAGATGTTGCTGCCCCCACGTTTTAACTTTTCATAATGGTCATGTGGCTGGTGTTAGAATGGCCCATCTCCTTTGTACACTGCATGCATGACTCAGTTTTCTTTGTTCCAATATCAACCGTCGTCATACGGACTCAACCGAAAGTGAATTGGAAAACAAAAAATCCAGTCTGTTGGCTCTCAGTTGCTAATTCAGTGACACCAGGGAGACTTTTTTGAAAAACAAAATAATTATCTTCAAAATTAAACGTTTAATTCACCCCAAAATCAAAAGTACTTCTAAAAAAAAAATCTTATCTCTAATGTTATTTATCCGTCTAGACTGTTTTGGTGTGAGTTGCCAACTTTTGGAGATGTAGAGATGTCTGGTCTGTGGTGCTCAAGTGCCAAAACAATACTTTTGAAAAACTCATCAGCAATGTCTCTACAGCAATCATCCCCTCCTGCAGTTAATGACGTCGTGAGCGTTTCATGTTGGAACTATTTTCTTTCTCCGAGACTACAACTTATCACCGCACAGAGGGTGAAGTGTCATGTCAGTTATGAGGCTTGTTAGGCCGCTAATATAACAATAATCACATATTTTTCAAAGATATACTCGCACTGTGGAGTCGTGCCTCATCACAAGGACAAGGTTTTACATTCTTTTTGTTGAGCAGTTTGTTTTATGACAAAGGAGGCTTAGTAAAAAAAAAAACACCCATAAATAACACAAAAAGCCATGATAGCATCCTCCATGTTGGACTCTGGCTCCTTGTTCCCTCAGAGATCAAAACAGTTTGAACTGTTTGCCATTCGTCAACAGCACGTGACAAAGTTTAAGTAGAAGTTGCCTTTGTTTCAGCAAAATTAAAAATAATCAGTGTTGGGTAACGTTACTTTTAAAGTTACTTAATGTGTTACAAGATTAGAGCCATTAAATGCAACAGTTACATTACTACATTACTGAGAAATGTAACCTGTGAGAGCATTTAGAGTTACCATAAATTATGACTTTATGAGTAGTTGCGTATGTCAGTTATATTGTCCAGATGGCGTGTAGCCAGTTGTACATAAACCTTTGAATGTATTGACTCAACTGTCATTTTGTATCCTTCTTTCCAGCCTACCATCGGTTACTCTGCGGCCTTATAATAAGAATGACATTATCAATATAACATTTACAGCTCTTTATTCTGATTTGCAATCTGACAGTGGACTGGGGCAGAGGCGTACAGTACTAGGCACGGCTGCTTCAATGAAAACAATATAACAAGCACTTATCCTCCAGGCACAACTTGCGTTTCACCATGATGTTGTTCTCGTCCTTGTGTTCTTTCTATGTTAATATTTCAACAGAGTTAATGCTGTCCTGAGTTTTGATTTGGTCTGGTAGCTGGACCGGTAACTCCGGGTGACTAGTAACAGAATGTATTGCTCAGTGACATTACTAAGACAGTCGGCCGTGTTTAAGACAAGACAATGTGCTATTACCCTGTAATCACAGAGGCCACCGCACAGCAAACGTTTCAGAGCTTAAAGACAGGTGAGCATTTTCATGATTGACAAATACCTCAGGCTACCTCAGGCGGAAGGGTTTAGGATTGTATTTTCTTTTTGAAAAAGAAACGGGAGGATGGAGACAGATTAGGATCGGTAGAGGTGATAATGAGAGGGATTGTGTGTGATGTGATTACATGCAGAGCAAAGAGGGGGAAGGGAGGAGAAGTAAGAAGGATGGAGGCATGGAGGAAGGAGGTAAGTAGGCAGGGAGGTGGATATGAGAGGAAGGTGTCAGGGGAGGATGGAAGACACGTGCCAGCGCGTGATGCAGTTTTGACCGCGCAGCATAAACAGAAAAAGAAGATGGGAAAGAGAGGGTGGCGTTGAGAATGTGAAGCGTGTAGTGGTGTCACGAGGGCCAGATAGGTAGCCAAGTGTTTTTGGGTAACGGGGGGGGGGGGGGGTGAGGATGATGGGAAGGCTCAGGTGCACCGCAACGTTGCAGGTTCAAATCCAACCCGCCAACCTTTCGGTTAATCATCCGTCTGTCGCCCTCCGCTGCGTGCTGCCTAATAAAGCAGAAATGTGCTGAAAAGCCGAGGAGACGCTGAAATAGGTCAAGTGAAGAGAAAGTGGGCAGGAAGAGAGGGAGGGAGGGGAGGGGAAGTTTAGAGAGGCAACAAGGAGGAGGAGGATGCGGTGTGGAGAGGCATGAGGGGGAAAGGAGGAGAGAGCGATGTAGTGTGAGTAGAAAGGTGAGTGGTGATGAAAAATTCAAGTCGAGAACCGGTGACGGGGGATGGATGGATAGGTGGAGAGGAAAAGGGAACACTCTCCAAAATGGTAGACGAGTAGAGCCAGGTCAGCCATATTAGCCGCCGTCAGTGACCAGAGATTGTTGCCTAGCAGCCTGCAAGAGTCGTTTTTTTTTTTTCTCTTCTTTTCTCCTCACCCTTTCTGTTCCTCTTGTATCGCTCTTTTTCTCCTCACCTCACCTCCTCCTCTCTGCGCTTTCTCGCTCTCACTCTCTTTCCACTCCTCTTTTCCTTTCACCTCTCCATCTCCCCTCTGCTTTCTGCACATATCCCTCCACTCTGCCTCGCTTACATTTATTTATTCATTTATTTTTTTACCTCAGTGCTCTGCTGGTGCTGCCTCGTGCCCACAGCCAGTCTTTCTCTACGTGTGTGAGTGTGTGCGCGCTCGTGTGTGTGTGTGTGTGAATGTGTTAGATTCCTCTTGACAAGCCTTTTATCAGTGTGTAAAGCTGGCTGATGCAGCTGTTACACCAGCTCTGTGCTGCATCAGGATTACATGGCACATGTGAAGCCCGTGTCCTCCAACGCTTGGTCAAATGCAGGATGACACATGGCATCAAGCATGCAAGTGTGTGTTTGTGTGCGTATGCCGGCCCTTCTAAAACTAGATTTGGGCTTTTTTTGGAAATTTTTCGCTGATGTTATCTTGATAAAAGCTATTATTTAATGTCCTAAAAATGTATGGTGAATGCTTCGACTGTTACTTTTACTACTACTGCTACTACAGAACTATTAACCTGGCTGTGCTGGCACTACAAATAGTCCTTCAAGTGCTATCAGGATGACTGTTTTAGTTCTAACATAAAGAAGTATTCAAGATTCCCCTTTCCAGAGTCAAAATCTTGCATAAAATCAATGTCTCTGTGTCTATGTTTAGTTCTGTGATGTGAAAATCACCCATAACTCTCATTACGGTACAAAGTATGTTGATTTTTAGGAATAACTTAGTCAAACAAATTATGTCAGAATTTTTACATTATCGTCCTTATTGAAGAAACATCGCCAAGTTGCCTGACATGTGTAACTTGAGCCTAAAACAGTAAACGCTGGTCTTTATCATTTTTAGTGTACACGCCATTTAAAGCACCAAACCAACAATGAATCTTACATAGTAAGAGGAGTTATCAAAGTCTGATATATCTTCTTCCTCCGTGTCATAGAGCTCCATTGTCTAAACACTATTGAAAACACATCACTGGGTGACATGTTTTACACACACTGTAGCTGATTTTCAACTGAATCCCACATACACCATCCTGCTAAGTACTCAGTAAGAGCAGCACATGTGTATTAATCCGCTGCTAAAAATACTTCCCAGCAAATGCACTATTTCCTCCATAGTGGTGATAAACACGAAGGTAACCAGCTGTTTGAGGACGTTATTAGCAAATTAAAGTATATATTCATGACATGCCTATAAAGACCATGCTTTTGAAAATAAAGGAGTCCACAGGCTTGTGGCTGACTCCACAGACCGTCTGGAGTCTGTCTAACATGCTGTTGGGTTTGTTGGGAGTATTGCCAACCATATGCTTTCATTTTGGGTTGTCTGCCAAAAGATGCTATGATTCCAATACTTTATTATACTTTTTATTGTTCTAACAAAGTAAAATAAAGCATTACTGATAAGAATACGGTTGTGCTAATGAGGGAGCCAGTGTAATCATATGGTACTGCTTTGAAATACTGTGTCTTTTTGGACACTTTTCCATGCTTCAGGTTGGAAACAGTTGTAGTCGTTGTTTGCGTGATCATTAGCCATCCACTGGCAATCCCATGATGCTTTAGGTTGAGACTGTTGACCAATCAGAGTCTGTGTTTCTCACTGTGAGCCTTTCGATAGGCTACACAATATGGACCACCACTAGATTAGTAATGAACTGTAATAAACCCGAGATTCTGTGCTTTGTTCACCAGCCATGAAACATTACCCTTTTATTCATTTAAAGCTGTAAAATGCTGAGTGGAAGCGCTTCGAACCGACATGTTCAGCTCGCCGGTTACCACTTAAAACATGGGCATGTTCAATAAATGAGCTATTTCAGTGCGTTCATGCAGAGCACTGACTGCAACAGTTCTACAGCTGTTCTGTTTACTGCTATACTGACAGGCTAGTGGTACTACTAGCAGTACTAGAGGCAGTACTGAAATGAGAGATTTGTGTCTTTTGGATTACAAGCTTGTTGCACTTACAATACTGCTACTACAACTATCTACGGCCCTAGGTACAAACTGTAGAACACTGTGCCACAAATGTGTTCCAGATGTGTACAGTACCTTTTTAGTATGAAATGTACAAACCTATTGACTCAAGGCCTGGAAATATCACTATCAGTATGGTCCAGAGTGCAGTGGGTATGGTACTCTGGAGTACAGATGTACTACCTTGGTACTGCTTCTATCTATCTCTGCTTGTAGTACCATGGCTTCTTTGCTGGACTGCCATTAGATCTTTCACTGTTCTCTCTCTGGACTGTGCACACTTTCTTCTCACTGGCCTAGATTTCCTGTTCCAAAGATGTACTCATGCACCTGTCCACGATGTGTCACCGCCCGATGCAAAATGAATGCTGGGATAATCTCCAGCTCTACATGACCCTGAACATGAATAAGTCAGAGAGAAAATGAAAAAAAAAGTAATCATCAAACAGAGAGGTTGCAGTGGGACTAGATTTAGTCCATTGGTTTATCAGTGATCTTACATTTTGCAGTAACCTCGCTGTGACTCTGCCTTCACGTGTGTGTGTGTGTGTGTGTGTGTGTGTGTGTATAGTTGTCCGTGAGTACGAGTGTGAGATTGTAGGTGTAACAGCCGCAGTGTAAATGCTGGCATGTCACAGTGTCTTTAATAATAATAAAAGAGTTCCATGTTCCCTTGTTTTTACAGGAGGTATGCCAGTGCCTGAGGTGGAGACTGACACTGCCAGCGCTGCCACCATGTTGAGCCCCGTCCTCAACGCCTCCAACGGAGACGGCTCCGAGTCTGAAACCACCTCCGCCATCCTCGCCTCCGTCAAGGAGCAGGTTAGAATGCTGTGTGTGTGTGTGTATGTGCATGCAACATACATTAAGGGTTGTCAGAATTAATGAAATATGAAGAAAGTAGTGAGGATAATTCCTCCAGTCCTTTCAGGGAGAGACAGGGGGACAGTAAACAGTAAACACAAATGATGGAATGGTCATCTGAGCTAATGTGTCACAAATATGTCATCACATTTTCATCTTCTTGCAGAAAGCCCTGGGCCACTGCCTCTCAGTGTAATTTTGAAAATGCTCTAATGTGGTGGGATGCATCATTTCAGGACATTTTGTCAAAGTCTGTGTGGCTTTGTTGAAGATAGTGTGCATGACGAAGGAGTGAAGTGACAAGAAACCCCATACCTTGATTTTTTTCCCAGTAAAGCTAACATCAGGCTGTCAAACTACACTTTGGTGTTTATCATGTATTTATGAAGCTTACAGAATATTCATGTCTCTGCCAGAATGTGTTTTGACATGTTTAAACTTATCTGTCTGTCATTATGTTACTGTTAGAACAGGACTTTTCACCACTGTCCCAAAAAACTAATATAAACGTCCCGACATGAACGGTAACCCAAAATTAAAACGTCATTGACATCCAGCAGACACTTTTGATGATTTTTGTAAACAATCTTTTTGGATTGTCTCGTCCAGCAATAGTATGATTGTTTGCACGCTTCTATGGTATTAACAGATATGAGGAGGGATCGAACCTGCACGGGGAAACCACATTGGATTTCAAGTCCAACGCCATAACCTCTCAACCATCACAGCTTATGTCTTTGCTGAGTTATCATCTGTAGTTGTTATTCAAAGTACTTCTACCTCCAGACTACATTGATTTACTGTAAAGATGTTGTGCAGACACATTATACAGAAACTGTCAGCGGTGTGTTGAGCTGTGTTAGCTGCTAGCTCCATTAACTCCATTACCAAACAAATCACAATTCTCTCATTAGGACAGCTAACTAGCTCTCCTACCTTCAACAGGGATGTTCATTTTCACAATGTAGCATTATCATAAGGGGAAATCAAAAGTGCATTCACTGCTTCCATTGTTATTATCATATATTATCATATTGTCCATAGGCCTCCCTCTAAGTAGTCACCCATAGCAAGTATACTGAGAAGAAACGCTCCATTGTAGTCAGCACTCGGTTGTGTTCGACTTTGATATATATGCATATACACAAAAAACACCTTCACCCCGGTCAAGATCTCTGTTCCTCCCAAACACATTTCCTATTGTCCCAGTGAAGACAGGATGTAATTTGTCTCAAGCCAATCAAACTTGCTCTGAATTTTAAATGATTCATGTGTGTTTATAAATGTCTAAGGTGTGCCGTCCGCCTACATGCTATGTTTTGACTTGTGTTAGAAGCGCATGATATAGGCCACTATCAGGCCGTAAACAGAGATTGATTTTCCCCAGTTGAGACGGTACATCAAAGAGTAGCAGATTCTGTATTGGCTATGTGAAATACAGACAAAACGTTGGAGATGTTTAGAGTGAGACATCCTAAGCGCACACTTGGCAAACATTGCGGTACATCTAATAAGAAAATCTTTTCAAATGAAACTATCCTGGATTTTTTCAAAATCCACAAAGGCAGATTAAATGCAGTATGACCCATTTCCACCGCTGATTAGCAGTTATGTCAAACTAAACGTATTATTCAAGATGCACTGATCCGACTGAACCCGACATATTTTCATAATGTCTCCAACTCAAAGATTGATTCATACCAGCCTGAAAAGCATTCAGTGTTTCCCTGCATGCTTGAATAACCTTCCACATCACATGTTTCATAAAGGTGAAAAATCCAACTGATTGGAGGTAACCAAAAACAGGATTGTCCAGACAGTCTTCAGATCAAACTGTGCGTGATTATTTCTCTAGGTGGGAGCAGCAGCATCAGACTTATTTGGAAATTGAAAGGAAGAAGTGGAGAAGTTGATTAATAAAGCACTAAACAAATTTCATTCCGGGTGCATTCACTGCAGCATTGGTGTTTTTCCCATTTGTTGCAATTCGTTTGTGGTTTGAAAGCGATGTGGACCGACAGCTGTTGATAGTGGATACACGAATATCGAGCTCAAGCTAAACCACTGGTAAATCCAACTGGTCTTGTAAGGAAGGTCATTTGGTAACCATGGATATCATGTTCGTACGTGCAACAGCACTTTATAGCAGGTATATTTCCTGATCCATCAGTTTGAAAGAAAGTTGAACCAGAGGTTTGTTGTATTAAGTAACCCCCGCACCTCCCCCATAATATTTTTCATCCAGTTTCAGGGTCAAAATTCGAGTTGCTGTCTTGACTACTAATAATGCACATAATTAGTGTTAGTATTATTTCTTTTTGAGCTCTCTGGGAATCCCACAGAAGGTAAATACACACCTAAGAAGCATTTAAGTGCTGAGAGGTAAAAAATAAAACCTTGCTTTTTCCATTATTTTTGTGAACTCAGTAGTTTTGCAGATGATTAAATGATTACATTTTTTATACATGAGTCCAGGTTTGAACAAAATCTTCAGCAACAGTTGCGGCCTCATGTGGCTGTGCTTGTTACAAACCAATGCAACAAGATGTTAGATTGGATGAGAGACAATATAGCTGATGGGAAATTGAAATTAACAAAGGCAATATGGAAATTCTGACCTGCTGCTGGTGGTGACTGGCGGAAAAGTAAGGGGATCACCAAATTCATTAGGGTTTAGCCTCTGAGGACATTTTATGCCTCTGCCAAATTTAATGGTAATCTGTCCGGAAGATGTCCAGATATTTTAATCTGATCCAAAGTGTTGAACAGATGGACTGGTGCACTGGCATTGCCACCCACAAGGCCACACTAACAGTGTGTTTTCAAAATGACTTCCAATCAGCTTATTCCCCCGTAGGATTAGTTCCAATCAACATACAGTGAATATAGAACAGATTAAATGGGATGTTAGTGGGGGATCTAATTATGTGTTGAAATCGAAAGGGGAACTTTGCTTTTAAGCATCAATGTGTGGTTACAGGTCTTGAAGAGTACTCAGATTGTATAAAACACCAATCAATCAATCAATCAGTCAATCAATCAATCAATCAATCAATCAATATTTGTATAGCGCCAATTCCTAATAAAAGTCCTCTCATGACACTTTCCAAATTGAGCAGGTCAAAACCATACTCCTTGATTCATTTATTTACAGAGACCGAACAATTCCCTTCAATGACGAGCACCTGACAGTGGTGAGAAGAAAAATGGATGTCACCCTCTGAAGAGCCAGTGTGAAGCTCAGTATGGTGGCTCCAGCTGTAGCCATCTTGACAGTGCCTTACTCCTCTCAACAGCTGTCTTATCCGAAAATGGGCCAAGAGGTGAAGTGTGGGCAAAGCTGAGACAAGTTGAGTTAAGCCAGGTTACCCGTAGCTAGTTATACAGCTAGCGGGTTAAGTGAGAGCCAGCTTTCACTTAAGGTGGCTATGCCCTTAAAAATTACATTAAAGTGAAACTCTCGCCAGAAAGTAACCAAGGCTTTATTTGTGATTGAATATGAATCAAACCTTCGTGTAAATGCATAAGTGCGATAAAAGAGGCACTTTTAAGATTTACCGTAGCTCATTTTCAGTGGGGTGCAGGGGCACTCTGACGCTAGCATCAAAATCGCTATTTTCAAAACACTAAGAAGGCTCGACACAACATGAAACTTTGCTCGTAGCATCACCAGGGTCTCTTCACATGAATACGAGCATTGAGTACATTGTTTGTGAACACAGAGTTTACTAAAAAGAAGGTTTTTAACTACTCACGTTAGTAGCTGCAAAAAGTGTCGATCTCCGAGTGCAACCTAACAGGCAGGAGAGTAATGGTGGAGTAATAGGTTGCACTCGGTGATCGACACTTTTTATCTGCAATGACAACGGCGCGCCAATGATACTGCTAACATGAGTTGTCCAAAAACCTTCTTTTTAGTAAACGGTAAATCTTAAAAGTGCCTCTTTTGTCACAATTATGCTTTTACAAGGAAGGTTTGACTCATATTCAATCACAAATAAAGCCTCGGTTGCTTTCTGGCGAGAGTTTCATTTTAATTTAAGCCTTAATATAATTCGAGTGAGATCACCAACTGTGCAGTTGTCACCAATGGGGAAATAGCTGTCCAGCTTGCTAGGTATATAAATCAAAATAAGTTTTTTTTTTTTTTAATTTGTGCTGAAAGGGGCATTTCAACTCAGCGAGAACCTCTGTTTTGGTATTTTTCAGCCCAGGAGTTTGCCGCTTGGATTCATTACTGCATATGTGAATCAAGTTGTATTTAGCCTTTTGTGGCTTCAGCAGGAGCTACATGAAATATGAAACCTGACCCGGCCTCTTGTGACATCACTTGAGGCCGCAGCAGTAAGACTACAAGTTTGAAATTGAAAAAGGAGTCTAAGGACATGAAGCTAGAACACATCGGAGTCTCCAGATGAACTCTCTGCAGTCGAGTTGTATGATGGGCAGCTGGTTTCGACAAGGACGAAGACAGGATGGAATGAAATAAGACGATATCTCTGGTTCTGCTGCATCGATTTTGATCTTTTTAAAAAAAAAAAAAAACTTTCCATCTTGAGTCTGACAATGATATGTGAGTGCAGCAGTCACTGGAGTACTCTTAGTGCCAGAAAGCAGTGCTTTGAATGCTGGCTCCGTCTGGAAGATGCGCGCTTGTGTATTTGTGCATGCAGTGTGTGGGCGCACGGTTCGAGTGGATACTTGATACCTTGGACACCGTGCGTGTCCTTGAGTACTATGGGACGTGAGGAAATGCACTCTGAAATGCAGATGCTAAAGATAGCCGGTAAAAAATGCTGAGAGCAGAAGAAATAATGGCTTCTGCATGTTTTAGACGGAAACCTCACTGTGAGATACTACAGTGTTCTGGATGTCCATGCCTGGGTGAAGTAGGTTGCAGGTTGACATCGACACGCACACACACACACACACACACACAGACACACACACACAGGTTATGTGCACACACTTAGATGATCTAGGGCGTGGTAATGGCCTTCTGGTGAGAATGTGTAAAAAGAAAAAGGCTGAAGAGCAGAAGACGTAAATGGACGGAGTATCTGCTGTTCGAAAAAAGCGAAGACGAATAGATATTCTCAGCCTCTCCTCCACCCCTCCCCGCTTCTTCCGCTATGAGCTGGAGTCGGTACATTTCATGCTCCTGCACCATGGTGAAGTTATTATTATTTTTTAAGCCAGTCATTTGTCACTCGCTTTCATACTTGTTTCTGCGGAGTGTTATTTTTCAATGTGTTTGGGCTTTTTGCCAGTGTTTGGAGCTAGACTGTAAAAAGGAAGCAAGGATGCTCTTTTCTGGAGTTTCTACACAGACATGCAAGCGCACACACACACACACACGCACACACACCTACACACACACAGTTCCCTGTTCATTTTGCCTCATATAAAGACGAGGTCAGGCATGAGAGACCACGACAAAGGCCACACACACTCTTGGATACAGACGTCCACTCATGTGGTCTGCGGACACACACAGACACACACAGACACACACTCGTGTTCATGCTGCCAATCAGACTCTTTTGCCTCTGCTGACTCACACCAGGAGTTCCCTGCTGCTGCTTTTCCTCTGTTTCCTTCTACCCACATGAGATTGATTAGCCATTCGACGTTGTATTTATCACATCTGTCAGCTTTTGTCCTTGTATCGTTCATCATCGCCGCTGTCAACACATCTGCTATTGGGGAAGCACAGTGTGAAGTGCCCGCTCTGAAAGAGTTTCATTCCGATTTGAGATGTGCCTATTTGAACAATCTGACATATTGTCATATTGAATGACGGATAAAGTGAAAGTGGCACAGGCCATTGATTAGCTGTCTTTTGCTTGCAGCCTGGTAACGTTTGACAATCCCTTCAGCTCTGTAATGTTGGATGTGTTTCATCCTACTAGCAGAGAAGGACCTACAGCAGCTAATAACAAAATCCTTCATTTTGTTTGAAAAATTATTTCAGAAAATCAGTGTTCATTTCTGCTGCTTCCAGCCCCTTTTATTAGTGCTGAATAATCCAGAGGCTTTTTAAAAGTGTTTCATTAGAAGCAGAAATAACAGGAGAAGGGAGTACATTCCAACAATGGCTGCAGCTGATCTAATAGCACTGACGGACGTCTGCAGCAGAAGAAACTTAGATGTAATGTCTTGGTTCTGGTTTCCAGGTGCAAACACATGGAAGAGCGTAGTGTAATTAGAATCCAAAATGGTAAAACGTATTCAATCAAAGTTGCAGGAAAAAAGAAAATACGTAACAACATTACAGATGCATTTTGTAGAAATGAGATGCTTTTCAGGCTTGCGTTCCGACAGGCTTGCCAACTCTCGTGCCGTGACAGTGAGACTCATCCAATTAACACCTCTCTCACGCCACACGGCCATTTTCTCACAGTGAAGAAAAAAATGGGTAAACCGAAAATGGTACAAGAAGACGACACTGAGCTGACAGACAGACAAGAGCGAACAGCTCTCCTGGCTCTGGAACTTTGTCCGCAATTCCCAATAAGTGAAGTTAATTATCAGGCTGGGTCTTTGGGTTGTCAGAGCAGCCGATTTAATACTTACTGAGCAGGAATGGTTTAAAAAAAAAAACCAACAATATCTCTTCAATAAACCAGTCAAAAAAGTTGAATTGTTTTCAAAGTGACCAAAAAATCTCCCACATTTGATTCTCATGACTCACTGAGGCTTTTAAATTCAAACACTGATGCGGGCACGTCCAAATCTGATCAGATGCGGCGCAGCTCTTTTAAGCGTGCAGTCCGAGTGAATACACATGAATTGAGAAATTGGGATGGTGCACCTCTGACTACTTGACAAACACGACACTGCGATCAACTAACATGATACACTGCAAGTTTTCTAGGATGAACCAACACTAGTGGTAAAAGCTTATTGTGGTCCTTGTTGCAGAGAGAAACCATGTGTCCTTGGTCTGTTGATGCAAAACTGGAGCGCACAGCACATTACAGCCTCAGCCTTCATCTCCATCATGTTGACAGCATGACCTCCTGCTGTGTCTTTACAAACCCGAACAATGAGTAACATCAGGTGGATAAAGAGGTGCAGTCGCTTTCACGGCGTCGTCATAGACGAAAACATGACGCACTGCATTCAAGGATATGAAAGTAAAGGAAATGAAGAGGAGTAGCACAAAGAAGAAAATCTCGCTTTCTGACAGTTATCATATCGGAGTTTTTAGGTAGAGTGCGGTGTTTTCTGCAGCCTCTCAGCCGCATGATAATTAACGTGGAGCACGGTGCTCTGTGGAATTGTTCGCTCTAATTGGCAGTGAAGAAGGAAGCGGCTCCTCTCCGGTTGGACCTCCAACTCGTAAGGAATCCAAACTGAAAGCAGTTCATACTTAGGTTTAATTGGGCTTACAGAGAAAATAAAGGTTTATTTTCTCTGTAAGCCCAATTAAACCTCAGTTATGCTCTTCACCTACCAACACATCATTATATAAATACTGTTGAAGTCACTCCTTTTATTGATCACATTTTAAAAACATGTTGTGGCACTGGATCAAAGCACAAGAACGTCACACTAAACTTGTTTATGATTGGTGTTATGACACCTGAGATGATAAAAAAAAAACCCACACAGCATTATTAGCTTTTTTGAAAACTATCAGCCTTATGGTAATTGTACTCACTCGTAGATGATTCATTAGGTTCTTTTATTGGCAGCGGCCCTGCGATAACAATGGGCCCTATCAGCCTTTCCTCCCCTTCTCACCGCTGCGCTCTTCATCTGTTTATTAAGGATTAATTAAGATTTGCTTAGCATCGGCTACCTCATTAAATTACCAAATATAGTCCTCTTCAAAGTTCACAACAGAGTTATATATTCATAAGAAGTGGTTTCAAAGTGGATCAAATATTTATTTTGTTTTACTTCTTATGTGGGGGCATGCAGAAAAAAAGGAGAATATTTAAGGGATGAGGAGGGAGGGGAGGACTTGCTCATGCTTTGTCTTTACACTGGTCTGTCTAGCACCGTCAGGCAAAGTGTTCAGTTCAGAAACTATTTTTACTTTTGTCAATTTCAGGTGAGGTAAGACTCCAGGCCACAGCGCTATGGTATAAATAGGAGAATATGTGTCCTCAGCTATGAAATGTTGCTGTAGGTGAATATGTTTCTGTGTGTATGTGTGCACCATACGACGCACCCCCTGAGCTACTGCTGCTACACCTGCAGGCTTTGCAGTTCACATCCAGATGGTAGCAGGTTTACAAACTTAAATTCATACTTACATTTTTTTAAACATTGCCCCTAGATTACACACAGTGGCAGACAAAAGCAGCTTCTCATTTCTGGGAGGAGACTATTGATTTTACATTCAGGGCATTTAGCAGACGCTTTTGTCCAAAGCAACTTACAGTAATTCATACAGACACTGATGGCGATGGCTGCCGTGCAAGGAGTCGAACCAGCACATCAGGGGCAGTTTTGGGGGTTTAGTATTTTGCCCAAGGACACTTCAAGATGCAGAACCAGCGACCTTCCGCTTACAATAACCTGGCTCTACCCCTGAGCCACAGGGTTCAGTGCTGAAAACTGACAGATTTCAGCAGCTGCAGCTAGTTAGCTATGGAGTAGTGAGCTTGACATGCTAGTGATTACGTTTCGATTAGAAAGGCATGTTGTTTTATTTGTTCCTTTCACTTTAGCTCTGGTGTGTTTTGTTTTGGAGCTGCTAAAAGAGGGTCAGGGTTGGGTTAGGTTAGGGCTTACCACTAGGGTTGCCAACCGTCCCTTGGTAAACGGAATGGTCCCGTATTTAGAAACAAAGTTACGCGTCCCGTATTGAGCTTAAAAGGGACGCACTTTGTCCCGTATTTCCGTGAGAATCAAAATGGTCTTTAAAATGTCAATGGAATCAATGAATGACAGGGCGTTTTATATGAAAATATACGGTAATCTTACTGCCAGCCCTTTCCTGCTCTGTGACCAATGAGCCGACAGCACACTCACACACGAGAATAACAATGCAGAATCCGGCTCTTCTCATTGGTCAAGGTACTGTTGCTTGCAAGAAGATACTGGAAGACAAGAGACTGAGGCAACTGGCAAAACAATCCAGCATGGCTCACAACGACACAGGTTCACAGGACACTGCAGACGGTACGCCTTCCACCACGAGCAGTAACGTTACTCCCCCGAGAAAAAAAAGAAAAGGCTTCAATAACAGACTCGAATGGGAAAAAGAAAACGTGGCTGGAAAAAGTGTAGATAATGTCTGCCGGCGCACTGTTTCTGTAGCCCATGGTGAACTTTTTGATGTGAAACAGCTTCTAGTGGTCGATACATTAAACACGTGAGGGACAACCAGGTGGACCCTTGACTGGTTTGTTGTCCACCAGGCAACAACAGAGGCAGATATGGTATGTAGAAAAAATAAGAATTTTTTTTAAGTCCAATAAATGTCACTATTTTATGGCCAAATAAATTGTTTAGTGGAATAAACACATACAATTGATAGATGAATACATAAAATAGATAAATAATACATAAAAGTAATACGTAGATGAATAATAGATAAAGAATAGACACTGTACTGTATACATACATATATACAACCTTACACATGTCAGTTCAAACAGTCCATAGATAGATGTGACGTGCATAATTTATACTGCACAGGCAGTTGATATACTACACATGAACTATAAATCAGTAAGAAAGTAACAACTTTCTATTGTTTTCAGTTATTTTATACTGTTTTCAGTTAAGCAGGACAGTTCTGTTAAATAAATAAATATTTATTTTATTCTGTCAAGTTAAGCAGGACAGATTTCTGTTAAAAGTATCTTTTAATTTGCACAAAAAAAATAAATAGTTGAATAATAATTTTTCTATGTATTCGTATCACATTTAAAAACATGCATCGAACTGGGGGGGGGGGGTTCCTTATTTATTTTTCAGGGAGTTGGCAACCCTACTTACCACAGCCCCATGTACACAACTTTAATATATAGAGACATGTACATAACTGTTACTAACCTATGGTTGGACAATCACTGCTCGGAGGCGGAATTTCGTGAAACCATTGGCACCATGAAACCATTGGCGCTTGTCCAATATGAGTGCATATCTGCACTTCGCCTTGCCAAGCGTCACTTTCTTGGCCGTTAGCTGTCCGTAGCTTGAACTGGAAGGTTGCGACAGGGGAGGTAAAGCAGCACATTGTGTGTCGGGCTCAGCAGGGGCCAAGGGTTTCTCACATTTGGCAGCTCAATCTCATCGTCGGCTCCTCTCTGCTACCTGCCACAGCATAAAAAAAAGATGACTGGGGATTGACGGGCAAGTGAGACTGAGATAAAATGTACGTGTGTGTATCTCTCTGTGTGTTTTATGTGTGTGTGTGCAGGCTCTGTTGGGTTGCCGACATGAGTCCAGCACTTTCGACTCGACTTAAAGAATTCAGCTCTGCTCGTTATTATGCAGAAAGCCAAGCGGACGGTTGACACAGCACAGGAAAAGACACCATACTTTATATTTGATGAGCATAAGTCCGGTGGTGGATGTTGATTATTTTATTACATGCAAATGGAGGAAGAGATGCTGCTGTGTAGCCCAAGCCAGGATTTCAGCTCATGCATTAGTGAGCACTGGGGATTTATCTCTGTGATTTCTATTTTTAAGTCTTTTCCTGCTTTTTCCCAACCACTCCTTCGCATACATAACATTTGACTTTAAAGGTTGCATTTGAATATATATTTGAAGAAGACGCAAATTCATCGATCAGCACCTTTCTTCAGACCTTAGTGTACAGTTCTTTTCAGTTATTGATTTTATCCTTAAAATGATGGCTTTTTTTCCTTAGAAGGCATCAAGATGACTCCTAACTGTGGAGCTGATTATAGCAGGAAGAAGGCTTCATTCTGGTGCCAAGTTCTCATCAACTTTTACGGAGGAGCAATAGAAAGCATTCTGACTGGAGACATGACAAAGTGGTGTGGTTCAGGCAGGGCCCGGATCATTATATATTATAATATATATTCCTTTTTGTGACTTACTGTTTATTCGTCTAAAAGGGACTGCAGCTTGTATTTTGCTGTAAAGCCCTGCGAGGTTGAAAGATAAAGAAATGAACTTTGTACCTTTTAACAGCAATGCAAAACATTTCTTTCAGATCATTCATATTTAAAAGCATGGCCCTTGCCATTTTCTTAGAGGACCTTGAGATCTGGCACAAACCCCTCTGTCTTTATCTTTGATGCTGTGATTCCATTCATACGGTGAAATTGTGTTCTTCTCTTTCACTGTGTATCTCTATTATATCAACCTTAGGGAAATCTGACCCTGGCCGTCGTTATTTACATGTATTTCTAGATCCAATGCCATATGTCACCATCTGTCGGTATTGAAAAGGAAATACTCGCACAAAAGTCATGGATAAATAAACAGAATGGAACTCAACTGGCAAGCCAGCAAACGCCCCTTGCGCATTTAAAGCAGCATCACGAGCTGGAGCAGCCTTTCCGACAACCAATCACAAGGCTGGATCAGGACAGTGTAGGTCAGAAGCCGACTGTACAGAAACAATGCAGAATGTCTGCAGAGGGTAAATCAGTAGCCTGACACAAGGTACTTGGTACTCTCTCTCTCTTGTCTCACATTGTCTGAGGTAAAAGCTTTTCTCTCATACATTTACTGTGCGGGCACTTATTATTAGCCCTCCCTGATCAAAGTGTGAGATTCTTCAAAGCATCTGTGGTAGAGTCATTGTGGTGCGTCACTGTCTGACACATCACAACTGCAACGTAGACCAGAAAGTAGCTCGCAATCTTGGTGTCTGGTTTGACTCAGAGCTATCCTTTGACTCACAGGTAACCAAGGTAGTGCAATCCTGTTTCGGGCAGCTGAGACAGCTAATAAGAATCCATCCTTTCCTCTCCTCCACCGACCTGGAGAAGGTTGTCCATGCTTTTATTTTATTCTAGACTAGATTACTGTAATGCTCTGTACTCTGGGATCAGCAAGGGAAACATCCGTAGACTGCAACTGATTCAGAATGCTGCTGCCAGGCTTTTAACAGGTACAAAGAGAAGTGACCATATCTCCCCAACCCTTGCTGCTCTCCACTGGCTGCCTGTGAGTTTTAGAATTGATTTTAAGATTTTACTACTTGTTTTTAAGCCCTGAATGGTCAGTCTCCTGCCTATATCCGTGACCTGCTTTTACCCTACGAGCCTGAACGCTGCCTGAGATCCGCCGGCACAGCTTTACTTATGGTCCCGAGGTCCCGTCTCATTACAAAAGGTGACCGGGCCTTCGCTGTCCGCGCTCCACAGCTTTGGAACTGCCTGCCCGGCGATCTCAGGCAGGCTAGATCAGTGACTTCTTTTAAATCTCTTCTAAAGACTCACTTTTATCGATTGGCCTTCTCTTAATTTTGTTTTATTATTCGTTGTATGATTACCTTGTTGAGGATGTGTTTTTTTTTTTTTTTTTTATTTCAATTTTATTTCTTGGCGGTTTTACTATGTTTTTATTTTATTTTATTATTTTTTATTTTTGTTGTTGCTGTTGTTGTTGTTGTTATTGTCAGGCAATTGCATTTGGTATGTTTTTATTTCTGTTGTTCAGCACCTTGTAACATGCTTTTGAAAGGTGCTATATAAAAAAAGTTATTATTATAAAAATCATATGAGAGATGTTTTGAGAACAGTAGGAGTAATGTGACAGTAATGTCATGTGATTACATTCAGCAGTGTAATGCATTACAATTTGAAATTGAGTACCTACATTCAAGCCGCTAATCCCAGTGGATCTCTGTTACTTTGGCAAATTGAGTGTTGACCTTTCAGCGTCCGAGCGCGGGTTTTATTTTGAGTCGATATCGGTTCGCTAAATCTAAAATATACGGAGGAAGGAGCCAATAAAAAAAAAGGAACCAAAAGTACACAGATGGAGCACTATTGTATGGGGTCCTCCAGCGCAGCAAGTTTGAGACGTTTCCCTGCTCCAACACTCCTGATTCAAACGATCAGCTCGTCGTTGAGCTCTGATAACGAGCCTTTCATTTGAATCTGGTGCTCTGGAGCAGGGAAACATCCTGCTGCACAGGGGGCCTCGGGACCGGGGCTGACAAACACTGAGTTAGACAAACCAATGTGGGAACTTTAGAGGAAGTACATTTCAACTAGCTGTGAAAAGCTTTTTTTTCTTGTTTTTAGGACAAGAGCATCTAATGAGAACTTCTGAGAATAAAGTAGGCACGTAGGCAGTATTTTATAAATAAACAACATATCTAAATCATTTTCCTTTGATGACATGATAATGCATGTGGAAGAAAAATGTAACAGTTGTCAGTCTGTCTCATATCCTCAGCCACTGCATCTGGTGGATATGAAGCACATGCAGGTTGCCCCCTGCAGGTTTGTTCCTTTTTCTTCTTTCCTAATCGAATAATCCTTTTGTATACTACATGTCAGAATATCGGTTAAAATGCCTTTCACAATTTCCTCGAGTCCAAGTTGAAATATTCATTGATTCGTTCATGCCTACTTTGTCCCACCAGCAGTGTATAACCCTAATGTATTGAGAAGAATTTAAGATTTCAAGAACAATCAGCGGTCAGAGTTTAGAAACTGGAACCAGCAAATGTTTGCCAGCTTACAAAATGACTGAAATGATCGACTAAAAGTTTCATCTCCACACGACTCCCGGAGCATCCTGGTTAGATTAAGACTGTGCACTGCTAGTGGACTGGAGCAGTACCTGATCTGTGAGTTTGAAATCCACAAAAACACAATTACAGACAAGAGCGCAGGTCTGTCCTGATCTTGTCCCAGTCTTCTAAAATGTGTTCTCAGAGTTGTTCTTAAATCCATTTAGCAAATGTTTTCCACTGAGGACGAGGAGCTGTTATTGGACGGAGCCTTCATTTTTCTTCCCCTCCAAGCAGCACCCGAAAACACAATGTGTTTTTTTTGGGAATGGGCTAGAAATGGCGATTGGCAATCCTCCCAGCAACAGGCAATAAACTGAGACCGAAATAACAAGGCCACAAGGTGTTTCAATGTGATTAAAGCAACAATGTCACCAAAACTCCGGAGAACTCTTAGGCTTTAGATGTTTACCTCATGTGTCACGGCCTTGAGCTTTTAACACTGTCTACATTTCCATTCTGCCTGCAGTGTGAATAGACAATTTTACCTTGATGCTGGGTGAACAGTTGTTTTTCTGTTCTGTTTTTCCGTTTTGCAGTGCAATTAGCTCAACAAAGACACAGCGCTCTGAATATTTTTACAGATGCTTATAATTCTTCTGCACAACCCCGCGTTTAAAACTAGTCTCAGCACTGTGGCACGGGGGGAGGACACTCTGCAACCGTGGAGAGGAACTGAACCCCCGGATCCACAGCCGCCGTTATCGGGAAACAAGACAAATCTGTCCGGTTAGAGATAATCATTTAAGTAGTTTTGCTATCCGGAGAGCGCCACATCTCCACGAATCTGCCCCCCTTGCTGTCTTTCAGTCTTGAAGTCTTCTTCTCCTTTATCTCATTTCACCTCTCTCTCCCTGCTCCCCTGCTCTCTAGTTTTTCTATCAACCTTCTCCCTTCTTGTTGTTTCCCCTCGGCCTCCGGGACAACTTTGTTACCGACTGGATGTAACTAGTAATTTTCCGGCCTTAAAACAATAGCTCCAGACAGCAGTGGTCTTAGTTATACAGCCACCGTGACATTTCCTCATCGAACGTGGGCCCCCTTCTAAAACGACTAAATGCCAGGCAGACACCACGGGGCACAATTAGACCGCTTTACGCTGGAGAAAGAGGGTGGAGGGGTGGAGGGGGGGAGACGGCGACAGCTACAACACACACACACACACACACACACACACACACACACACACAACTTTGCTCCCCATGCAGCCCACCACTGTCCTACAGTCATTTATTTTACTTTACTAATTGCTTTAATGGGGTTTGCAGGGGCCAGCCTGTTCCTGTACGCTATTGGCCGCCCACTGACTCGCTATCCGTCTTCCCTCCGTCTCCATTAAAAGGCTCAGAACGGAGCGGAATCTTTGGTAATACAATCAGCCGACAAGGACTTGATTGTAGAAGCCGCTCATTAAGACATTATTAATTGCTGTCCTTTTCACTTAATTGCTTAACAAGCTTTGATTACTCACACATGCACACGAGCACGCAATCTGCTGGGCTGACACCAGGGGCCAGTTAGCTTTTGTCCACCAGTGTGATGGACACGATGGTCGTAGTTGAGCATTACTCATTTCTACTGTAAGAACTCAGGAGACCCTATCGGTGGTTTGTGATAACCTTCCACTGGATTCCATAGAGCATGAAAATCATTAGGAGTACACTTATTACTTGAGTTGTGCCAAATCTAGTTCGGAAAAAATGTTGTCAACCATCAACTTTACATAATGAGAGACTGGATATCACAGTCAGACTTTGATTTTTGTAATTGCACAAAAAATTTGCATGGTAAAAAAAAAAAAAAAAAAAAAACTATAAAAAGATAGAATGCATGAGGTTTATTATTTTCAACAGAGTGTTTGTATGTATGTAATGTATGTTCCACCTCACTCCACCTGAGACAGTGTTGCTGTCAGCAGTAAACAGTCAACAAACGCTCTCCCATAGGTCATATTTTAATGCAGGGCTGATAGTAAACACATGTAAATGCGATCTGAATGCCAATTACTTCGGTAATGTCTTCGGTGCCGTCAGCCTTCACGTCCAGCGGCTGCCTAAAAACAGCGAGGAGACGTTGTTGGATGTGTCAATCACACACTTGAATGTGCTTTAGTATGTGGAACGCATTTTCCACATGCAACTGTCGAGTACACCGTCCTGGTCTGATCCCACCCCTGGCTCTCCAAGATTTTCCCACACAGCTTTGTAGTGTTAAAGAAGCTCATCCTAACATGCCTGAGTGTATAGTCACTCACAGTGTCTTCTTCTTCTTCTTCTTCTTCTTCTTCTTCTTCTTCTTCTTCTTCTTCTGCTTTTGTTGTCTGAAGGTGGTTGAAAAACAGACTGTAGGTGTGTTACTGCCTCTTACTGGGATGGATCGGAACAGTTATACTCACTGACATACTCCCACCAAAGTTTGACAGTCAGACGTACTGGACCATGGCGTTGATGCTTTCGGATGAATACATGTATCGTTGCACCACTTGAACAATGCTGCATTACACACACTAGGGACGGGGGTCATAATATGTCAGCCTTTGACCACATCTTCCTTAATCTGTCTGTCCCTCAAATCAAAGTCTAGCACGTGCTACAACGCTCCTTTACACTGCATTACAACACAGTAATGGTGTCATTGTACATCATTTCAACACAATGTAATCGAGTGGAGGAACTGAACTAGTGAGCATGTGTGGCGGGTGTATGAGGAGAGTGAGAGGGAGACATGGCGTAGAATATGTGATGCATCATCAACGTATTGATACAAATGGTTTCTTCTCATCCTATATCTCTCTTGAAAATATATCGATTTACCTTAAAATGTTATATACCACCCAGACCTAGAATGTGTCACACTCGAAACACTGGATCCCACACTTCACACTATGTAAGCAACATCGCCGTTCGCTGTGACCCTTTCTGTTTCACATCTTTTGAATGTCACGGTCCCACACAATAATGAGGGCTCTGTGTTACAGATGTTTTAGATGCTTGGATAATGCTGACATTATCAGGGTTGTTCTCTCAGATTTCACAGAGTTTTCACAGCGGAAGAACTAATTACAAGTAAACTGACCTTTTCACGTGAAGTCTGTTGAGATCCCTGTCATATTGATAACTTGCTGAATACCAGCAAACGTCTTCCGAGATGACTTCCCATAACCCAAATGGTCTTACTCAAACAATTATTGATAGTGTGCACACACACGCAGGCGCACAGCGACGTGCGAGCTCGGAGCTGCTCTGTATTTACACCCTCTGCGGACTGAAACGCTGAGTTGATCATGCCGATCCGCTCAGTTTTAGCCAAACACTCGGTTGATGGCCCACTTATCTCTGTGATTAAACCTGTGTTCAGTCGCTCTGCAGCCAAACAGCCGTGTAAACTGAGCCAGTCCAAATTTGAATAAAGAAATGGCTGGAGGCTGGAGATTTGCATGTGCAACTTGTATTTGCTCGAAGGTCATGATTGGTTTGCTCGACTGTGATATCCAGGGAGCGAGACGTCGGATAAAGGAGAGCAAAAACAGAGAAGAAAGAGATTTTAGACGGTGGAGACGGGGGCTGGAGAAGTTTTTTACTGAGCCTCTTAGTGCTGTTGTACCTGTGGGAGCCATGGGTTCAGATTCTGAGTCAGACTGCATCTGGGTAAGAAACGATTGTGTCTGCCTGTTCTCTATGTGAGGCTTCACCAATGTTCACCTGTATAATGATTCCCATGCCCCTGTTAAGATTTAAATGAAAGAAGTTTTAAGAATTTTCAAGAATTTTTTTAAAGAAAATCTTCTCTCTAAGTGCCTTCTGGGGATCTAGCTGGTGATTCACTGTAGCTGCTGAGCTAACAGGTAACATGACGGCTAACTAAACACCAAGCTGGATTAATTGGATGCGGTTTGCAAGTGAGCATCCTCGCTCATTAGGCTGGCTGTGGCTCCTGTGATCACCCGTGCATCCTGGGTGATCTGATCCCAAGTGGACAGCTTTAAGTACATCTGTTCAGACCCGGGGCCTCATTTATAAAACTTTGTATGAGTTGTTATTTATTGAATCTTAGTTTGATGTGGAAATGACTGCATCTTTGAACAAAGCTTAGACCTGACACGAGGGATTTTCCCGCTGGTTCTGTTGGGGGGGTTTTAGTTTTGGACATGTGTCCGAGCCCGTGGTGAACTTTGCATGAGCTTTATAAACAATGTGCGGCGGCGACGCACTCCCAAGCTGCGTGTTTGTCTTTCTTTGTCAACCCACTATTTAGTCCATGAAGTAATATGTTTTTTCTGGTTTCATTCTACTCTACCATTTGTTCCAAATGTTTGATTTTCTTTTGGTCCATGGCTACTCCTGACTTTATAACAAGAGAGGCAGGATTACAGCCGTATATTTAAGGTGATTAAAGATTTACAGATCACAGGCGTGTAACCTACAGATATATGATTTTTTTTTACCTGCTTAAGCAAGGTTTTTTTTTTGCTCCGCATCTTTATTGAACAATTCTCAAGTTTAAGTATACATTTAAATATATGGATCTCCACATGCAGCTGTTGCCATTTGTGACAGGATCCCTGTCCTGTTCTGGGTAAATGAACACTCAGATCCTTTCTGTTTGCAAACATGCTGTACTGACCATTCAGCCCGAACAGATATCGGACAGTGTGTTTCATGTGTACTCCATCAATGAGAATCCATTTAGCCTGTTGTTTTGGCCTCTGGTTGTTGTCGACTGGGACCCCAAAGGTCCACGATTGATTTCGTGGTAGGCGGTCCTTTGATGCGGCCCAGGACACGTTTGCTTAAAGAATACGGTCAAATGTGGCCCAGACTACCTCCAAATGTGGTCTGAGTGATTGAGTCCTCAGTGCCTCTAGTGGGACTTCACACCTTTAACTGGAGTCGTCCACTTGTTATCTGATCATCCAAGATGCATGTTAATGTCATGTGTAAACAGGGCCGCAGTATTGCACATTGGGGCTGTTAGAATTGGTTTCTCACTGATGTAGAGGAAATATAAATTCCACTTTGTTGCCTGTGCAAGTAAAACAGTACCAACCAAAAACATCTCGCTTCGTGCTTGAACTTATCCGATCGGTACACTTTTTTTTTTGCGCTCCCCCCATACCCTCCCCGGAGTCTCACTGAGGCAGAACGCACAATGTGTAGCAATGTGTGTGTTTGTGTGTCGGTATGAGTCTGCTCTTTTGAGTGTGTGTGTGTGTGTGTGTGTGTGCGCCTCCCTCCATCTCGCCTCCCTTCCATCTTCTGTCTCTGGCGCCTCCCCTCCTCGTCTTCCCAAAATCCCCCATTGCTTTTCAGTGATGGTGGATGGGGAGGAGGAGGAGGAGGAGGAGGAGGAGGAGGCGGAGGAGGAGGATCGGGGGAGAGGGAGGGAGGGGTGCAGATGGTCTGGTCAGAGAGACAGAGGGAGAGAGAGAAAGAGAGAGAGAGAGAGAGAGAGAGAGGCAGAGAGTGACTGGCGAGCGGCGGGCTTTTTTGGCAGGGTCAGCCGGTGGGAGGGCCCATTGTGATGCAACGTTGCATAAATAATGCCACGGGGCTTCTAAATGCTCCGTTGCCATGGGGACCTTTGTGCCTCAGTGAACACCGTGTGTGTGTGTGTGTGTGTGTGAGTGTGTGTGTGTGTGTGTGTGTGTTTCATGGCCCCCGAGGAGGGAGAGAGAATGAGACACAGAGAGAGGGGCTGAGTTGCAGTCAGCTCAAGTGACACTTGTAGTGTCTCTCTCTCTCTTTCTCTCTCTCTCTCTCTGTGTGTGTGTGTCTCTCTATCGTTTGCTGTGTGTGACCCAGGACACATGAGTGTTTGGAGGAGGGAGAGAGCGCGCTGTTGTTGCTTTTCGACCAGACGGGAGCAAAGAAAAGCGGGATACTTCTCTGATTTTGTGTCTCTGTGTGAAGTATGGTCCATGTGAAGGTATGTGTTCGTTCCCGTCTTCCTCTTTCTCCATTTTTCCCTAACTCTTTTTTTCGCCCGCATTTCCCCAGAAAGCATTCCATCACGCTCTCTGCCCCTTCCCCTGCAGTAACAGGTGCCTGCCTGTCAGCCCTGAATTGGAGGGAGCAGGGATCGGAGGGGAAGGAGGGGGTAAACGGAGGGAGCATTTGCTTTTGTTTGGATGTTTTCAAGAAGCCGTACGACTGAATTCTCATCCAGCTAGTTAGTCATCTCGCTTTTTTTTCGCCGCTCAGCCTCTGCGCTCTCAGCGCCAAACAAGCAAACAAACAAACAAAGCAGAGCACAAGCGTTTCATCTCTTCCTTCATCTGCTCAGGAGATTGTTCGTCAAAGTAGGTTGGTTTTTTTTTCTGTGTGTTTTTTTTTTTTTCCCTCGGTTTTCATTTCTTTCCATCAGCTGATGAGGGAGTTTAGATTGATTTGACTGCGCAAAGTCAGATCACACAGGGGAAAACATGCACACGGGGGTGCTTGAGATGCTAATGGGGGTGCAGCTTCTTTACTCTGATGGAACTTCTTGCAGGTTTCTTTGTAGCGGCGGGGCTGGTTCGCGTTTTGCATCAATGGATCACAGCTTTTATCCTCAAATAAGCGATGAGATCATAGGCACTGAAATCATCCCTGTGTTTCTTGCAGACGAGTGGCTCCCTGATGGAACTTTAACAAACACTGTGACGATTGATATAAGGCCACCACATGCTGAAAAGGAGTTAGCAGCTTTATTACACCCAATTTCAAACATGATTTGTGTTCAGCTCAGTGGATGGAGCCTCCTCGGCACAGCTGTCGTAGCCAGGTGATTTTTTTTTTTTTTAATCACTATTTCTTTCCAGCAGCTATATTTTCATCCGCGGTGCAGAGTAAACACGTCTGTGTATCATCATGTCGAAGTTGTGTAAACAGGGAAGAGTCTGCATGTTGCTGTCTCTGCGTTCACACTTGAGAGACTGCACAGCAGCGTGTGTGTGTGTGTGTGTGTGTGAGCATTACAGCATGTTAACATCAACGGACTGTTCAGCATTCAGAACATTTTTCACCCTGTTAAGAGGTTACAAAAAGTGTTTTACAGCGGAATATATGCCATGTGGCTTTTGCGCAGAGCGCTTCACTGTGTCATGAAGTCAGTGGGAAACTTTGTATAACCCTGACATGGTTAAAGGAGCAATCTGTAAGATACGGACAGAAGTTTAAAACATTGTAAAGCCAACAATATCCACAGAGTGTGAAAAAAACCAACAGTGTTAACATTCTGTCAAAGTCTGTCTTTGTGCTGTGATGCTGAGGTATCGACTGAGGTTAGCAGGCTAACCAGCTAGCCCCGTGGTTTCAGCTGGGAGATGTATGCCAGCCCTTAGCATAATGAATGAACAAAATCAATGAGTCAATGTCCAGAAATACTCTTACGAAAAAAAAATACAACTATACACCTTCTTAATTCAAGTTTCTTTTCTTTTACCCAAGGAGCCTGGTAACTCATTGTGAAACTCACCAACACAATCTTGGTTTGTCTCTCTGCAATCATCTCTGGTTTGGTCGAAATCAATCCTAAATTCACTGAGTGAGATGTGGAAACATTCCCGGCTCTATCCACTGTTCTCACCCGCTGCTGATGCCTGATTCTCTGTTGCTCTCTCTCGCCTCTCCTGTCCATTGCCTGCCAAATCTTGTCCTCCCCAAGGTCATAGTCCTGATCGGAGCCGCTGTAAATCACCTCTGTACTGTATCCCCTGTTGTAAAAATGACAGTCCGTCTTGGAGGCTCTGTTCAGTCCCAGTTTGATGTTCACTCTCACGCCTGGCTGCCAAATCCACTTGAGCTGAGTCCCATTTCTGTGCTTAGTCCTCCTGTGTTCCAAGATCCCCATCCAGGCAAAATCCAGGGCCACTGGCTCAACGGCTAACCGAGCCATAAGCTAGTTGATAGTAGCTAGCTGTAGCCAGGAATAGCTAGCAAAGAGCAGCAGTGGCCTGTTCCTCTGTTGATATGCTGCCTCCATATATTACAAATGACACCTGTAATGGCTCAGTGTCACAGCAGCAAGTCTTTATTTATGCGCAGAACTTGTGTGTTCCTGTATGAATCTATTAACTGCAGAATCCAGCGTGCATGTATGCCAATACATGCGCAAGTGTGTGTGTGTGCCACTGTATGTGTGTCCAGTTAATAAAAAGAGGATGGTGCATAATTGCAGGGAAATTAGCAGTTTGATTTGTTCATTTTTTGCATTAATGATTCATTATAATCAAATTGTCATCATTATGGTGGAAAGCCTGGAGTTGCCTCAGGCATCATCTGTGTTTTAGCTCCCACAGACCAGCGTTCTGCTCTCCGTCAGTGTTATTAAGCTTTAAACACACATTGTGTCATCACTATAAATAAGATGAATGTTCTTTCCTGATGGGAAATGTAATTTTCTGTGATATTTTGAGGCCATTTCAAATGTCAGAGCTGAAAGTGCGTTGTTCCTCTGACACTATCTGTGCAAACAGGGTAGTCTGACTTTTTTATTCCCTCTTAATTACATGCAATGGCTCCCTGAACGCATCAAGCTTAATTTGGCTGCAAACTCTGCAACGGTTGACCGTTAGATATGCAATTTGTCATGCATATTCTCTGTTCGAGCATGACAAGTGGGTTATTTCCCTTATAAGAGGGACAGATTTGTAAAAAAAAAAAAAAAGTCATAAATTTGCATGTGCTGTATGTGTGCTTGTGTCACTCCAAAGATTCTTTCACACAGAAATACTGATCTTTAAACTTCAGCAATGGACCGTCAGACCAAATGTGTATGAAGAACCGTTCACCTACAGGTCGAAAATCTAAAATGTTATAGCTATTAGATGAGCTCAGATCTCTTTCAGAATAGCTCGTCTGTATTCAAAAGCGGCCCGGGGAACAATGATTGATTATATCGCCCATTGTGAAATGATTTATTATCATTCCACCACTTTTATTATCTGGAAACCCACCAGTCACACACCAACTAAGAACCACTTTTAGAACCAGTGCTCCAGCGTAGAGGCACTGAATGCTCTTTACTTAATATGAAACAATCCACAATGCAGTTGGATTAATTTGTTGTTGTTGTTTTGTTTTTGTTTTTTTTGCACAAATTGGTCAAATCAGTTATGTTAAATCAGCTGTAATGATCACAACAGAGGAGAGAGTCCTGTAATCAGCTGTTGGCTTGTTTGTGTATCTGTTAATTAGTGGTTATTCATCACACTTGAATAGCATAAATTAAAAAACAATGGGACTCATGGAGACACCACTCATTGGAACAGATTTAAGTCTCAGATGATAAACCAGTTCTTACAGATCTGCCTTTTTACACTCAGTTCACTAAGAAATGTTAATGTGATGATAGAAGAAAAAACTCATATGAACCTTTATTAAAATGATTCAGTATCTCCATGTGATGGGCATAATGGTTTGCCATGCTTTGTCTTATATATTTTGTAACAACAACTTTTACAATTTTGGTAGATGATAGGAAAACTGCAGCACAAAATTGGTCTCTATACTCTGGTTTGCACTTTCCTGCAAATGGACGCCTCCTCATGAATGGATGACATGTATTTACAACCCCAGGTGTCAGAATCAAGATAAGTGCATATTTCCCCACAAACAATTTTAGAATTAGCAAATGAATGATGACGTAAATGAAGCGAGGGGCTTCCACGGAAGAGACAAAAGCAACTGATCAGCTAATATTTACATGATAATTACGAACGAATTCAAGTTCACTTTTGACCATTTCCATGTAAATTTTGATCAGGCCCATTGTTTCCAAGAATGGAGTACTTTTGTTTTGTAAATGTGCTCTTCCTACATTAATTACGGCGCCATTAACATTCACAAGTGACAATTTTTGCTAACCTCAGCTGTTGAAATCAGCAAAAGTTTCCATGAAGCGCTGTATGACCAAGAGATTATCAGATTGTCTGGATTCAGCAATTCTCAATTAACTCAACTTACATGGAGCTACACTATATTTAAACATTCAGTGTCTATACTGTATATAGCATCGGATTTAGACCACACATTTCCCAGTGAAGTGGGTATTAGCATCCAGCAGTGGGGGTGACAGTGGGGGTCCTACACTGCAGCTACAGATTGGGTCTTCAGTTGGGCTGATGGGACTGACAACCTCTTCTATCCCTTTCTGCATTATCAGCCACCAGCATCCTCACAACAGCAGGGTACACATCCATACATTTCTCAGGCAATCATTGGAGTAAAAGCATTCACGTTAACCTGACAGAAAAAAAAAAAAAGAAATCTCCTGACCCTATATGAACTTCTTCCGCTCTGTGTGTTTTTCCTGGTGGCAGGATAACGAATGTCACATTTGCGATGGCTTAAGTTTGGTGTCACGTTTTTTTTCTCGACATATCAGACTCCGCTCATGAATGTCTGGCAGTGTGAAGCTGGCAGACACGGTGGTATCTGGCCCGCTTTCCCACCACAGACTGCAGAGTCCATTTCACAACAATTAAAAATGTGTCAGAGACAACGGAGCCAAAATAATGTTCAGGATGACTGTAAATGAAACAGTAAATAAATAGACCGACTGTTTTGACACATTTTCTCTCTCTCTCTGTCTCTCTTCCCCTCCTCCTCTCCCTCCCCCCCTCTCTCTCCCCCCCTCTCCTTCTTCCCCTCTCTCTCCAGGAGTTGCAGTTTGAACGTCTGACCAGGGAGCTGGAAGCCGAACGACAGATTGTTGCCAGTCAGCTGGAGAGATGCAAGCTTGGCTCTGAGACTGGAAGCATGACTAGCATCAGGTGTGTGCGCATGTGTGTTTGTGTGTGTGTGTGTGTGTGTGTGTGTGCTTGTGTTTTCTCACACCCATCAGATCCCCTTCTGTACACTCTACCTGTGTGTATCAGCTGTACTGTTGCAGGTGACTGGCTTTTACAGCTAGTCGCATTAGAGGTACGCTCCTTGATCGGTGTCCAAAATACACCTCGGCGGTCCAAACCACCCAAATCACTGTTGTTTTACTTTAGAAGTCAGAGAGAGCGAGAGAAAGAGATCTTCCTGTATTCTTCTGGTGCACAGCCATGTGCTCCTTCTTCCGCACCCACCCACCCACTACAGTGTTGTTACTCATTAAAGCTTCTACATGTATTTATATTGTTATTCTTTTTAAATCTCAGGCAGAAAGTCACAGTTCTTGATTACTTTCACACAGTCATGGAGCTATGTGTAGCATTTATCTTCAATACCTTTTTGAAGAAATATTGGGGGGTAGCTAATAAACCAATTGTTAAAAGAAATAGCTTCCACTTCCTGTATTTGACTCTCAAGTCATAATTTTAATAATCTGGACATTTCTCTTCAACAGAGCTACCTAGCTGGTTTGTGAACCTTAGTGTTCCATGGAAGAAGGCAGAGCTGCAACAACTGCTTGATTAATTGATTAGTTTTAAACTATTTTATTAATTTCCAACTATTTTGATTTAACTCAGGAAATAAGAATATTTTCTGGTTTATTTTCTTCTCCATGACATTAAATTGTAAGTCAAGACAGTTGAGGAGGTCACCTTGGGGAACTTTGGGCCAAAAAAGTCATCAGTTAATTGAGAAAATGATTGAGTGTTAGTGATTATGAAAATAATCTTTAGTTGCACCCTTAAAAGCAGCATTCACAGATTTTTGACTATTTGTGTTAAACCCATGAGCACAACGTTGAGACACATCAAGTTGCTTTGGCAACAAGTTAGCAAGCACTTATCTTATGACATATGCAGCAGACACATTGCAATGTTGGCAGTACTACTTGAAAGCATGTCCTGACCCTGCCTCTGAGTCGACGTCCAAAATCCACTCTTCTTTAAACTTTGTTTCCGCCTTCACCCACTCTTGGTGAAAACCACAGTTTTGCCGTGTTTTACAACATTGAATAACAATTTCTTACTCTCAAGGTTTTCTACAGCTCTGTTCCAGTAATTATGTTCACTCTGGCTGACCTCGTTCTAAGAACACATATTCAGCTCTCACTATTGTTATCCCTCTTCTGCTCGTCAAAATGAATGTGCTGAATAACAACAGGGAGGTGAAGAGGAGAAGAACCAATTATGTTGAATCACTCTATAAAACATGTTGCCCGGTCAGGAGTCATTTTTAGCAAAACTAGACAGAAAAAACTCAGGATGGTAACTTGAGATGCCAGATAATCCTGACTGTAGGTGCACGCCTTGTCTTGAGGAAGGATACGGATCTGTCAAAAACTCGCTAGCAGCCGAAATGTATTGGCGGGATCATGCTGCCATCCTGAAGCTTATATCTGCACACTGACTTCACATACCGTAGCACCTTTAATCTCAGAGGCGCACGAGGAATGAATCGAGATCACTTTGCAGCAGAAGGATTGGAACTTCAAAGAAATCTGATGTCAGATTGACACTTCTGATTCAAGCGGAGTTAATCTCGATGTGAGTGAAATGATGGATGCTCCGAATGTGGCGCTTTATAGAACCCGGAGTGTCAAAAATGTTACACTCGGCGCTACGATGTTGTAATTAAAAATCTAGTTGTGTTTCTGCATTTCGCCCTCTGCTAGAAACAAACATGACCGTCTGTCTTTGCTAACAAACAAACAAACAAACCTAATCTCTTAAAATTATACCCCTGAATTTAGAGAGCAAAATTATTTTCTTTGGCTGCAAAATCGCGCCAACTCTGTCGCTATGACACTTCAGTTTGATCAAAGCAGCTGCTTGTCATAGTTTAAATGCATTTTTGGCCCAGATCTGATGATGCAATTTAAATCCTTAGCATGCAAACATGCTTATTATTGTCCATTAAAACACTAATTATTTTTCACCAACAATGGAGCTATGTTCAGCTCTCACAGGTCTGTTCAAGTCCTTTTTTTTGTAAAGGGAGCATAGTGTGGATAAAATAAGTGGATGTGCCTCCATGTCTGAAAAGTGAAGCCAATGAAGTGCCATAAACCTGTGTTCTTTTTAAGGGCCGACAGAGGTGACTCCACTGGTTGCAAAGGGAAGTCTGATTGTATGTAAACTTATGGGAAAATGAGCCTACTTCTCACTTGATTTGTAACATCAGTAAACGGTTTCCTGGTGAGTTGATGGTCTCAATTACTAGTTTCAAGTCTTCTCCAATAGAGCATGGTGTTTTAGTGCAAATTTAGTAAATTATGGTCCCATTCTGAGTAAAACAGACGATAAAGCAGGGTATGCCAAAAGGAGTGTTGACAAATTGCTACTGCGGCCATCCTCTCCTCTCCAGTGCCACGCTCTCAACAAGATGTCTGCTGACATTATGCAAAACTCGAGGCTTCAAAACGCTTTTCTACAATTCAACGGCTGACGTGAAGGTGGTCACGTCCGCTTCTTTTTTATACAGTCTAAGGATGAGAGGCAGTAAACTGTACACAATGCGAAGAGACTGTCCCATTATCTGCCGCTGATTGAGTTTGGACCCCGAGCCTCATCTCTCGCTCGGAGCTCAAAGAACACATAGTACACATTCCATACCGGTCCCAAAGTGAAAACAGCGCTCCTGGCACAATGGTGTTAATACACTTAGCCTGCCTCTCAAGACAATGTAACGCGATTAAAGCCTGTCCCGCTCTCCTTCTCTCCCTCCCGTACACACACATAAATAAACGCGCACAATCCATCATCTTTTCTCCTCTTTGATTCCGCTAAGCGAGCGGGGATTCCATCCGTCTCCAACTAATTACTCATCCGCCGCCATTATAATTCTCATTTCAATTTGAGGGGGTGACCGACAAAGCGCAGAGAGATGGTCTAAAAAGCGATTCATTCACAAGTCTAATTAACTGTTGCATGCATTTAGCTCCTCAATGTTGTCGCAGGGCCGCATTGAGGGCCCCCATTTAAAACAGCAGCGGCACGGGAGATGGAAGAGGTGTGGAGTCCAAAAAAGAAAAAAAACACATCTTCCACTTCATCACCCAGCTGCACACAGATGGAATAAAGGCTGCCATCTCGTTAACTCGATTAGATGGGTTTATTATTTAGTGAGGAGCTGAGCGTCTTGTGGATTACACTGTCTTCCATTGCTTTTTATAGGCCATTCACTTTGTTTGACTTGGCGGTAATTACCAAATGGACAAATGGTTTGGCAAAACACACAAGTCCACTAAGGCAATATGCTGGAGGTTTGTAGTGCTGAAAGCATGTAGGATTTATTGTTCAATTACCTCTGAAACATTAGTATTGTTGCTGCTCTGAATACTTTTATTCATCACTGCTTGTCCCGGTGAACAGAAGGGGCGATATTTAATCAGCAGCTACAACACATGTACGGGAATTCATCTTGGTAGCATTTGTGGCGAGATGTATTGATGCTTTGCTCAGCAATTAAAGTAGGAGTTTGAATATACTTTCAGCAACTTGGTGGTAGTTATTTCTTTTTGTCTATATGATGTATGTTACTGTGGAAAATGATTAGCTCTGTAGCCTTTTTGTACATACTTCCCCTTTGTTTTCAGTGTGTTTGTTTAGTTATGTTAGCATGGCCCAGATATGTTTGACTTGTACAGTTCTTTCTTCTACAGCAAGGCGTGCTAAATGCTGAAAGCCAGATCTCTTTGTTAGCGATGTGGTTCACCAATCCAGACTGTCCAGCTGTTTGGCACAGTGCAGGACTCTGGTCATATCTCACCTCGGGCCAGAGCGAGTTTACTGGTGTCATGTGTGTACTGCTGCCAGCTGCCGTTCCTCACTCAGATACAATGCTTCTATGCCTCATGTTAGCTGGCTAAAGCTGTCCGTTTTTGAGGATAAAAAGCATGCCAAAATGTGGTACATACAAATACTAAGTGCTGTTTCATAGGCTACTGGGCCTTTCCACCTCTCATCCAAGAGGCTTCTTCAGATCTCACTTACTGGAGGGGAGTTGCAGGCTTTTAAACTCTGTGCGGGAGTGTCCTTACAGAGTCGGTAAGGACACATCTGAGCTCTGAGTTTCAGAGTCGTTAGGGCCACTTGTGTGTCGCTGACGTTACGTTAGCATGGTCTTAAAGAAACTGAAACACATCCAGTTGCTTACGATACAGCACTTAGAATTAACATGACCTGGAGGACTGAGAGCCTTCATCAACATGTTACATACAAACACTGTACTAACTAAGGATGAATGTTGATACCTAACCCTCTTAACAATGGAAACAACACTGGTCCACTCATTAGCTCTATTTAGCCCATATGAGTTGTTTCAGTTAGACTCACAGTTATCCAAGTGGTCAGGAATGATCAGCCAAATCACGTCTATCCAGAATTCATGAAATAACTGTCCCATATATCATTAGGAGGATAATGTTACCTGTTCAAATAAGACTGTTCAAATTTGTATCTGTAATGATATGTGTAATATGTCAGACCTGAAACTGCTCCGGCCACCCTATAGTCTGAGTGTTTCTATGAAAACCCCCTCACATAGTGGCTTATTGGCTTCTCCCAAAGGAGCAGCTCTAGTTTCTATTCCCAGACAGACCACAGAATCATAGACTGACGGTAGATATGATAAAACCAGAGCTGTTAAGACCATGGACAATAGAAAGGCTGTGTGTGGTTGTCAGACACCTCGGCTGATGCCTGCACTAGATAGAAAGAAGGAGGACAATATAGTGTGGGTGTGGAACTGTGTTCAGTGTGGCCTTAATAAAAACTCCGACTGTCCTCGTGACTAAGCTTCTGATAATACACATTTTTTGTGAAGGGAATCCCCCAAACCAACTCATGTGAATCACGGAGCCCGTCAGACTCCTGTGGTTTTAGTAATACATCCTTTCAGACTATGACTTTGATGTATGGATTTGACAACTCCTTTAAAAAAAAAAAAAAAAAAAAAAAACGAGCAGTGAAGTTAGTGAAATAACGGAAATTGGTCCCCAGACAGACAGGTCAAAGCCGAGAAAAAGTTTGAATTATGAATGAGTGTGAAGTGCGGCGGCTGCTGGCAGCTCAGGAATCTGCTCCTGTTGTGTTGTGGAAGATAAAGACTTTCAGAGGTGCTAATGAGCTCTTCAGCTCTGCCTTTGTTTCAGTTTTAATCAGTCACCACAGGTCACAGTCTCTGCCACGACATATGCTGCTGCTTTATCACTTCAAAAAGCACAAATCCACTGTGTGACTGTGTGTGTGTGTGTGTGTGTGTCGCGTGTGTGTCGCTCTTTCAGTCAACCTGACACAATGGTTTTGTCTGAGGAAAGAAACCTGTGACATGTGTTGCCTCATGGGTTAAAGGACCATTACGCCTCAAACGTCAAGGTTGGAAGCAGTACATTGGCGGTGCCTTATATGAGATAAAAAGGTGTAATTACCATGATTATGGTTGTATTGTACATATAAGTAAGTATAAGTATAGAATCTTGATCTATATGTTGCCTTAATCAATACTGCAACACACATTGTATAACCGGTGTATATCAGCTAAATGAAATCTCTTATTCCTGAGATGTTGTAAAGTTTTCTTTTCTCACCAGCTATCACTGAATTAAAGGCAACAGCTTGTTTTGCCTCAGGCAGACCTGCCCCCTCCATTCTTCCTCGTCTTCTTTTGTTATTCAGTTTCTTCACTTTTACAGTCTCTCGTCTTAAAAGCTCTCTCTCTCTCTCTCTCTCTCTCTCTCTCTCTCTCTCGCGCGCCCGCCTTTTCACATGTCTTATCCTCTGTCTGCTTCCGTTCCTCTTCGCCGTCTTCATCTGACCTCGCTCACAGTTTTTCAGACATCTTTCTGATCATAAAACAAGGCCGACTTATTATTCCGAGCCCTGTGGTGGTTTCCGTTGGGTGTGGTTTCCCATTTTTAGAACACTTTCACCAGTCAGACTCAGGTCTGGCTGAAAGCATAGTTTTGGTGCATTTTTAAACCGACCCTGGAGCGGTTGGTTGACTCTGATCTCAACTCACCCAGTTAACGCTGTCGGGTATCAATCTCTGATTTGGAGGATAAAAGAAGCAGACTAACCTGTGCATGACTTTGACGGAAGGAATATGAGAAGGGAGGAAACAGCCTGAAGAACAAAAGTGTGTTGTCTCTCAGTTGGTGTAGCTCACTCTGCCAAGTGTTTGCCTGCTCCATGGCTATAGCCCCTTTATCTAATCGTCCATGTGGGCCTCCGACGGCGAGCGCACACCCAGTAGATACAGATATCTGAGCTCTGGTGGCGCCGCGGTGGCCACTCCACTCTGCTGGCCGAGGAAAAGCCCCCACCCAGGGCCGACTGTTTGTCAGCCTCTCTTGGCTGTGCATATTTGTGACATTTGTCTGGTAATCGGATGCGCGGCCGCGTGTTTGCGTGACCGCCGAGTGGTGACTGTGTGTACGCGTGTGTGTGTGCACAAGCATTGGCTGTAACCGCGGTACCCGGCGGGACCCACCGCGCCTCGTCTGGCGGGAAAATGGGCCCCGTCTAGTGAGCCCAGCGAGGGCCCATTACCCAGAAGCTGTCAGAGCACTCTGCTGCCAGTTTAGACTCTCAGCACTGCTTCTGCTCGGCACACATACACTAAGAGAGATGTGTGGGCTGAGAACTATTAACAGTTTTTTATCAAATTGAAAAACTCTCTTCAAAGAATGGCCCCTAATAGACCTCCGAAGAGAAAAAGAGCTCTCTCACAGAGGCGATCTGAAGAATGCCTTTTGGTTTGATGTAGAACATTTCCGGCTAAAATGAAACCCATAAAAAAAGCATTATGTTTTTTATACACTTCAGGTGTAGTTGGTGAGGAAAATGTTTTTATGACTACTGGGAACGAAGGCTTAAACTGTTGCTTTATCCCGCAAGGTGAATCTACCTAAGTACTGTTACTACGTTTGCCTAATTTGCCGGCAGTGGGATGAAATGCATCTTCTTTTGCCTTGTCAGGAGGAACCAGAGGGTGCGGAAAATAAAGCTGACGCAGTCAAAGAGAGAGAAAGAGAGGGAGTAAGAACAGCGGTGGGGAGTGATGGAAAGGCCACCTGTGGCCAGCTAGCTCCTGTTAGCGATGTAGCCTTGTGTTGAGACCTGTTTCCCCATTATCGTAGTGTTTCTCATGGTCCTGACTGCCACGTTTGGGGTCATGTTTGGGGTAAGGTTGCTTAGAAGTTGCAGAGATATTTGCTTGAGGTTAGATGTAACAGGAAATACAAATCAATTGGGAAGCACAGCAGCAGCTGCCACCCTGTTATCTGGCTTTTCATTTTCATGTAGTTGCCGTTCTACCTGTCCTCCATCTGCACCTGGGTCCTGTCTACCAGCTCTATCAGAGCTCTGAACAGTGTTTTTAACGTAAAAAAAAATCTAGTTCGTAAAACATAAATCGATTGTCAAGTGGCACACGCAGGAATTTTATTTAATAATTTCAAGGTAACTGAAAATGCACTAGAAAAGAAAAAATAGATTGATAAAATTACTCACTAATTTGAATAATTTAAAGGTGATTCCAGTCATGCTTTGTTAATTTATTCTTTGTACATTCATCATTCACGATACAAAAATGTCATTTATCAATTAAGGGAAGTGGCCTCAAGGGTCAAAATAAGACAAAAACATTGGAAGCGATGAAAATGCTCACCATTTAATAAAGAAAGTGATGACATGTATGCTAATTAAAAAAAAAAAAGTGATGGACGATTAATTGATTTGACAAACAATGATTTCAATTACAATAAACAGACTGCTTAATAAAGGGTGTTTGACACATTTAATTGCTTGTAAACAGCGACACGACTATTGATTAAAGATTCATTTACTGTGAATTTGCCATTTATCATCAACGGTTACCATGAAGTGGTACACCGACTCATAGTGAAGCCCCTCACTGACACCCCGGCAGCAAGAAACACATTCCACTCATATGTGACGAGTTCCTTGTAAAGACGGCTGTGATGTTGTTATTGAGGGGGCATACTATGAGGTTTCTCCTTAGCATTACAGCACAGTCATACTCACTTGCAAAGTGGGTCGGTTTACGTAACAGCCACATGCTAACTTTGTATCTAGTCACTGATGTTTCCAAAACAGGATGACTCTCGGAGCAGAATGACGAGGCTGCGCTGCACACAGCTGACTCATACAGGACTGTGGTTGCTAACTGTGCCAAAGCAGTAAAGTAGAGTTATTGTCTCTTTTCATAGTAATATAAAACCGCAGTCGGTACAGTCGAGAAGCGCACTCGGATGCGATTGTGGACTCGCAGCATCGGGGACGTGGTGAGAACAAGAGCAGAGGATCAGACGGGGAGGGATCGGCACAGAGACGAGTTAGAGGGGAGCGAAGCCACGCTGGTGACGGCTGTTTGATTGATTTTGTGCAGTAGCTTCGCTTTGACTGAGAACTCGAGTCAGTTCCAATTGTAGTTTAATGTCACTGCTGCAATTACGCACAGAGCTTCTTTCACAGAGCGGCTGCCATTTAGTGGATTATTGCAGGATGTGGAGAAATGTTAAAAACATTTGCAAACAGTGCGGTGGAGCTGTTGGTTTAACGTGTGGCTGTACACTGATTATACTGCAGGCTGATTACAACGAGGACGCTCCTGTGAATAATAAAATCATTAACACAACTCTGTTTGTCATTACAAACAAACTTTATATCTTTTTTAAACAACACGTCGGTCAGAATTCAGGCACAGGTTCAGTTAAGATGACTTGACTTTCTTTGCGAGAGGCTGTTTTTGCACATTTGTTGTTGCCTGCCTCATAATTCTGATGATTCCCGTGCAATATTCGCAACGTGGATTTAACGCGATTCTCTTGCCAAGTGCGTGTGTAACCAACCACAGCACAGTTAGACTCGTGCAAAACACTCACAAAAGTCTGGAACCTTGAGCAGATTAGGCTGAAGTATGTACCAGTGTGGTGTCCCATCAGGACCAGCGGCCCCCCACATGCATTGGACTGAAATGTTAATCGGTCGAATTTATTTTCTCTCCCAGCAGTTTTTCTCATAAAAGAGTCAGAAAAGCGACGCAGATCTCTTTGAGGTATAATCGACCCCCAGAACGCATTGTAATAGACAACGCACTCATCTTCATTTATTTTTAACCAAAAAGACGTGTGTGTGTGGCGTCACTGGCTCCGAGCCCATTCAAAACAGATTGCAGGAAGCTGCTCCGGCAATTTATTGTAGTCGAGGATGAAGTGCGATGGTGGATGTTTGTTTATTTTTCTCTCTTTTTTTAGCTTTTTTAACATCATTCGAGCATACAAAATGCGACATTTCATTCCTTCCTTCATTGAACACAGGGATTTTTAAAAAATGTAGATTAAAATGTAGGTATTGGGCAAAACGACATACATAACTTATGAACCAAATAAATTCAGGTCAGCAGCAGTCCATAGTAACTTACGTCGGTTCTCTGTTTGTTCTGCCTGGACGGTTTGGAGGGAAAAAAAGGGAGAGTTAGATTGAGTGGTGTAAAAACAATGTAATGGTAATGTCCTCCCTGAAACACACCAGTTCAGTTTTCCCCACTTCAGTATTTTATTACGTGCTGAGTTTGAGTGAAAGGAAAAAAACAGACATTCACTGAGTTCTGTGGGACCCCATACAATTTGAACTTGAGCGACTTCAGTAAACTTATTTTTGTGAAATTGAGCCTTTATTCTACTCAGGATCACCAATGTGTTAGTTTTTTTTCTTTTTTTTCCACCTTTATTTGCGACTCTCTCTCTCTCTCTCTCTCTCTGTGTGTCTATCGCGCCCCTAAACTGCATCATCTGGAATCACATTACACGCTCCCCTCCAAATGCCAGTGCTCTGAATGGTTATGCTGTCGTTCATCGTGCCTGGATGAAATGTGCGCAGGCTTTTTAGTTAAAGGCCACTACCTTGCAGCCAATGTCCCAGAATGTTGAGTACAGCTCGGGTGAGCCGTCTGGTATTTTGAAAAGTTGAAAAGGCCCTAAAAGTATATGATTAAATAAAAGGAAAAAAAATCATTATTCTGGCAGCACAAACCCCGGTGTAACATCAGAGCAGTGCGCTCGTGTCAGATCTTTAGTTTTTATACATTTCACACTGACGTTATAGGACTGTAATACAGAATTACATCAATACTCTCATTAGCACTCAGCACTGCAGCTCTTTCTTCACCATGTGGATTTCAGTTTGTGCCCATGTCTTTATCGGCATGGAAATATAGAAACGCAGGGAGTGTGATTATGATTACGATGTTGTTTTTGATGATGTAGATGATGAGGATGTTTCGTTCTGAAACCTCCATTGATCCAGAGGAGGCAGACTGCTTAGTGATGACAGCGGCCCATTCATGCGCGTGTTCTCCTTATCGATCCGGGAGCGAAGAGGAAATGGGAAGACGGGCGCGGGTTACATTTTAAACGCCAGCGACAGGTGTGACCCACGGCGAACTTTGCGCATCGATCTTCTGGAAGGGAACGCGTGGCAGAGGAGGAGAAAAGGGAGAAGGTCAGGGCTCTCCCCCGTGTTGATCAGGTGGATGGAGGGGAGAGAGTGAGGCAGGATGGATGTTGAATGACGTGGTTCAAATGAATCTGGTCACCATCTCCAGGTTTGGTATTGCTCAGGAATCCCTGCGCGCTGTTTGTTCCAGAGTCATGTACGGTGATTTGACGCCAACTTTTATCTCGCAGTGGACTCGATGCAATTTCACACACTGTGATTTCCGCTCCATGAGAGGAAGTTGGAAAAATGATTTGTACTGTTTTTCTGTAATGGAGTAGAGGGTTTTTCTTTGCACTTATCCTTTTAATGTTATTGGCAACGAAAGGGAGAGGCATTGTCAGTTTACTTTATGATAGACATGGCTGGATTAGCAGGCGGGGCTGGGGACCCTGAGCAGTGGGAATATGAAGCACCAAGACACAGTATATCATCACCTGCCTTCTACTGCAGCTCTTCCTCAATATATTTGTGCTGAATCAAATGGGGTCATCATAAAAATGGGGTCAGTTGTCACTCGATAATTATGCTGAAATGCTGTTTCCCTTTCGTTCTTTCTGCCTCACATTGTGTTCAGTCTTTCTCCACGGTGTTGTGTTCCAAAGTCATCTGTTGTGATTGCCCTATCCGTCCCGTCGGCTCCATTTTCAGTTGTCATGGAAGATGGTAGCAGTTGCTACAGTACGAACCTAACGTTTTTGTTTTTTTCAGAACCATTAAAGCAGAGCTTGAAGTGGAAAAAAATAAGTGCCCTTACTTCCCTCGGGGGGGTTGAGGCTGGTTCACCGAAATGGTGGCCTCCGATGGTCAGTCCAGCCGTTTTGGCTTGTGTGGGTCCCAGGACACTGTCTCTTCTCTCTACTTTAACTGAATCGCACTGGTGAGCATTACCTAGTGCCACCTGGAAATGCAGTTAATTAAAGTACTTTAGGAATCGTCCAGAAAAACCTGATGTTGACTGGGCTGAAAGGAGCGCTGGCAGCTTGTGAGTACTGCTGGTGTACGAGATAAATGTGGAAGTGAGTTGAGAGGTCGTTATTTGTCAAAGTCGACCCTACAGCAGCCTCTACAGCTGTGCTGATCCTGTCCCCATTTTTCGTAGCCATTTTTTCTCAAGCTGTTTCTTTTTCACGAGTGCAACTAGGTTGGAGGACCCTCAAGGGACCGCTGCGACCTGGAAGGCAAGGGTCACGTGATCCGACAGCTGACTGCACTAGAGGACTAGTTTTTAGTAGCCTTGCTAGCTTGTCTACTCATATAAATGTTGGGTTTTTTTGGGATGTGGATACAGCGACGCCACTCGAGCCTGCTTCCAATTTTGCCCAGTGGCCACTCGCAGTAGAACAGAAAATAATTTCCCCTACATCCCAAAAAGCCTTTTACTCGCAGACCGCCATTATAAAAATAATTCTGTAAAAATGCTGACAGGACACTTTGAACGGCAAACAACTCAACTGTCACTTTCTCTTTTTTTAAATGTTTTTATCCATTGTGTATGCACCAGTGGACTCTCATTGGACAGAATAGGCGCCAACCTTATCTTCAGTATGTAGCTCTATATTACATCCATGCTGTACAGTCCTTGAGAGGTTATTAAACCCATTTAGTGTTTATTTCTGCCAGAGTAACTTTGATTTAAATGAAATGAAAGCAAAAAAAAAAAATGTTTTACTTGAAAATGGTGATGAGAAAAAGTAAATAAAGCAAACCTTGTTTGAAAATACACTAAAATGACTTCTAGTAATTAATTTTACTGGAAGTCATCCACATTGAAGGATCCATTTGGTTATGTTCTAGTTTTAATGTGTTACAGTTGTATTATTACAGTGTTTTCTCCCCAGTTCTTTAATGTGTGGGTATGTCGCCTGCTTACATGGTATGACGAAATAAGAGCTAATGAAAAGGAAATGTGTTCACAGCAACATTCTTTTGTGAAAACTCATAAAACAACATTATCAACTCCAGAATTTGCTCTATGCGATTATATTGCAATAAAAGCAAGCAGTACAGTGAGACATCCTTCTATCATTTATTTTAAGTTCTTACCAGCTACAGTGGGATGTCCCCTTGATGACATCCATATTTTCACTGCAGTCACTTTGAAGAGAACAGAAATTGTTCCAAAGATATCACTAAATCGACGTTGGAGAAAATTAGGACGAAAACGTGGTGGAGGAGCACGGGGAAAAAAGCGGACAGAGGGTTGAGACGAGGACAGAGAAGGGGATGTAGAGAGGCAACGTGAATGCAGAGCGAGGAGGGAGGTGGAGAGCGGGAGGGAGTGAGGGAATAACAAGATGAGCCAGGAGGCAAAGCGGGGGGGGGGGGGGGGGGGGGGGGGAAGGGGGGGGGGGGGGGGGGGGGGATTGCTGTGAGATGCATTCTCATGTTAAGCCCTTTTAACCTGCTACCCTGCAAACACACGCAAACACACAGTGAGCCAGCATGAGTCACTCAGAGACCCAGACACTCTTAATAAGCCTAATATCCTCCACCGTCACAGACAGGCTCTGTCTGTCACACCGGGCTATATGTGTGTGTGTGTGTGTGTGTGTGTGTGTGTGTGTGTGCGTGTGCGTGTGCTAACTGACTCCCAGTGTTAGTACAGTCATCTGCGACTGTATTATTGATCTGCCAGTAGAAACGGAGAACTGCCACAGTTAAGCTCCGATGAAAACCTTCTTAGTCCACAAACACACACACACGCTGGGACACGGACACACAAAAGTGCACTTTAACACACAAATACATATTCATACCGACTTGAAAGAGGCTTGTGCTAAAGCACAGAGGCTTATATATTTCACATTTGTGTCGACTGGAGGGAAAGCAATGCAAAGCTACTAATGTTTTCTACAAATTTTGGAAAAAAAAATGAAATGAAAAGTGTTTAACCCAAATTCCGCCCTTTTTAGTTCGGTTAAAGGCATTTTTGATCCAGATGTGTTCAGTTCATATATTTGTGTCCAGCAGCCTGACGACACAGCCTATATTATTTTGTATCAAACCTGGCAACAACACTGGTTTTACAATCTAAATCAGGGAAAGGGAATCATGCCAATTCAGACTACCTGGCTCACACATTTGGACAATGGGAATAAAGGTGAAAACCATACACAACACTATGAGATTAATTGATGATAGAAAAACTTAATTAAACTGAAGTCTCTCAATGCAGACATGGCAGTTTGAAAGCTGTGGACTCCTGGGAGTCAGCTGCAGCGGCACAATGGGACTGAGGCCGGATCGTCGGCCATTTTCGCTACAAAGTGATATTTTTCCTTAATTTACGTCTGGAAGTCTGCCATCCAGTAAAGTGGCTTGGCTGAGCCCGATCGATGCTGATAAGGAGACCTGGCACACAGCTTCTGATGCTGTGTGTATGTGTGTGTTTGTGCAACAGGCCAAGTCCAAAGCCTGCAAATTGATTTGACATCTAGCTAGCTACAGAGTTGATAGCACAGCTTTGGCTTGTCAACCCGGAGGGAGGAAGAAAACAAAAAACAGTACACTGCTACTAGAGCTCTAACAGTCGCTCCAAACACTGTGTCTTGGCACCAGCGCTGTGTCACGTGTTGGTTTTCGAGGAGAACTTGTCCCGGAAGAAGCTCAGGGGAAACAAATTCCTTGTAGAAATTGTGCGTCATTGCAGCAGCTTGGGAAGCGTTTTGCTCATTTGACGAGCGAGAGAGTGGCTTCAAGAGCAGATGAGAAAGTATGTCAGCATGTGTTATGAGTGATGTGTAACAGAGTTGAAGTACTCTGTCCATTAGAAGACAAAACCTCACTTCCTGCGAAAGAACAGCACTGCTGTCTTTTTAACAAATGGCCTCTGAACAGTTATCCCAAAGGGAGGCTTTGTCTATTGACAGTCACACTTATTTATAGCTCTTGACAGGCTCAATATTTCGGTCCTTGATAACTGCAAAAAGGGGGGAGGAGATGTGAAGAGGGTTGGCCTACTGAAGTCAGCGCGCATCAGCTTTTGTTTGTACGGTGCTCGGCTGAAAAAGATGACTGATCATGCCACTCTGTGAAGTCCTGCAGCGCTGCTCTCGTAGACTCTTTGTAGTCACGCTAAAGGCCGTGTTTTAATTCTGTTTTCGAGGCTCGGACGCCTGTAAAGCGCCATAAGAGAGATGCGTCACAGCTAATCATTTCTGACATCGCGTTTGTCAAGAAATATCTCTAAACCTAATCCTGTTTTGAGACATCCAGACTGATTGGCAGGCTAGCGTTTTGGCACATTGATTATTTATCTACCAAGATGGAACACATTCAGATCCAGGAATGTTTGTCTCCGACCAGTTCTGGACAGACTGGCTGGTCTCACACCGAGAACCAACATGTCTTCCCGCTCGCTTCTCATTTAACTCCTGGCCCCGAGTCAAAATGGCCGTCTCCCACACTGGCAGACTAGGAAGTCAATCTGACCAATTTAGTGGGTCACAGGAGACTTCTGCTTCTCTCTCTCTCTCTCTCTCTGTTTCTCTGCCTCTCTCTCTCCAACCATTTGTTTGGAGCATGTGGACGGGCGAGCAGAAATGGCGAGCTGTGGCTCGTCCCGCTGCGCTCTAATCACTCGCTTCAAAGGGTCTCGTGTTTCTCTCTGTCTAGATGGCAGAGGGGAGGGAAATGAAGCCCTACTCCACCTCGGCTGAATTCCTGTACATCAGACCCAGACGAGACAGATATCTCCCTTCACCTTCACTGTCCTCGCTCCAGTTTGGCAGCTCACGCTGAGCCTTTTTTTATTAAAAAAGAAGAGAAATTCACAAAAAAATAATATTATCTGTCGCAGCCAGACAGAGCTCTGCATTCACTCAGCGTTATTTTGTTTGGTGATTGTTATCGGCCTCAGCACTGCCGGCAACAAGCATTATTTTAATGCATTTGCAGCTACAAAGTAACATTTGGACTGCTTCTCTTTTACCTCAGTATTGATGGACGTTATGAGCTCTAACAGACAAGCTCATCATGTACAAGAAAAGTGACTTGTGACATTCATGCTAACACACTAAAATGTCAAGTACAGACATATGTGTTTTCTGAGGATCAACATTCAGCGGGAATTTCTCTTTGAACCATCTCGGGGGAAAGTCAAGTTTTTGACTTGAATGCCTTCCAGCCTGAATTATGAAATGGGTTTGTCATTTCCTTCCAAAACATTTTTTTTTTTTTTTCGTCCTGTCAATTTGTTGCCCCTAACCTGAGATGAAATTCTTTGCCAGTGCCTGGAAAAACACATACAATCGTACAAAATGACTCCACATGACATCATAGTTTATGCAACTAACTTGGTTAAAATGAAAAATTATAAAAAATTCAAACATAAACATATTTCAAAGTATATTAGACTTTAAGAATGCACATGCATTTTTGTTACAGTGAATGTACATGCAGCTTTTGAAGAAAACTCCGCTGGGTGCCTTTAAGGTTGGTCAAGTTCCAGTCCAATTTAAACCTGGTTACAGACCTCAGATCTGGACTGGCACAACATAAGATCATGTAAACCCTTGACATTCAGAAATCCAAAACATCAGATAATACACTAAAATATATTCACAGGTCTTATCTCACACCACGAGGATTACATCAGATGACACTCAGTGATAATCCATTTTACGACTTTGTCCAGACACTAGCATTGGCGTTTTCCTTTTATACGCTTTGGGAAAAAGTTTTGGGAAAAAGTCTCAAGTGTCATGTCAAATACAATGGACATAGTCATCCCTCACTCACAGTGACTGCTGTTAGTTACTGACACCTCCTCCTTGGAGCACTCCACCTGTTACCTGGTCTCACAGCTGCTAAAAGTATGCTAGCTTGTCACTGGAAACCAGCACATGCACTGTTAGTGAGGAAATGGCTCAGCTTACACAATATTGCACAGCCAGAGCCTTCTACAGCATGATTGCATTATGGTGAAACCCCAAATTTTACTCACTGGTTAAAGCTAGGATCACAAGGCAAATCTCAATTAAAGACTGTAGTCACTGCAAAAACGGCATGCCATGTAGACTTTGCGTAGGGGTTGGGATGCAGGTAGGGGATTCCATTTCAAAGCCATACGCTTCATAGCTAGGAGGCTTTTGGGGTGCTCCAACAATGTCACGCTACATGTCCCTTTGCGCCAGAGAGACAGTAGCTGTTTCTTGCAGGGCCACAAGAGATCCTTGTCAAGAAAAAATGTGAGCGTATGTCAATTTAAGTGACCAATGCGGTAATTTTTCTGGTGAGGACAGCCGCAAGAGGAAGCTGAATTTACTGTGTGGGCGGATCTGCCACAGACAGCAGCCCTGGGATCCCTCAACAGGACAGAGTCCAACTTACACAGAGGCTAACACGTTGGCTTGAGAAATGTTCTATCTCATTACACCGTCCTGCCATGCATTATGCACTACGCGGCCCTTCTGTGAGTAGCAATGTTCAACAATCTCCCGAGGCTGTTGACATTTTCAACCCGGCGGATTCTCTCCTCTCTTGAGATATGAGATACAGCCGAGTGAGATAGTACCTGGACAAAAGCAGCAACAGTTAGCTATTGTTCCAACATAATGCGCAATTAGGTAAAACTCAGGTGACCGGGCAAGATAAAGCACGTAGTTACAGAGCACACCGGGGTCCTCCATCTTCCAGCTTACACTGTAATTAAAGGTTCACAATAGCCGTTCTGGGACGTGCCTGGGCTTTTTCCCCTGGCTGTCTGATGGGTTGTCTGACTGCCACCAATTCAGCAGGTAATTCTGGTGTCACATTTCAATAATAACAGCATCCCTGAACCTGCTATCTTCCTCCGTAGCTTGACCGTGCGAGTTTATCTGTATTCTCTCAGGATCTACGGTGAGAAATGTTACCGGTTTCCTGTAACTCTCGCTGGGCCTGCACAGTATCAGCTTCAAAGTGCTGTTCAAGGTTCACCTGTAATATCACACGCTCCATATGGACTAATTAATGTCGGAAGTCAGCACTATGATGTAGGAGACTAATGGCTTTCTGTGTCGGAACAGGCTCTTGCTGCATTGTTGTTTCACTTATTCTAAAGCTGCTTACGTCTGCTGTCCAGCAACATTTCTGCTCTGTACCTCACATGCAGAACATCTCAGCATGGCCATTTCACGTATTCAGCTAAATGTATCACACCGCAGGGGACAGAGCATTTGTGACCAAATGATCCTATGAAGTGAAGGATTTCTGTCGATGAGTGTCTGAACTTCACTGATGGCAAAGGCTGTGGTCAAACTATAGACGACTACTACTCTTTACTTCTGCTGGCTGTACTCTACAGTTGATTTCTGTTCTTTTATGCCTCGATAGTCGGACTTCTACTCAGATCTGTGGCTTATTTTTGCTCCTCAGATGGCATGGCTGGGCAATATGATGGCACTTATTTTTATGTGATTGTAGAAATGTGTCCACTCTTGGTGATTCGGCAATGCTGTTTCCAACTCGAGAGCTATCCTTTAGTGCAGGGGTACCCAAAGTTTTTCCCCTATAGGGACTAGAGCTTAAACTTAATGACGGGCCATGGGCCAAAAGCAAACACCTACTCTATTTAATTGCCTTGTTCAGATGTACTTCAATTCCAATTTCCAATATTGGGCAACTTCAAGCTCCCTGCTGTGCTCATGTTAACAAAAATAAATAATATTCAGGGATCCTATAAAGAGCATGTTTACCTCACAACAAAATCAAAGCAGCATGAACAGCAATTTCTTTTTCTTTTTTACCTTTTTTCTTTTTCTTTTTTTTTTAATCTCCAGATACATCCGGCAGGCCAAGTTGAACCTTATAGCAGCCAACTTTGGCGTGCTGGCCCCTATATGGTGGGGTGGGGCCATGTAGCAAATCAAGTCTCAATTCTTCCTTACTTTCCATTGATCTCACTCAGTAACATAATTTTGGCAGTAGGACTGCTTATGTGACGTGAGAGCAACGATTTGTGATGGCATGGGCGTCATCTGTGAGGATCACTGGGTTTTTCTGCGGACCAATTAAAGATAAGTTGGGAATGCAATGAAATGACATCAACTAACATTATCCACGCCCCCAACTGCCCTAAAAGGATAAAGGGACAAAACAACATGGAGGAGGAGACTAAAATTATCAATACAGAGCAGGAGGCATCACAACCGACCCAAGCTAAGGGATAAGAACGTGGTGCTAAAAGGGGTGCTGCTCCTGTTGTCTGACAGGATTTGGATTTCTAAATTGAATTTCTAAAACAATTACAGCATCATGATATTTAGAAGTAGAAACCACTCATCGCGTCAAAGTGCCTTAAAACTCCACTTTTATCAGTAAGAGTGAGGGATGATATGAAAGCTAATGTGCTTAATGCCTAATCAGTTCAACTTGACTGAGAAAGAATCGGCTGCAGCACCCACTGGACACCTAATGCAGGATCAATGATCAACTACCTCATGTGGATCTTTCTAGGATGAAGAATTGAACAAAGGTGTTAAACAGCACTTGAAGCTAATATCATCTCATTGTTTATGGATTCTGGAAGGTTCCTGCTCCCACTGGGCTCAATGAATTATGGGTCTCTTTGATGTCATCTCATATTGCACTACTGTCTGTCTTGCGTTGCATTATATGGGTTTTTTTTCTGGAGCCTCTGGCAAACACATTGCTATCATTCCCGGGAAGAAGAAAAAAAGTTGTGACATTTACACACTGTGCTCTGAGACAGGCTTGCTTCTTGCTTTTTCTCAGTTCTGAGGGTATATACTTTCACAGAGTAGGTGTAACACCAGCTCCCACCCTAGTCAAAATCATATTTGGGATTATATCCTGTAATATACACCTTTTGAAACAGAATATTGTGGATATTTCCATGGCAACAGAGTTTACACAATGGATGTTTTAAGGTCTCAGGGTTCCTGCTGCTATCAGCTACTTAACTATCATATTTTTCTGTCTCTTGAAAATGATCTAGGCTTATCTGGGTTACTGTAATTAGAGCATATAGTCCACATGCAGAAATTCACTAATTGAATAAGATAGGATACTGAACAATGGGTAGCTCAATGTTGGATAAAACAGCGGGTACTGGATATATGGACAGACTTTATGAAGCTGAATAGCACCTGTGCAGAGCATTTATGCTAAAACATATATGATACCATAATGTGGCGTAGATAAAATTGTTCATGCACCAATAAAACATGCTTGAGGTGATAAAAATATAATAATTTAATTTTGGTTACCGATTTGCAGATGCACTTCCCAATGTGCCTTATCCTACTTTCATATTTCTGTGAAAAAGATAACATTAAAAGGTAATTCTTGAAGCTAATATTTTGGATTTACAACCTGCAAATAGGCTGTCTGATATAGTATAATGTAGATATAGTGAGATCTATGGAAAGCAAAACAGAGCTAGAGATAGAATATCTGCCGGATTTGTAAATAGGGAGGTTTTCACCAACACGTTAACCTTATTAGCTCAAAGACGAGATTATCAGGTTGTGGACTCTGGTAGTGTCCAAAAATATGTTGCAGAAATGAGTGCAAAAGAATCAAGAAGACTGATGAAGATTCTACTGAAGGGACTATTCCTCCCAAAGATATCCCATAGAGAGATCGTCTAGCAGGTTCTTCTGGTGACTGTGAATGCCATAGAATGTGATTCACATCATTTTCACATTCATCCAACCAGTCAGTGAGTCCTCATGCCCTGCTCAGAAGCACACGTATCGCTACCTGCGCTATTTATTCAGCTTTTTCTTTGATTTGTCTAAAATGTACAGCATAACAATAGCCCAGACATCATTGATTGCCAAGGCCCTGATTTGGTGTTACACATTAATTTTAGCATCTAGAGTTGTCTGAGTAGACAGCAGAAGGAGAAGCAAAAATTCATTATAATATGAAAAGCAGGTCAGGCGGCAGTGATTGATGGTCAAAGAACTGACGAGACTGAATATTGGTGAGGCAACAAAGCAAGTATACTTTTCTGTGAGTGGTAGAAGAAAACGTTGATGTGAAACATTCTAATGCTAATTTAGACTCTGCTGAATAAAGCAGCTAAAGTTAACTGTGAATGGTGTGGCTGATGACCCGTGATTATTGCTTAAATGTAATATAAGATCTACATTAGTGATGGTCATCCATTTTTATTAAAAATGTTTGGGTTGCAGCTGTTCTTTTATGCAAATGTCTGTAAAATGGTTTTAAAAAAGTGGTCTGAGTAAATCAACAACTGTGGCTTTAGCTTTTGAATCTAAATGACTGTCGACACAATCAATGGATGCATTATTGTTTGACGGTTTCCAAGAGCAACACTGGGCCTTTGCTTTGCTCTGTGTGGGTTTTTTCTTTCTTTACGGGTGGCTCTATTATTTACCAGCTCTGTCTACAAGAGGGCTTGTCATTGTGGTCAGCACAGATAACAGATAATATGCAGGGCATGGAAATAGATGGATTATATGGACTGGGTTCAGAATGTGTTTATTGGGTGGATGAAATGACAGGATTTTCAGTGCTATCTCTGGCATTCGCTCTTTTAAGCCCCCTCATTGGATTTAGCCGAGCTCTTTCCTCTTCTGTTTCCTCTCATCTGTCATCCCTCTCTCTTTGTATTATGCTCCCACTTTTATTTTCTACCTTTCTGCTCGAGTATGGTACTCCTTCTCTTCATCTCCCTATACACTCTACCCCCTTTTTATTTTCTATTTTCCTGACTCTAAATGCAGCGGACCAATCAGTTAGACAAGGTAGTCAGAGAGCAGTGTTCTGATTTGTGACATTGGCTGGTTTTCTCTAGGAATAGCTCCAAATGGGCAAAATGTGCTCTTTAAAGCACCTGAAAATATGGGATCAGAATGTACAACAGGGGTTGATCATTATTTGAAATTACAGAGCATTACGCTTTCGATCTTTTATCATCCGACTGAAAATAACAGCTTTACCGAGAGGTGCTTTTAACTCAAATTGTCCGAACTGTGCTCCAGTATAATCAAGGGCTTTTACCCAACTCGCTATTTACTTGATTTGAATTGAAAATATACCCTGATCTTGACATGTATTTCCACTTGTAAGGATCATTTGTATAATGGTTATATATGTTTATTTAATAGTCCTAAAATACACAAAAAGTCATATAATCTAATGGACCCAATAGTTAAGTATCATCAGGTTTTCTTTTAGACACCATGGCTGGGCAGAGCTATCAGAGAACTTTGGCATTGCTATAAAACTGTTTGTCTTTCTTTTCCTGTTTTGATTATAAGCTTCAGTTGATTAGCTGATAGCTGATTAATATTAGATGAGCCATCAGAGGTTAGCATAATAGAGACAGAGATTTGCACTGGGTCTGCAGCTTGTGCCCTATGTCTATTTTGCTCCAGGGATACACAACCACCTTAGTTTTGGTTATTCATTACAGGGCTGATGCTCAGCAGGGTCATATTTACTAATCTACTTCCAATCCATTTTGTTTTGGGGGAATTGTAATTGCTGCATCAGTCACATTCACTATTGATTTTTACATTCCAGTCAGTAAGATGTTTGTATCGTTACCAACTCTAGTTTTCTGCAAAACATGGATATGTTGGGACTTTACATTTCTTGTGACAACCCTGTGCTTATGCTCTGTTTAGGTTTAGGCACGAAAACCACTTGGTTAGGGTTTTGGTTGCCATAAACACAGAAGTAGATGTCTGGAGGTATCGCTGAAAAACACCCTGTTTTGTCAACCTAAACATGGCTAGAAATTGTCCCCAGGTCTCTCCTAAAAAAATATGCACAATTACAAATGTTGGCACACAGTCTCAAACTGAGGTTACTGGCCTGGCTGCCACCTCCACCTACTGATGTGAAAGTCACGCTATAAACATATAATGTGAATGTGATAAGACATATTTTGTAGAGATGTCAATATGGTACGTAGCCTATGACATGAATACAGGATACATATACACTATACAGGATCATGTAACGTGTTTGGATTGTGTGCATACCAACAGGAAGGATGAGTACAATCACATAGCACTGAGAAGCTTGAACTTTGCACATGCATTCAAACCAGAAAACCAAGTTGTATACACACAAACTAAGCCACACTTGTATACACACAAACAAAGCCACACTTACACCCGCACGTTCATGCACACAGCATTATATCATTAGCGGTGATGAAGTGCCATGCCATGGCGTGACCCTGCAGCAGGAGAGTTGATCACGCTGTCAATTAGTTCTCTCTCGGTCCACTAATTACACTGTCACATCCCATTGACGCGCCATGGAGATTCGATGGGGAAAAAACACTAACGCTCTGTGTTTCCTGGGCCAAGAGGTCAATGAGCTGTTTCAGATACTGAGGTCTGATTAGATGTACCTGGTGACCAGGAGGAGGAGGACTGCCTGTGTGGGCTGATAGGACGGGGAGAGAAAGAGGAGATGAAGAGGAAGGTTATAGCACATTTGGTGGACAGAATCAGCTATCATTTGTACTGTTAGGATGGTGGGTCAATGAAGTGACTTCTTGAAATTGCTTGTTTGGTTCGACCAACACTCCAAACCCCAATCCTGAAAAATTGTAGAACAGAAAAAGCATCATATTACGAGGGATGGAACAGTTGTGAGTCATTCAGTGTAGTAAGTTGGTCAACACCTTTGCCCCAGACTGAAATATCTCAACTACCATCGGATGGATTTCCCGGATAATGTGTTCAGATATTGGGGATCACCTGAGGATGAAGCCTGCTAACTTTTGTTCCACTGACTCTTCTTCTCTTCTGTTTGAGAGATTGTTTGGTTTACTTTGGTGCAAAACTAATGGCATTACCATTAGCTTCAGATGTACCTCGTTTAATTTTCTCCATCTCTACTCAACATTAATGGTTAATGAACAAATCGCTTATAAACGAATAGACGCATCATTAAAAAAAGCTGAGCTTGTGGAGCTGAATAGCAGAGAGCAGAGAAGAAGTCTGGGCTTCTCTGATCACACCCTGATACTGATTTATGATCCATTCCAAGTGTTAGATTAGGGATTGTTCTGCTATAGTGTAGTCTAGTTTAGCCCATTCTCTTTCATGATATTCCATTATATCCTGATCTAATTCTGTTCTCTTCTCTTAGTCGCTTCTCTTGTCTTCTGCTTCTCCCCAGTCGTATCTGGTCTCTGCTGGTCTGTTCTGGTCTGTTTTGATCTTCCTGACAAGACAGACAAATTCCTTGATTCCCCCCAGCTCAGACAGAAATCTGAAACCTACTGGGCTTTTTTTTTTTTTATATCCTCGCCCCAGCCCCTGTTGATGCAACCACTTGATGATAACACCACTTGGTCTCTTTCCTCACAGCTTCCAGAAAGGTTTCTACCAGAGCACTCAGGCCGCATTGAGTTTTACCTGCCTCACGTCCTGGGCACTGTTAAATAACACATCTACTGAGTCATGTTCAAGAGCACTGAGGCAAGATTTTGACACTGGCAAATGCATTAGGACAATGCGAGGAGCAGCCTGTCCTGCCCTTTAAGAAAATATTGACTCAGCCTGTGTCATCAGTACTGGCTGTCTGAACCCAGACTAGTGATAATAATCCCCATCCTCATGCTCCATCCTAGGTGTATGCGTGATGTAAACACACTCCATCCTCCGAGACACCCTGGTTCAGTGGCTCTCTCCTCCCCTGGCTTTGTGTGATGCATTTGTGTACCAAATGTGTCCCGTGTGTTCTTGTGTGTGTGTGCGTGTGGGGGTGGATTGTTTGGTATAATAACGCCTGATGAATGAGGAGTCTGCTTCGCTGACGGAGGGTCCCAGTGACATGTATCACTTGGCTCCCCCTCCACAATCCTTTTCGCACCACATACACACACACACTCGCAGAATAGAGGTAATCAATGGGATGATTTAATAGCATCCGTTCTGTGTCCGCAGGGAGTGAATAGCGTTCGTTGCTATGTTTAAACTATGGAGGCTGTGGGTTACAGATATGGAGGATTGCACCAGTATTGCACCAATATTGACAAGGGAGAATATTACCTCCTGATAT